>NW_012267267.1:7516381-7616203 GCF_000151885.1 Dipodomys ordii
CCCGGCCGCCACGGCCCGGGCCCCGGTCCGGGAGACCCCAGCTTCCCGCGCTCCGGGGCCGACGCCCGTCGAGGGCGCGCGCTCCGTTCCGGCTTCGGCGTCCCAGGCCCTCTCTCCCGCGCCCAGTGTCCGGACCAGTCCCCGCCCTCCAGGACACTCTTCCCTCCTTCCTTCCTTCCTTCCTTCCTCCGCTCCCCCCTCCATCTCCCTTCCCAGCTCCCGGGACTCAGAGGGGCCACCGCCCCGCGCTGCGCCCCAGCGCCCTGCGGGACCGACTCCCCGGCGCCCGCCGCTCACTCGCCTGCCCGTGCGCTGGCCCGTCGCCGCCACCGCCACTGCCGGGACTCGGTCTCCAAGGGCTCCTGGAGACGGCTCCGACCTCTCCTCCGCGCGTTCCTCAGGCGCGGGCTCCGCCTGCTCGGGTGGGCGGGGCAGAAAGCCTGTGGGCGGGGCTTACCGCTCGATGGGCGGGGACTGCGGCCCGACGGGCGGGGCAGCGGCCCGGACGCTGGCTCTTCTCTTCTTCCTCCTGGTAGCCTGAAGCTTTGGACTCCCAAGCTGCGGTCAGTAGGGCATGCTCCAGCCCCGGGGTGTCGAGGGGAGGCACCGCACCCAGACCCCCCGGGCTCGTGCAGCTTGGGACGGTGTAAGAACAACGATCTAAACTAGGTCATCCTCGCCCTCCTCCTCCCCGCGGTTTCCGAGGGCTTGGGGGTTCCAGGTTTTCGGGTCCCCACTCAGGCCACCCCTGGGACACTAGGCCAACTCCTCACAAGCTCCCTTCGCGTGCGAACGCCTTGCCTGCCCCATATCTATGGTCCCCTGAGCTGCCAAACCCCTACACAGAGTTAGGCTCTGCTCCAGAAATTTCACAGGAAAACAGTCACATTTAAAAGGGCCCTGAGGCCATGGGGGTGATTTTCGTTTCCCAGAAACGAAGGTATGATCAGATTGTTCAATTTGAAGTACTGTATCTCCATCCACTCGTCCTGAACTTCCCCCCCTCTCTTATCCCATGAAATTTCTGTTTCCCAAGGCTCAGAAGTTGGCAGAATTGTATGTAATTAATTAATTGGATTTGGTTGGTCTTTTCTGGATGGATTCAGGTTTGGGTGGATTGAAGAGCCACTTTTGCTTGCACAGACTTCATTCTGCTCATATAGCCAATCAGTGAACTAGGGAGCATCACTACGTCCCGGGAAATGAGGGCGATTTGCCAATGAATAGAGGTTTGCTCTGGAAAAACCTACTCCAGAAAGAGTAAAGAACAAAACTGTTCTGATTTTAATACTTGGCTGACTTCTAGAGTATCCCGAAGTATCCGGGGGTGGGCGTTGTTTTGTTTTCATTGTTGGTGTTGGTGGTATGTGTGTTTTCTCGCTCACACACGTTCCAGTACTGGGGCTTGAACTCAGGGTCCGGATCCTGTTCCTTAGCTTTTTGCTCAAGATTGCACCTTACCACTGGGACCACAGCTCAATTTCTGGCTTTTTTTTTTTTTTAATGATGAACTGGAGGTAAGTTTCTCATGGACTTTCCTGCCCAGGATGACTTCAAGCTATCACCCTTAAATCTCAGCTTCCTGAGTAGCTAGGAACACAGGTGTGAGCTCCATTTCTCAGCTGGTGTCTGCTTTCTTGTTTGACAGGGTAGAGGTAAAAGAGAAGATGAAGCCAAAATAGGTCACTTAGAACCAGCATGGGCAGAACCCATATTTATAGTGGAGTCTTAAAGCATTGCTGAGGATATCTGCATGGAATTCCACATCTTGAGTGACTCCCTGGGGGAGGGGCACTGAGAGTTGAGATAAGGAGTTATCTTCCCCCTTGATTTCCTCCCCACCCCTTCTCAAGTACCCATCTTGCTGAATTCATTTGGGCAGGGTCCAGAAGGGACATCACAAGTAGAGGAAGTGCATGATTGGATGCTTGATCAAGGAGTGTAGTCTTAGCAACCTGTGGATGGCATGGTTGTTGGGGTAAAATCCACAGCCTGTCAGCAAAGCCCTTCATTTCCTGTTGTACAGCATTAGGAAACACTTGACTGATTTCAGGTACTGACAGCTCAAAGATACACCCTACATAGAACAATCTGATACCAGAATTGACTACTACAATTTTATTGCTAATTTCCCTTTCTGGGGGCAGGCTCTTCATGTACTTCATTGTATTTTTCTCTCAGTATCTTGCAGAATCTTGAAGATGCAGGTATCAAGAGCTCAGTGGTTTATTGAAGATTTTCTGCTTTGAGACTATTCAACCACTGGCCAGTTTAGAACAGCAATAGCCTATAAACTGTGACCATCTCCCCTGGAAAAGAACAATGGAAAGTAAGCATGTAGAAACAACAATAAAACCTGTTGAGTTTAATCGTTGAAAAGATAGCCTTGCCTGGCTCTGGTGGCTCAGGCCTGTAATCTAGCTACTCAGAAGGCTTAGATCTGAGGATCGTGATTCAGTGCCAGCCTGGAGAAGGAAAGTCTGTGAGACTCTTATCTCCAATTAACCACCAGAAAACTGGATGTGGCACTGTGGCTCAAAGTGGTAGAGAGTTCACCTTGAAAAAAAAAAAAACTACCAGCCTGCAACCAATTGAAAATAAAATACAGGTAGACACCATATCTGTGAGTTCTATATCCTCAGACTCAACCAACTGTAGATACAAAGCATCTGAAAAAAATCTGTACTAAGTAAAAATATTTTTCACATTATTATGTCTTTTATAATACAGTGTAACAGCTATCAACAAAGCATTTGTGTTTTGTTAGGTATTATAAGTAAGGATGCTTAAAATATAGGGAAGGCTACCAATAGACGCTATGCAAATTTGTGTGAGACTATACTATCAGTGGTATTGGGGGGGGTGATTCTGGAGCCAATTCCCTGTGGGTATTGGGGGACAACTGTACAGATAGAGAAGCCCTAAGTTAATTAGTTGAAAGGCCAGGGTAATAACAGCTAACATTTAACCAGCACATCCTGTATGACAGGTGTCATGTTAAGTGCTTTACATATATTAGCTCTTTTAATCCTCCTAAAAGTCCTACCAGGCAAGATAAGTTTAAGCATATAGTCTGAAAGTGGCATATGCAGGATTCGAGCTCAGCTCACTGAGCTCCAAATTTTGTGTTTTTACCTATAGCCCCAGATCCAATCTTCTTTTTGTTCTGCTGTTTTCTGAACTTCAGAGACTCACATCTCAACTTCATATTGCTCTTTCACCTAGTTTCTGCTCATATATTTGGTTGACTTATTTTTGTTATCTCTTTTTTACCTTCATAGTTAGTGATTTTACTGATGAACCCATGATCATAGGTTTGATAATCAAGCATCTCTCTCTTATCCTAGTTAATATTGAAGGACATCCCCAATTCTATCATTCCATGCCAACTCTTGGCCATATCCCTTAGGATCTTTTTCCAATTGGTGCACACTGGGTCAACTTGTACTTCCTGTCTGGCAGTGCCTGCATCTTATGTCTCAGTACAATATTTGCTGTAGGATTTACTTTCCCAGGATATGGGGCAGCCAGGAATGCCTGGTAATTAGTGTCCTCCAACCTTGAATCTAGCCTTAAACCAGAGACAGAGGAGCATGGAGGTAACAATACTCTGGCTTCTTTGCCCCTAACTGGGCCCTAAGTAGGCACTGTCTATAGAGCTCCCTTTCCTTATGGGACCTTGCTTAGCATCAATCACAAGGCCTTCTTTGATTTTCTTAATCTTTGCAGTTCTACTTCCTACTCCTCTACCAATTTTTCCTAAGAATATATACTCATCAGGAACTGTGACATAATTATGGGGCTCAATACAGAGTGAAAAACTGTTCATAAATTATTAAGAATTTTAAAATGTCAATAGTTGAGAATTAAACCAAATATAGGTCCTTATGTTCTATACAGGTATGTCTCTAATAGACTCTACACCCTTGAGCCCTCATCTCGGGTTCAGACTCCTAAGTAAACACAATAGCTATTACAGTTAAAAAAAAAAAAAGACCAACTAAATACTACCAAAGTTATCTGTGTAACTCAAAGTCATCTGTGTAACTCACTGGTGACTAACATCCTACTAGATGGAGGTCTATCTTGTAGGAGGAGACATTAATGTTGAGTTGTATGTGAAGAGCTTAGGCCACAGAAAGGAGTATTGAAGTGGAGAATGGACTAGGTTGAGATGTCCTCACTGACACTAAGTAATCTATCCAAAGTGTGAAGCTGAGTGATATCTTAGATCGAGGTCGCTACAAGTGAATTTGAAGGTTTCTTGAAGGTTTGTTGGTAAGTTGTTAAGAGAGACATCTGTAAAGAAGTGAGGTTATCAGGATTGGTTAGAGAAAGAGGCTGCTGTTCAATGTGGGGTCAGCTAAGACAGGAGCTGGGCTTATTGCCCAGTAGGAGACTGAAGCTAGTGTCCCTTTAGTTGGCCCAAATTGAGTCTAGGGGCTTGGCCTTTGTATTTTCATTTCTTCTATTGCAATGGAAAGAAGCAAACCTTGTCAAAGCAGTTCCCTGGGTCATTCCTTGCTTAAGGATGGATCTCTGCAGGATGTGTGTAGAGCCAAAGATCCCATGGCTGGAAACAGCAATGTCAGGATCTGGAAGAAGGTCCTGGGCACAATCTGTGAGACATTCCTCAGCATCTGGGGAAAGTTGCTTAGCATGCACTATGGGTGGTCATCTTCACTGAAGGCTATTATTGGTTGTACTTTGCCCTTTTGGTATCATGGCCCTGTTGAATGTCCTACTTTTTCTTTTTCTTCTCTTTTTATATTCTTTTCTTTTTTTAAATTGTAGATTAAACTCAGAGCCTCGATCTTCCTGGGGAAGTGCTATGTCACTACACTCAAGTCATGTCCATAGCTCTTTTGCATTTAGTTTGTTCTATTTAGATAGGTTCTCAAGCTTTTGCCTCAGCTGTCCTAAGTCAAGATCCTCCTATCTCTGATTTCCAAGTATCTGGAATCACAGACAGTAGCCACAGAGCCTCTTTGTGTTTGAGACTGGGTCTCGCTAATTTTTTGCCTGTGTTGTGCCTGAATCAAGATCTTCCTATCTCTACCTCCCAAAGTCTGAGACTACATGTGTGAATCACCACACCTAACCCTTTCATGCACTTGTTTTTCACCTATCTCTCAGTGGCACTCAAACAACTCAGTTGCCTATAAAACAGTTGTAGTAGAATGGAGTAAGATTTATACCTAAATCCCTAAAGGGACTAACATTTAAAAAAAAGTGTGAAAGAATGGCTTCTACACTCCCAATTTTACAAAAACTTTTGCCAAAAAGGAATCCTTCCTCACTTATCTAACTGTTAATGGAACAAGCAAGAAAATTGATTTTATAACTCAGGACAGCAGATTTTACTGTCAGCTTGTATTCAGTATTCTCCAGTACCACCTCAATGAAAGCATCAGTCAGAAAGAAGTGAGAAAGAAATAAGAAAGCTGGGCACTGGTGTCCCATTGCCTGTAATCCTAGCCATTCCCTCTTGGGACCTGAGGATCACAGTTTGAAGCCACCATGGGCAGGAAAGTCTCTTATTTCCAGTGAACTGCAAACAAACAAACATTTCTAAGAAGCAGGAAGTGGATCTGTGGCTCAAGTAAGAGAGTGCTAGCCTTGAGCAAAATAGCTCAGGGATAGTGTCTAGGCCCTGAGTTCAAACTCCTGGACTGGCACCAAAAAAAAAAAAAAAGGGAAGGAAGGAAGAAAGGAAGGAAGGAAGGAAGGGAGGGAAAGAAGGAAGGAAGGAAAGAAAGAAGAAAGAAAGAAAGAGAAAGAAAAAAAAGAAAGAAAAAGGAAAAAGCATGACCAGGCTTCACAGCCTTCAGGATGATTTGTAGGGGTATCAGCTTTGCTCCCTGCATATTGTACTTGTCCTGCTGCATGTGGCCACACTCTGTCTGAACCTGTCTTAGAAGTTATGAAGAGCTAGTATCTCTGGAATAGGCTACTTGGGCAAGTGTTTCATGAACTGGTTTTTCTGCTCAGTCAGAGGCTGCCATACTCCCATGCAGAGTTAGGTAAGGAAGAAGCACCCACAGACTTGGAAATCCCCAGATAACCTGTTGAAACATGTATGGCCACAGGCAGGAGCTATGACCCAAACTGTAGCTACAGATCAGAAAGCAATTGAACAAGTTCCATCCTCAAATGGGTGGAAACCATCAGAGACCTGGGAGAGAATGACTCAAAAGAGAGGTAGTAAGGCCTGGTGTTGGTGCCTCGTACCTGTAATCCTAGCTACTCTGGAGGCTGCAATCAGAGGATGGAAGTTCAAAGCCAGTCTGGGCAGGGAAGTCCATCAGAATCTTATCTCCAATTAACTAGCAAAAGCCAGAATAGAATGGTGGCTCAAGTGGTAGAGCCAGGGACAGCACTCAGGCTTTGAATTCAAGCCCCAGGACCCACATTTTTTTTTAAAGGTGTTAATTCAAAGTAGTTGTTTTCTGACTGTGCATGTTAGGCCTTTTCAGTCTGGACAGCAGAAGTTCCAAATATTGTCTGTGGGTCAAATAAATGAATTAGTGAACTTCCTATTATTGGAGTAGTTAAACCAATGGTCACCCAGAAAGTCGAGACATAGAGGGTATGGGAAAGCATCCTAAACATCCATTAAAGGAGACAGGATCCATCTATCCATGGTGCCCTGAGGCTTGCTAAGCATAAACTTATTTATCTGTATTTTTAGCGGGGGGGGGGGGGGAAGGATAACAACCAGTGGTGTGGACAATTGGATAGAAAACATATTTGGTATAGCAGATTGCAACTTAGATTTTTACCAGTTTTTCAAATTTAAGTATATCATTTCCATTTTTAAATGGTATGGTCTGTTTATTTCAAAATACTTCCCAGATCTGAGTAGTGGTTATAACAGAACGATGCAACAAATAATTGGGTAATTAAGGTTTCTATAGACTTCCTCTTCCTACTCCTTCCCATTTTTATTGTTTCCTGCCTTTTCCTCCCTTTACCTGGCCACCCTCTTCCTTCTTTCTCATTCTTCTATCGAGATATAGTTTGCACTCATGCTATTTCAGAGAGGACTAGGGGGAGGACTGAGGTTTCCTCCTCTTTCTAGTTTGGATCTTCTTTGTAGTTTGGGCCCAGTTTGAATGATTAAGGAAGTCAGGAACAAAATTACGCCAGGAGAAGAGAACTAAGGTCCTAAAGAATAAGTCCAGAACTAGCAGATGTGAGGGGGGGGGGGAACCCCTGAGGAAACCCAGAAAAGGTATCAAGCTCCAGAGAAGGGCTGGGAATTGGAGGGAGCATACCTTCTCTTTTTCTCCTACCCATCAAATATCTACTTACCATGCAATGCAATTAGCCTCTAGGTGCACAGAGGAAGGATGGGGACATTCTCCTTCCCAGGCCATGGTACCCAGCATCAAAACTCCTACTTGCAGAAGCCACATGAGCTGAGGAAGGGATGCCAGGCCCAACAGTGCCAAGTCCTTGCTCATTTCCAGAACTCAGACAGAAAAGCTGGATATTGGCCCTGATAGGAAATGTACTCTGATGCTAAGTAATTAAATGTATCAATAGAAACATTTTCTTTGTCCACCACTCACCTCAGACCTTTTCCTGAAGAAAACAGAGGCCCTGGCAATGTCAGAGGAGGAAGCAGTCTGTGAGACAGTGATTAGATTATTGCTTCATCCCTTGCCTCAGTGATTGGGTTTTGACTCATACACCATCAACTATGTGCTGCTGTGAGCTACGTTGAGAGGGGAATGGAAAATATTTGCTGGGCATTCTGATAACAGACCTGCTAATTTCATTTAGCTTTGGATCCTGGTGAGAATGGAAAGGGCCGGTCTGTAACCTCTGTGATTGCCATTTACATTGTTCCCAAAATATCAAAAACTTTTTTTCAGAGTATAGAGAGCCTTAGGAAATGTGATTTAAGTTGAATTTTCTTTCACTATTTCAGTGTTCAATGATTTGATAGAATGCTGAATTCCTGACATTGTTGTTGATACTATACAGTTAGCTTAGTGTTTTAAAAAATGTGGATTATTTCTGTCTTAAGCCTACCCTGAAAATATATGCCACATTAAACATTTAAAGATAATAAATTTGGATTTATTTGTAGAGTGTTCTGACCATATAACTCTCCTGTTATACACTCTTCAGAGTCAGGCACTGGCAGCTTATGCCTGTAATCCTAGCTACTCAGGAGGCTGAGATCTGAGGATTGCCTTTGAAGCCATCCTGGGTAGGAAGGTCTGTGAGAGTCTTATCTCTAGTGAAACTGCAAAGAGACAGAAGTGGAGCTGTGACTCAAGTGGTAGAGTACTAGCCTTGAGCAAATAAAGCTCAGGGAAAGCACCTAGGCCCTGAGTTCAAGGCCAGAACTGAAACAAAAGAAAACAAACACAAAAAGTAAACATCTTTGGGTGTCTTGTTTTCTCTTCTATTTTCTGGATGTTGTTAATCAGTCACTTATGGTCTCAGTACTAATTTGGGTACACATCAATTTACAGAGATTTCTAGTGGATTTCGCTAGAAATACTTCTTTTCCTACAAATAACCTTGATCTTTAGTCTGGAATGTAGCTGAGTTAAGTGGAAGCAGATTAATTTTTTCTGGTCTTGCTTTTAAGATTTGGCAGAGCTGGGTGCTGATGGTTCACACATATAATCCTAGCTATTTAGGAGACCAAGATCTAGAGGAATGTGCTCAGAGGCCACTAGCCTCCATCTGAAAAACAAATGAACAGCAAAAAGCAGGGCTGGAGATGTGACTTAAATGGTAGAGCAGCAGCCTAGCAAGTGTGAAGCCCTGAATTCAACCTCCAGTAGGTACCACCAAAACAAGAAAATTTTACTTGGCAGGACAGGAGCATTTGTCATTCCAGGTCTAATTTTCCCTCTCTTGAAACAATACCTGTATTTCTGCCCCCCAACATCTTGGCACAGTGTGAGTGTCAGACATTGTTACCTCTAATCCTTACAGGTGGCCTGTTCTTCACCATTGTGCAGCTGCTCCCTCCCCCTGCATGGTTCATCATCACACTCCCCACAGAGGACCACCACTGCTAGTGCCTGCTTGACTTTCTGCATAGCTCTCTCTTCTCTGATTCTCTAGTCGATGCATTCTAGTTACTTTAATCTCTGCTTTCCTCTCATCTGTTTGTCATCAGTGTCTCACCACTGTCTTTTCCTGGATTCAGTTCCTCTCTAGACTGTGGGAATTGTCCTCAGGGTGGAATTGACAGTCTTACCTCCTTTAGATTTTTTTTAACCTCTCAGGGATCACTGCCATTTCATCACCCCATGTGCAGTATTTTGCAACTGTTCTTTTATATAACGTATCTGTTTTCTGGTTGTTTCAGGGAGGAGGGAAAAATTAGTTCCTTTCCTCCCTTATGCCTAAGAATGGCAGCTCCTTATCCATCACTCCAAATCAGGCATTTTTCTTCTTTTCCATGTACTGCCATCTACTATTATTGTCTGTTTCCCCCATTAGGCTGTCAATTTCATGAGAGCAATTATGATATGCCTGGTTGTTTTTTTTTAACTACTGGCCTCCTAACACTTTATCACAGTGGCTGACACTTAGTAGTCCTCATTAAATATTGGCTGAATGAAAGCTAGACTGGACTAGATCGTGGGAGGTTCTGAACATAGATCAAGGAAACTGAACAGAGCAGAGGAGCAGAGGCTCCTGGTTGGAGACTAGAAGGATGTAGGTCAAGTTTGATTCTCTTGCACTGTGAGGACCTTGAAGGGTGCAGCACTGGTGACTTGGCCCCAGCTACTCTGTTTGTAAATCTGCCAAAGCTCTTGGCAGATTAGGTCACATTTTTTGGAATCTACTTGGAATTCAGGAACATGGCAGTAATAACGAATCTGTTTCTGACCCTGCCTCCTAATCTGATTGGCTCTAAGCCCTTTACAAACATTAATTATATCTCACATTGGAGTTGCCACCCAAACTGACCTCCTTAGACCATTACAGTCTGGGACCATTCAGCACCCTTGTCCCACAATAGCATACCTCCTTCCTAAATGAGAAAGATTATTGTATTGTCTCTAGTAATAGCCTTCAATTATTTAGTCAGTGTCCTAATGATGGAGATAGCAATTGAGTAATGTTCTTTAAAACCTCACTTGAGAATTGCAAACACATTTTCACTGGTTTTTCTGAATTGAGTTTCTATGACTATTCATAGGAAAACATGTTAGAAATTACTGCAAAATATTTTTCCTTTTGTTAGTTCAGGTACATAATTTACAAATAAAGATGCCTATATTGGGACTACATACTAAAAGTCCTTACAGATAAAATACACAATATACATATTTCTAGCTGCACATTGGTTCCATATGCCTGTAATTCTAGCTACTCAGGGGATGGAGATTTGGAAGATTGTGATTTGCGGCCAGCCTGGGCAAAAGGGTTATAAGACCCTAACTCAAAGGTAGTGGCATGCACAAAGCATTCCAGGCAGGAAGCATAGATAGGGGATTAGATAGGATTTTTACCTCAAAAAATAACCAGAGCAAAAAGGCTTGAGGTATGGTTAAAGTGGTGGGGAACTCCTTACCAAGAGTAGAAGTCCTGAGTTCTGACCCCATTATCACTAAAAGATAAAAAAGATAGATAACATTTTCTAGATTAAAGATTTAATCCAATCCCCACTTGCTCTTCGTACAAAAGCAAGGGTAATTGTGTTTCCTTCTCCAAAATAAATGAAATCTCAATGCCTTCTAGGGCTTTGTTTTAAGAAGCCAATTTTATAGCAAGCTGAAGTTGGAAATGATAGCATTTTCCTGTAGAGTGTTCAATCACATTGTTGATGCCTCTCATGTTTGTGTAGCACATTGTAATTTTTTATTTCAGAACAGCTTAGGTCTGCTCTCAGCTAAGATTTGTTTATATGTAGTTTCTTTATGAAGCCTGTTAGCTCTACTTAGTAGCTAAATTGAAAACCCAGAACAATAAATACAAATACAATGGAAACGTCCTAGGCTCCATCAGTACATGTGGACAGACTGAATTACTGGCGAGACAGTAGAGATAATGGACTTTACATGTGCTAAGGTGACGGATTTGTTAGTGAAAGAGATATTCTGGAAAATGGATCTCTGGCCACAGGCTCGCTGGATGACACCAAGTAGAATAGAAATGAACTTTCCAGCTGAGCTTTTCCTAAATTCTTGTATACAGGCAGTGCACTCAAGAACAAAATAACGTGGTCATTGTCAGTATTTAAATTCTGGAAGAGCAGACCTGAGACTGTGAATCCAACTCTGCCTACTACAAAGCAACACATGGACTACTCAGTGAACCAGTACATTGCTTTTAAATTCATTGTTTAAGGTCTTAAGAGGGTATTTTTGTCATTTGCAACTAAAAGAATTGTGACTCCTGCAATGATATTCTCTTTTTAAATCAACTAATCATATTTCTCAGTTGGTGACTTAGGTTTAATATTGATTTGGGCAAGGACCTGATCTTATTTGATTTGCTTTCAATCCCTCCCTTTAATTGTATTCCTGTGCTTTGCCTTCATGTTCATAGACATTTGAATTTTGAGGTATATCTCTTTGTTTGCATGTGTTGGTATAGCATGGAAAATGTTCATCTCTTCTCTTAAGGTTGATTAATGGGTGCTAAGTTATTGTGAGGTAAAAGAGAGACATCTTAGTCGTCTATTATACAGTAAAGTTACTATAAGTAATGGTGGCGTACATATACACACATGTACGTACACACATATTCAGAAGAAAGGATCTGAATGCCTTCAACATAAAAAATGATGAGTGTTTGTGGAGATAGGTATGTTTGCCTTGATTTGAGTAATCACAATGTATACATGAATCACATGGCCTTTCACAAGTATGTATGAGTTCTATGCTAATTAAAACAAGAAATATAAAATGAAAACATTTAATGTATTTTAGTGCTGTAGTAGTGACACTTTCACTACTCCTTTTGTAAATTAGTAATACTCCTGAATTCTTCAAATTCAGTGTCACGATGGTCTATACTTTTGTCCAGAAGTGAGGCATCCACTTTAAATGTCTCCTGTAAGATAAGAGGCCTGTTTTGATGCCCCCCCATTTTTTTTTACTGTAGTATTGTTCTGTTTTATTAGAATTTAAAAGTAACTTATTTTCTGAATGCTTCTTTCTCCATCTCATCATGCTGAATGCATCCTTTGTCTTTAAATAGAAAATATATTCTGGTTATATGGATGCACTCCATTCTCATGTCTTTGAGAGTATTAATCATACACTTATGGATCTGTTTTTTTTTTCTCTTCACTATCAGTGTTTCTGATGAGTTTTCTTTCTTTTTTATAATTGAAATTTCCTCTTTACCTGTGTCTTCTGCTTTAGCAACCTCTCTTCAAATGCCTGGGGCTTCTTTGCAGATTCAGACTGGGCTCAGTGGTGGCCACAGGTAATGCAATGCATCAGAGACTTGGCTGGCTTCGCCATCTAGAGAATGCTGTTGTTTTCGGTAGATCTTCCCTAAGCTGGTCAGATACCACAAAAAGGAGATTAAACACCCTACTTGGGGTTGGGGGAGTATTTAAGACTATCAGTATTGCAGTAGTCTAGAGTTTCTTCATTTTTGTTTTTTCAAGCTGTTCACTTGGATCCTTTGATTTAGGGGGAGTACTCAGTATTTACCTGTGGCTCCTGTCCATGTTCTCTGTGTACTTTCCATCCATCCATCCATCCATCCATCCATCCTTCCTTCCATCCATCCATCCATCCATATATACATACATACATCCGTCCATCCAGCAAATACTTAGTACTTTGTCCTAAGCACTTGGGGAACAATCAAAACTGATTAAAATCTCTGCCCACCTGGAGCCTACATTCCACCAGGAATACATCTCTAGTATTCTGCCAGCATGTGTGTTGGGGTGGGGGCTGGCTGGGAGAGGGTACCTGACTTAAAGGGACATAGCAAGAGTTTGAAGGTCTACAAACTTCTTGTAAAAGCTATCAACCAGTCTTCCTATTCTTGTCTTATCTTATACCTATCTTCAAAGGTGCTTTGTGCCATTATTTTCTTAGCCTGTCTGGATTTGATGGAATAAAGTAGCTTGCTTGTTTGTTGGTATTCTTCACCAGACATTTGGATTTCAGCTCTCTTTTTCTGCTGCATCAATTGGTATCCCTTGGATTGGCTTCAGGACTTCTGGAGGATACCAGAGTCTGGGAATGCCCAGGTCCCTGATATAAAATGATATAATAACTGCATATAACCTATTCACATTTTCCTGTATATTTTAATTCATCTCTAGATTACTAAAAGTATGTAATGTGATTTAAATGTTACATTAATAGAATGCTGTGCTGTGTTGTTTAGGGAATAATGACAAGGAGTCAAAAATCTGTAACATGTTCAATATAGTGGCAATTAAAACTACTTTGATCAGTGGTTGGCTGGACCCTCAGAAGTGGAGCTTCTCCACCTCAGAGGTAGAGAGATTACTGTGAAATAAATTTGGTTTATTAGTCTTCAGAGCCTTATGTATTCCTTGTTGGGGTGGAGTTTGGTCCCTTAAACCTCTAAAGCTCTCTGCTGAGGGAGCTACTTATCCATAGCCAGTTAGAAGACCAAGAGTCAGATTATTTAGTTAGCTGTGCTGGAGGACTGAGTTGGAAGCCAAATGGAATTGCATCCTTTCTTCAGAGTAGATTGGTTGATTCTAGAACATTCACGTCTGCACAGTACGTACTGATCCATGGACTTGACCAGTTAGGCAATGGAGAAGGAAGGTCTCAGTGGCTTCATTCACACAGTTGCAGAAGAGCAGGCAAGAGAGAGGGCATAAATATTGTTAGACCTCCTCCAAAGAGACAGCTTGTGCTGAGGGCATGATTCATGCCAGGAAAGAGAAGACAGAAAGAGATAGCCCACTGTGCTCAGGCACATAAAGCAGAAGAGGATACAGGTAACACATCAGGCCTCCATTAAAAAATGACCTAAGTGAATCTGCATGGCCTATGAGATTAGCACCTGAGGGATACCTCTATGGACAACTGTCATGGAGCCTAGAGAAGGATGAGTAAGACCATTTTCTCTCCTGGAAACTTGGCCGGTAGTGTTCTCTTTCTGTGTGTTAATGTAGAAACATGAAAAGACAAAATTAAGTTCCCCTTTTTATACTTCTATTTAGTAGAGATAAAAATGCTATGATTGCTTATAGTTGTTTTCATATTCTAAGTTCAAAACCTTATTTTCAACCACTCATGGTAGTAAACATTGAATTTTTAAATACCAATTATGATGCACTGTCATTAAAAAATTTATCTTTTAATCCAATTCTGGTTTCAACCCATTCAGTGAGTATCTTGTATCACTGATGGACTCAGGACTTTCCATTGAAAAATGCTGGTCTAGGGAGTTTGTTGACATAGTCTTGGAGAAAAGAACTTGTCCTGCCGGGTGCCAGTGGCTCACACCTGTAATCCTAGCTACTCAGGAGGCTGAGATCTGAGGATTGCGGTTCAAAGCCAGCCTGGGCAGGAAAGACCGTGAGACTCCTATCTCCATAAACCACTAGAAAACCGGCTATCACTAGAAAAACTGTCTCAAGTTGGTGGAGTGTTCGCCTTGAGCTGAAGAGCTGAGGGACAGCACCCAGGCCCAGAGTTCAAGCCCCACAACCAACCAAAAAAAAAAAAAAAAAAGAATTTGTCCTTTGTAAAACATTTCAGTAGCCCTTTGTGTATGCATAAAACAAGCAATAGGGACAAGTCTTTGTGACAAAGACACACAGTTTAGTAAAGCTATGAAGAGTAATACAACTTAGAAGACCTTCTCCTTGGGTAAAGATTATTCTGGAATTAACCTATTTTCATTCCCAGGCTGTGAGGATTATGGGTGGGAGGAATAACGGTTCCTAAGATGTAATATAGGGAGAGAGAAAAGACTGGGAGGCAGCCCTGATCTGAGCAAGACTGAGCCCTAGTACGTGGACCCCAAACCAGTGGTAGCTAAGGAGGTCCTAACTATGACTAAAGAGGAGTCTGCGCCAGCAGTAGTAACAGCTAACACTTTAGGTGACATTGGCATACTATGTCCTAATGACTTCAGGATATCCTGGAACCTTCAGGAAGGTGAATTCTTCACTGTGATCCAGCAATAGGCTAGTGACTTAGGGAAGAAAAGAAAAAAAGAGTTGTGTTGATAGTGAGTCAAACCAATACAGAGATAAGACAGTGTCATGTAGATATAGTTATGACATATCAAGAAGGGACAAATAAACCACAATGGAGCTGCTGTCTTGAATGAGGGGGGTAGTACCAAAAAAAAAAAAAGAGATGTATATCTTTACCTCCATGTTCTTTACAAATCTTCAGCACTATTCTAGAGGGATGATTGGATTTCTTGCAATCAGTTAGGGCTTGAATTCATTTCTAGATTTTTCAAAGAGGTTTTTTGTGTTCTGCATCTTGGTTTCCCCCTCAGGATCCTCTTTGTCTCAGGAGCTTGTCCTGAACGGCCGACATCAATGGATAGTTCCCTTGCCTTCTGACATCTTGGTAGATTTGACTAATGGGAGGTAATACAAGGAATAAACATTTAGCATATTTATTTCCCCATTTTTCCCCTACTAGATGTTAGTTAATATATGTTTTCAAAATATACTTGAAAATTACTCCTCTTCTGTTGTTCATTTACCCTTGTGCCTTCCCCATCTCTTCCTAAGTAGTTCCTTAGTTGGATTTATGTTCCATATGTATCTCTTGGATTTTTTAATTTAAAATTTTATTGAGATTTTTAAAAAATTTTTACAACACAGTCATAAGAAACACCACAGGAAGATGTCATGTACTCTTTCCTACATTCTCTCTCATTGTAATATTTTGTAAAACTATAGCATAATAGCAGAAACTGGATGCTAGTATTATATCATTGGGACAGAAAGCATTTACATCATCACAAGGATTTCTAGTGTTTTTCCTTTATAGTTATGCCCCCAGAAAGTCCTGAACCCAAAGAAACCACTTATTTGTTTCCATTTCTATAATTTTGTCATTTCATATATCGTTATCTAAGCAAAATCACAAATTATGTAACCATTGGGATTGCATTTGTTCACTTGGTACAATTCTTTTGAGATCCATCCTAGTTATGGCTATCATATTTTATTCCTATTTATTGCCAAGTAGTACTCTATGTCATGATTGTCCAAGTCTTTGTTCAACTATTCACATATTGATAGATATTTTCCTCAATTTTCACTATTGCCATTAAGCTTCTGTACAGATTTGCAATAAACATACATCTTCATTTCTCTAGGATAGATGCCCAGGTGTGTATTACAGGATTTGGAAACTATATGTTGAATTTTTAAGAAACTGACTATAGATTTCCAGAGTGACTGAACCATTTTATCTTTCTAATAGCAATGTGTAATGGTACAATTTCCCTGTATGATTGCTACCTTTTGGTGTTGTCACTATTTTTTAATTTTACATATTCTGAAAAGATACTACTGTTTCATTGTATTTTAAATTTTCACTTTTCTAATAATATTGAATGTCTTCTGCTTATTTGTTGTCTGTATGTTTTCTGGAAAAATGACATGTTAAAACTTCATGTTAAAAGAATGTAATATATTATTATAAATAATATTAGTAGTAACACTGGTCATTATTATAAGCTTTCTATCTTTCTACTTAAAAATTCTATTGTAATGGAACAGATATGGCTCTTTTCCTTCATAAAACTTAAAATCTTAAAATGGATGAGGAATTTAAAAATCAAAATAATCATCTTAACTACAAATACCAAAATAATACAAAATAAAAAAACAAAGATATCATAACAAGAATATGGGTGATATAACTTACATTTGAGGGCAATGTATATTTCCAATTTGTATTTGGAAAACAGTTCAGTAATCTCAATTGCAGGGGAGCCAAGAGCAAGCAGCATGTATGAAGATCCTGAGACAGGGATGAGCTTGGGATGTTAGATCCAAAGAAGGTTAATTCTGGTCAGAATATAGAGTAAGACTGATGTGAAATAAGATGAAATTAGCAATGTAGGCAAAGTCCAGATAAAAAGGAGAAAAATTGCACTAGGCTGAGCATGAGATAGTGGCTTGAACCAGCTTTGTAGCTATGAGGATGGACAGTGATGCTGGAGAGGAAGTGCATGGAGTTCTGAGGTGAGAGAAAGGTGGAGTTGTCAAATATGGCTCCCAGGCTTCTTTCAAACCCCACTATTACTGGGGTTTGAACTCAGGGCTTCACATATGATTGGTTTGCTTGTGCTCTACCACTTGAGCCATCCTCCAGCCCAACTTTTTGCTGATTAACTGGAAATAGAGTCTAACAGACTTTTTTTTGTTCAGGTTGGCTTCCAATTGCCATCCTTCAGATCTTATAAACTCCAGAGTAACTAGGATTCCACCAGCACCTGGCTAACAGCGTCTTGATTCAACACCTGGTTGATGACCATGACTTTACCAAGATGGTGAAAATAGGAAGTGGATTTGGAGGTAACTGGCAGTGGATGGCCGCCATGTGAATTTTAGAGGAAATGAATTTCTGAAGCTTAGGGTGTGTCTACCAAAAGAATAGAATGCATTTACTTAAGAAGTGCAAATGAAGGTCCAACAGTGGAGGCTGAGTAGCTGAGGCTAAAAGACAACTCAAGCTCAAAATACCCCCCACCCCCTTGCCCTTGTTTTAATTTTGTTCATTGATTTTTAAACAAGTGTGGCTGGGTGTCCACCAGATGGCAACCTTTCTTTATAAAAGCCCAAATTTAGAAGCCATACCTTCTCGGTAACATGGAACTGGATTCCTATGAGACACACAGCCAGAGTCTACTCAAAATCACTGAAAGTGAAGCCCATCCTGCTGAGTTCTTCTCATAGGAGGCACAAGTGGAGGTGGCTTTATGAGTCAGCTCCTTCTGTGGCCTCTTCCAATGTGGTGTGTGTGTGTGTGTGTGTGTGTGCTATCTGAGACAGAGTCCTTCAGGTAATGAAAAGCTCCTTGATGCTAAGAACTTAATATTACTACAGGAGCAATACTAGAAGCCTCACAATAACCTATCTGGATCTCTTCCTTCCCCTGTTGAATGTTGTGTACATATTCCTACCAATCTCATGAGATCAGTATGAGTGTGAAATTAGATAATGTATGGCTATTAATGTTCCTAGGATGGGCCTGGGATAAAGTAAGCACTTCTTATTATATTATCCCACAATAACCCTTATCCCCATTCTTCGTGCCCCAAAACTCTGCCCTGCCAGCTTCAGTCATGGGCAGCATTCCAGGTTTGAGCTCATCAATGAAGCACATGAGTCATGCTACATGGCCAGTTTTCTGTCCAGTTCTCATAGACCCTGGCTCCTGGAAGCTGCTGCTCTTTGATAATCCTCTTGCATTTAAGATGGAGTCTGTCTGCAATTGACTTGTCTGATTGGCCAAGCAAGTCGTGAAGATGGAGAGAGAGGAAGCTCCTGCATCGAATACAAATGCCAGAAAACCAGTCACTTGCTAACACACTGCATTGGATTCAATTACTCTGTTTGGTTCTCTCATAATCTACTGAAACGAACAGAATTGTTATCTGTTATAACCATATATTATACCTAGTCTCTCAGGTGGGATTGGGGCAGGCACTCATTATATTTGGATATTTTCAAGGGACATATGACTTTATGAATATCGCTGGAATATGTCTGGAAGAGAAATTGAATTGATGCTAGTCTTTGTGATTCAGCCACAGGGGCTGTTTATGCAGCAAGAGCAGCCAGCTCCTCCCACTGCAGACATCCTCTCTCCCTTCTCTACTTACTCAGACAGCCATTTGCTTCATTTTTCCTTCAGAAAACTCCCAAATATGTTGGTTCTTTAAAAATATGTTATTTGAAATTTGCTAGTACCGTTACAATCAATAAGATTGTTTTCCAATTTCTTCCTTTCTCATGTGGCAGCTTATGCGGGGTTTGGGGTGGGGGCACTTGGTGAGAAATGAGTAGGAAATGTAGCTTTGCCATATAGGAGAGGAAAGTGGTTTGTGATTTTAAACCTGCATTGCAGATAGTGAAACCATGCTAAATGGGCAAGATGTGAAAATGTGGTCATACGGCCAGCAGGTTCTCTCTCTTCCTCTAGACAGTAAAGCTCAGATTGCTACAGACATGAATCTTCTTACATGAATTTTACATTGTAGGCTTTCTCATGTTTTTTTCAACTGATCTTTATATAGATTCAGCAACTTATTTTCCTTAGCAGATATTTATTTATTTATTCATTAATTTATTTATTGTTGGTCATGGGGCCTGAACTCTGGGCCCGGGAGCTGTCCCTCAGCTCTTCAGCTGAAGGCTGGTGCTCTACCACTTGAGCCACAGCCCACTTCCGGCTTTTTCTGCTCACGTGGTGCTGAGGAATCAAACCCAGGGCCTCAGGCATGAAAGGCAAGCACTTTACCACTGAGCCACCTTCCCAGCCCCAGAAGATATTTATTGAAAGCACACTCTGTGCCAGGCAACAGTGGAAGCAGTGGAGGAAAGCCCTGTCCTCATGCAGTTTTCTATTTAGTAGGACACACCCAGATAAACTATGTAGTTTGTCAGCTAGCAATGAGAGGATGGGAAAAACGAAACAGATACTTGGGAAGGGCATTATGTGTTGGGGAGGAGTAGAGGAAGTTAGGGATGTATGTTGTAACTTTAAATATGGCATTAGGGAGTGTGCAATTGAAATGATGACATTTTGATAAAGAACTGAGGCACACAAGGGAGAAAACCTTGTGGATACCTAGAGGAAATGACATTGTGGAACAAAGCAAGGAAAATTGCAAAAGCTTGTGGGAAGATAACATGATGGAACAGGGTAAATGGATGACTGAGTCAGGACATGAGGTTTGGAGGGTTTAGAAGCAAGATTGTATAAGGACTTGCAGACCAGCCTAACATTTTGAAGAGGTTTGCATAGTGTGATCGAAATTTTAAAGGTACAGTCAAGGCATTGTGGGATGATCCACTAAACAGTAATTATCATCATTTAGGTAAGACAAAACAAGGTTTGATTAGACCAGGGTATGAGAAGTGGCTAGACCTGGAGTCAATGAGATTTGCTGATAGGCAGCTGTAGTATGAGAGAGAGAAAAGAGCTAATGATGAAATCACAGTTCATGGAAGGACAGAGTTGCTATTTCCTGAAATGGGAAGATTATGGGTAGGGCAGGCTTGGCTGAGGGAAGGTAAGGAATTAGACTTAGATGTTAAAAAATGACAATTTTGAACCTCAAGTTATATATCTCAATGGAGATTTTGAGAATTTAGTTAGATATATGAATCTGAGGTTCAGAGTAGAAGTTCTGATAGTTAAATAAATGTGGCTATCTTTGGTGTACAGACACTATTCTAAAGCTTAAGATTAAATGGACTTACTAAGAGGCCTCATTTAGGTAAAGTAGAGGCCTAAAGCCTAAGCCCCGGATTTGTTATCATTTAAGAGTTGGCAGGATAAATGATTCAGCAAAGGACAAATAAAAGTTGGTGCAAAAGGTGGGAAACCATGAGGACTAGATCTCCCACAAGCCTGATCACCTAGGCCAGAAGCTGCTGATAATTCATATAAAATCAAGATAGAAAGTGGATCATTAGGTTGAACAAAGTGGTATGTCTCCCCAGTTCTTCTCTTCTCTGGCAATCTGCTTTCTTTACCTGCCTCCTTCCCTGGGCAGGAAGGAGCTCCATAGGAGCAGGGACCATGGCTGTTTGGGAGCATCATATCCTGAAACAATATTAGGAACAGGTGAAATACCTTTTTATTTATTTATTTTTGTTTTGACCACGGAAGCACCTCCTCCTTCCTCATCTTCTTCAGATCACACTAGGGAATTATCTGTTGTACATCGTCTTCAGAGGATGGTGCTATAATTTCTATAGGAAATATCCCCACAGGAACATGTGTTGGTGTTTTGATAATGCTATTTTGGGAGACTCTGGAAACTTTAACAGGTGGGACCTAGCTGGAGGAAGAGGGTCACAGGGCATACCTTTGTTCTTAGCTCCTTCCTTTCTTTTGTTCTATCTGGCTACCATGGGATAAGCAGCTCTGGTCTGCCATCCTGGTCCACCATCTGGCTCCACCTCATCACAGGTTCAGAAACAACGGAGGCACTTGGACATAACTAAAACATCTGAAACCATGAGCCAAAGCAAACATTTCCCTCCTTTATGTTGTTTCTCTCTGGCATTTATTACAGTGATTAAAAAAAACTAACACAGATAACAAATTCAATTTTCATCTTCCACTATGGAAGACAAAACAGGAAGAAGCCTGCACTAAAGGGGTAGGATCTCAACCAGCAGAAGTTCTGGAGTTACTCAAGGACAAAAAGAGGGGTTGATTCCTAGCATCTGTGTCCTGAGTGGACCTTTTCCAATGAAAGGTTGTTCCTAGGCCTTTATGCTCCTTTCATTTCTGCCACAACTGGATGTGGTCCTCCAGCATATCTTGATTAATTCTAAGCTACCAATACTCTTCTATTAATCTCTTTTTGCTTAAGGTAACTAGATCTAGTCCCTGACTCTCTCAATTAAAAAAAAAACTAACACCAAAGCACTAACAAATATTTGCTAAATGATTGAGAACGTATGGGTTAGTACGTCCCCTGTGTTGCATTGTTTGTATCTTCATGTTCTTAGATCTCTGCAATCAGTATGCATTTGACCACTGATGAGATCTTACCGTTAGTTGACAGTACTTTAACGTCTTAAGTGCATGAAACCACGCTTTGTCTTGCGTTAGTGTCAATTCAATGACATGGTAGTAAGTATTGGGGTGAGGAGTGGAACATATTTCAAAAGTCTCTATACCTTTGCTCTACTCTAAGGGTATTTACTGAGATTTAACTGTTACTTGAAAAACTTGCCTAAAAAGAATATTTATCTCAAATCTTTGTAGCAAGCACCCTTCAATAGTTTTTTTTTTTCTTTTAAAGCTCCAGCAGTTCATCAGCTTGGTTGACAGCTGTCACATTCTTCCCCTGGTCCCAGCTGTTGGGTTGTGTAATCAGGTGACTAGCCCCGGCCTTGCAAGGAGGAAGGCAGGATCAGAACTGCTACTATTTCTTCATGGCTTTGGATTCCCGTAGCGCTGAGAATGATATTGCTGAAAATCCCAGCCTGAGCAGCAGCAATCACAGCTTCAGTCCTGTGGGTTTCACAGGAGCCCCAGGTGCTGTCAATCACCAATGGCTTCATCAGCTGTTCCTAGCTGTTCTTATAAACTTGGTGGCTGCTCAGGAAGATACCAACCCAGCTGCCAAGCTGGGAGGAGACTTCAGACCAATCCTGAATGTCTGGAAGAGACTTCCTTTCAGTTGGGGAAACTACTGCAGCTGTCTAGTCCTCTGTTCAAAACCCTTTGTGCTGGTGGAGGCTCAGCTTTGTGGCTGAAGCTTCAGGTGACCCCATCCATAATCTTGTCAGGGAGGAGCACCATCCTTCATCCATGACAGCTAGTGCATTTGCGTGACTGCTTATAAAAGTTCCTGCTTCCAGCCGGGTGCTGGTAGCTCATCCCTGTAATCCTAGCTACTCAGGAGGTTGAGATCTGAGGATCACAATTTGAAGCCAGCCTGGGCAGAAAAGTCTGTCAGACTCTTCTCTCCAACAAACCACTCAGAAAAAGCCAGAAGTGGTGCTGTGGCTTAAGTGGTAGAGTACTAGCCTTGAGCATAAAGATGCTCAGTGATAGCACCCAGGCCCTGAGTTCAAAGCTCAGGACAGGAAAAATAAAAAGTTCCCATTTCCTTCTCCAAGTAATCTCATCTTGACTGTGCTTTAGCTTCAGCTACAATAAAGTCTGATCCAAACGCTTTCTTTGCCATTTGTGGCTTCATTATGGGAAGCATAGGCTAAGCTGGTAACATGAAGTTCTCTGTTCTCTTGTCACCATTCCTTCTTGAGGTGTTCTCTCTCTCTTTC
Organism: Dipodomys ordii; assembly: GCF_000151885.1. Lineage (NCBI taxonomy): Eukaryota > Metazoa > Chordata > Mammalia > Rodentia > Heteromyidae > Dipodomys > Dipodomys ordii. Next base: position 7,539,333 of record NW_012267267.1, read on the forward strand.
TTTTTTTCCTGGAAAATTCTGCCTTCTTTCCTTTTGGCCTTTCTTTCCAGTAAGTTCTACTGTGTGTTAAGAGATTCCTCTGGGAGTCATAAACATGGGGGCAATGTTCCAAGTAGAGGACCAACAAGAAGCAGTGGCTTGGTGGAGAGATGCCTGGTGTCTGTGGGAAAGGAGGGCAGGTAGGCTGGGTGGACAGCTTCTTTCATTATCCAACATGTTTCTGTTGCGTTCACACTGGATGTCATTCTAAGCATTGGGGATACAGCAATGACATCAAAATGACATGCCTACTTTCATTGGTAGCTTACATTTTATTAAGGGGAGATGAGTCATAAGTGAGTAACAAAGTTTGATATATATGCACACACACACACACACACACACACACACACACACACACAACTCTATGTAAAAATGCCAGATGGATGGGCACTAGTGGCCCAAACCTGTAATCCTAGCTACTCAGGAGACTGAGATCTGAGGATCATAGTTTGAATCCAGCATAGCAGGAAAGTCTGTGAGAATCTTATCTACAATTAACCCCCCAAAGCCTGAAGTGGAATTGTGGCTCCTGTAGTAGAGTGTTATACTTGAGCACAAAAGCTCAAGGAAAAGACCCAGACCCTGAGTTCAAGCCTCAGCACTGGCACACAAACACACACACACACACACACACACACACACACACACACACAACTCAAATGGCATTAGAGCAACGAACAAACACATTAAAAGGAGAACTGAGAGTGTTCGTGTTGGCACAACTAATTCAAATAGAATCACCTGGACAATCATTCTCTTTGACAAGATGACATGTCAACAGGGCAGTGCAAAGCGTGGGCACAGTGGATGCTTGTACTGTTCAAGGAACAACAAATCTGCAGCATAGTGGTTGATAGCACAGCACCAGATACATAATGGAGGAAGGTTCTGACAGGACATACAGGCTTTGTTAGCATTATGAAGATTCTGGATTTTACTCCAAGTGGATACGAGCTTGGAAACTTGTAGCCTAATCTTTGAGGAGCTAGCATGTTGTCCTGAGTCCTTCAAACCGGATTCTGCAATGTCTATGGAATTTTTATGTGTGAATCACACTGAGCAGGAAATTTACCCTAATGAATAAATACCATTTGTTGTTGTGGAGCACAGAGAGCCCCTGGCTCCCCTCTACTGAGAACAATGTAATGAAGTGATAGTTCGTTTAGACAGAAAGGCTGCAGAAGGTCACAGCTCCCTCCACTCTGCCTTTGGTTGTCAAGGAGATACCTCTAGAAACCTCTTCTTTTGTATCTAAATGTCACCGTGTAGCTCTTAGATTTTTCATGCTCTCCTTTTATTATGTGCCTGTAAAGTTCACTGTGTAATTTTCCTCAGGAATTAACAGTTTCATCACCATGAGGCTATTCACTGCAAGCTCCATTTTTCATGCTTTCCCCCCACCAATATTCTGAAGCTGGTTTGCACCTGAAAAATCATGACACAGGTGTGGAGGAAGGCAGACAGTCTGAAAGAGGCAGTGTTCATTCTGAGAAGCTGAGTGCTAAGTGGTAAATTGATACATTTTGCTACAGAAAAACACAGGCTTCTGGGTTGTTTACTGTAGGCTGCATTTTTCTAGCTGCTGACAAATCAGGGTGGATATTTTGCTACATGTATTTTACAGGAAGGGAAACTGAGACTCAGTGGCCAAGAGACCTAACCAAGCAATCATTATCTCTGGAATTAACATCTTCTAGTGATTTAGAGTACATTCTGCACCACTAGACCTTTTCAAAGATATAAGGCAGAGGTGATTAATTCACTCATTCATTTAACGATCTTCTGTACTGAATACCACTGTGAGTTGGACATTGTCAAGGTACTAGGCATACCGAAGCAATGAAACAAGCTCCTTGCCTGTTTGTGTTCTTGTATCCAGGCAAAAATCACCTTTGTCTGTCGGCTGGAAGGAGATGCAGAATCTTTTATTTCTGAGCATTCATTATCCCTGGCTTAGCCATACATGGCTCAGAGGCTGAGTATCCAACTTCTAGTCAGTGCTGAGAGGAGATGAAACTTTTTCAATGAGCTTCAATGCTGAAAGGTCTGTGAAGACCCATCTGCAAATTAAGATGGTCAGAGATATTGTTGGCCAGGGAACTGTTCTGCTCGGTGTTACAGAAACTATTTAACAATTCTAGCAACTGGTCTGTTGGTCACACATCATTTGCTAGCATCTGTCTCTAGGCCATCATGCATAATTAAGAATCAGCGAGGCACCCTCTTATCACTTTTTTCAGCCCAGGGGAGGAAGCAGGTGACTTCTCTGGACTTTGGGCAGTACTTAAACACAGCATCAACACTTCCCTTTTGCTGTAGGAGGTCTAGGAGCCAAGGATCTTAGGGCTAGCAATTTGCTCTTAATCATTGTTCACTGAAGATGAAAATGAGTTTCTATATTCTCTTTTTAAAAGCTATGTCAGTAATGAACATATTTAAGGAGGGATTGCACCAGTTGTACATCTGTCTGAAATATTAATTACTCAAGGCTCCCAGAGTTCCTCCAAATCGGACAAAGAGGAAATTGATTTATGAAAAGTATTATGTTTCTTAGACAAATCAAATCAAAATGTCAGCTACAAGCCAGGCACCAGTGGCTCATGCCTGTAATCCTAGCTGCTCAGGAGGCTAAGATCTGAGGATTGCCACTCAAAGCCAGACCTGGCAGGAAAGTCTATTAGACCTTTATCTTCAATTAACCACAAAAAGCCAGAGGTGGAGCTATCATTCAAGTGGTAGTGCTAGCCCTGAGCAATAAAATGCTTTGAGATAGTTCCCAGGCTCTGAGTTCAAGCCCTAGGACTGGTACACACAGACATACACAGACACACACACAGAAACACACACACACATACACACAATACACACACCAACCCTACTGGCACACATATGTATTGCCCACTTCCACACATGTCAGAAACAACCCATACTGCATTATCTGATTTTTTTTGTGTGTATGAAAACATTTTTTAATTGTCAAGGCAATGTACAAGTAAGACAATAAGTACATTTCTTGTCAAACTTGTTATCCCTTCCCTCTGTTTTCTCCTACTTTCCTTCCCCCATAAGCCTCCCCCCCCATTATCTGATTTTGCCATCAGCCTTCAATTTTTAACCTGAAATGTTTGTGTAAATGTATATAGGCCTGTCTGCTTTCACTGTGCTGTTTGATGAGCGGCCCATTTAGCAGTTTAATATGTAATGAATGGACACCTAATATATGTAACTAATATATATATATATATATAATTCTAGGTTTGGGACATATTTGAATCTTGTCAATAAGGTAAGGCTGCTATTTGATGAAATAGATTTTGAGGGATATGCCAATTGAGTGGGGATATAGGTCACATATAAAAGATAAAACTGCATTCCAGTGGGAGAGAACATGCTCAATCAGGTAACCAAGAAATATCTGGTAGTGTTTTTATAAACTCATGAAATGTACAAAAAGTCAGGTGAGATGAAGTAATAGAATAACTGGTAAGGTGACATTGTACTCTCATGTCCACTGAAGTACCATTCACCCTGACCAAGATACAGAGTCAACCTAGCTGTCCACCAGTAGAGTAATCAATAAGGAAATGTGGAATGCATTTACATATTAGCCATAAAAAGAATGAAATCCTGTCATTTATGGTAACGTGGGTGATTCTGGAGAGTACAATGTTAAGTTAAATAAACCAGGCTCAGAAAGATAAATACTGAACAGTCTCATTTCTATGTGGAAGCTAAAAAATATTTGCTTTCATGGAAGTAGAGAATAGGTACCAAAACCTGGGAAAGAAGGGTGACATAGAGAGATACTGGTAATTGCATATAAAATATTGTTAGGGGTATGGTGATTATAATAAAAATATTGTATATTTCAAAATAGCTTGAAGAAAGGATTTAGAGTGTTTCTAATACAAAAGAATGGTAAATGTTTGAGATGATTAACATTTTATTACTCTGACATGGTCATTACACGTAGTATTACATATGTAGAAATAGTACACTATGCCGGGCACTGGTGGCTCACACCTGTAATCCTAGCTACTCAGGAGGCTGAGATCTAAGGAACAGTTCAAAGCCAGCCCAGGCAGGAAAAGTCTGTGAGACTCTTATCTCCAATAAACCACTCAGAAAACTGAGGTGGCGCTGTGACTCAAATGGTAGAGGTGAATAGCTGAGGGACAGCTTCCAGGCCCAGAATTAAAGCCCCACAACTGACACAAAAAAAGAAAAAGAAAAAGAAAAAAAGAAGTATCACACCATAACCAATAAATAATAATAATTAAACTTATTGTGTGTCCATGAAAAATAATAATAATAAAGAATGAGTGTGATAGATTAGGTGGCCAAAAGAGGGAGGAGATGGTATATGAACTGGAATCTATGAAGATCTTAGAAGAACACCCAGGAAGAGAGATTTTTTTTCCCCCCGCCAGTCCTGGGCTTAAACTTAGGGCCTGAGCACTGTCCCTAACCTTTTTGCTCAAGGCTAACACTACCACAGTGCCACTTCTGGCTTTTTCTATTCATGTGGTACTGAGGAATTGGTTCCAGGGCTTCATGCATGTTAGGCAAGCATTCTACCACTAAGCCACATTCTCAGCCCAGGAAGAGAGAAGATGAACAGAGGACTTAGGCAGATAAGATTCTGGAGTATTTAGGGAACAGAGAAGAAGTATGGCTGAATGGCATTGAGTCACGAGTGAAGGAGTCAAGTAGTCTTATCTTGTTAGGTCTCAGAAACAATACTGAGTTTTGGTTATCCTTTTAAGGTAGTAGAAAGCTCTTAAAGGTTTAAATCTGTGAACTAATATGTGCCAATGTTTGTGTTGAAAAGCTCACTTTGGCTTCTATGAAATAAATAGACGGTTGTGGAATGCACTTAGAAGGCCATTGGGTTGGATAGAATGATCTAAAAAGAGTGTTTGGATGAATCCATGGCATATTTTGCTTTTATGACTGATAAAACTGGTTAATGAAGGCTATGTAGGAGAAAACAAGGAGTGTGAGTTTTGGTATTTGGGCTTGATCTACTGGACGGTCAGTGATAGTTTTAAGATGAAGAGATTTAAAATGGTCATTATAAACACCTGGCTTAATAGGCAGGTAGGGGCTTCTTTCTTGTACAAAATGATACAAATTACATTGATTCTATTTTTTTTGTTTTTTGTTTTTTTTTTGTCGGTTGTGAGGCTTGAACTCTGGGCCTGGACACTGTCCCTCAGCAGTTCAGCTCAAGGCGAGCGCTCTACCACTTGAGCTACAGGGTCACTTCCCATTGCTTCTATTTTTTAAATAGACTTGTTTCTATTTTTTTACCTCTATAGTTAACTCTATAGTGCTTCTATTTTTAACTCTTATAGTGCTGCTCCTTTTGGCAATATTCCTACCACTAGAAGTTTCCCCTTTTTCTCCAATATTTCTAAAACAAAAGCAATTATATCTACTTTAGAAGGCTGGTGACCCAGTATACTCTTCAATTATTAAGTACGAGGAAATTGCATATAAAAGAAGAGTAAACAGGATCTGAAGGAAGAGATAAAAAAATTCTCTATGAGTAAGAGATATGTATTCTGTTTCATGGACTTTGTGTTGAACATTGCTTAGAAGCCTTTTGTTTACTTATTCATGAGCAAATGATCTCTGGATGCATGAGAAACTGATTTGCTTCATGTTTTTGTCTGTTGATGAGCTGACCATCTGCCTTTCCCAGAGCGCTCTGCCAACAGCTGAGTCAGCTTGCTTTCTTTGGCAAAATCCTATCATTTCATTGTGGACAAATATGTGCAATTATTTGTCCCAGTTTTTGCTATTGTGTTTCTACTTAGTTGTGATAGCTTGGTCTTCACATATATCTTGTTTCTGTATCTTTGCCTTTGCTGTGTCCTCCCATGTGCCTGTCTTGATAGCCCAGAGGTAATGTATTTTATTCCTGAACCAAAGCTATTGTGAATCTTGCTCTTACAACTGGAAATAGGTCTACCAGCTAGCATTGATTGAGATTATTATAAACAATTGTGATAAACATACCATACATTGGGGCCACACTTAATTCTGATAGCTACGATACCCATCATTTACAGTTCTTTTATTACTTCTTATTTTTGTAATTATTTAAAAAAATTACTTTGTGCCAGGAGTAGGGCTCGAACTCGGGCCCTTATGCTCTTGCCTAGCTTTTTTGCTCAAGGCTGACACTATCACTTGAACACATTTCCATGCCTGGCATTTTGCTGGTTAACTGGACATAAGAGGCTCAATGATCTGTATTCCTGGGATAGCTTCAAGCCTCATTCTTCAGATCTCAACCTACTGAGTAGCTGAGATGACAGGTGTGAGACACCAGTGCCTGGCTACATTATTTTTTATTTATTTATTTTGCCAGTCGTGGGGTTTGAACTCAGGGCCTGGACACTGTCCCTGAGCTGCTTTTGCTCAAGGCTAGTATTCTACCACTTGAGCCATAGCACCACTTCTGGCTTTTCTGTTTACGTGGTACTGAGGAATCGAACCCAGGGCTTCATGCATGCTAGGCAAGCATTCTACCATTAAACCACATTCCTAGCCCTACACTTTTTAAAAATGATGACACTGAAACACTAAGAGCATAGGCTACTTTCTCCACATCAGAAAGCTATTTAGAGGCTGAGGGAAGGAGGATTAGAACTAAGGAGAGGCTGGAAATTCAGCTTTTCATTATGATACTATAAATACTATAGTATCATACTATAGGTAAGATACACACACTTGAAGCCCATGGCTTGCTTGATCTGGGGAGGAGGTGTAAAAATTTCCCATTCTTTACCCCTCTGCCACTTGTTGATGTCCTTCCATTGTGGACCTAGATCACTTTTGGTGTCACATATACCCATTTCATAGGATGTGTTAGATTGCTAGAATCCCGCTCTACATAGACAATTCATATGCCTAGCTAGCTCTAAACTTTATAACTTTATAGTTAATAATCGAAGATAACATAAGTTAACCAGACTCCTCATACAAGAATCATTGCTCCTATTTGAGAAGAAGATAAAGACACAGAGCTTTTAATTTCTCAGGATCATATTATAGCTATTTTATGATGGGTTGTAACTGTTGACTTGTGTATGATTCCTTTTTGTATGTCCCCTTAACTAATTTCTGATAATTTCAAAATGGCTGGAACTTTGGGCTAACAGGTCTCCTATTTTGCATGCAGGATGCTGTTTCTATTTTATTTCCCAGTAATTGAATGTCCCCATATGAGTTTTAATGGCAATGGAAAAATTTAAATGCACTTTCATCCTCTGTGCATAGCCTTGGAGGAGTATAGAATTGATAAATCATTCTGTTCATCTCATTTTAGAACACAGTTAACCTTTTCTAATTTTGGGACTTTCCAATGCTTATTCTGTGCAATTCATGCATTGAAATAGTTTAAAATCTGAAAATTTAGGAAAAGAGGATTCTTTCTTAATAAAAGTAAGTAATGCATATGGTATTTTATATGGTAAAATTGCTTGATTATTCTGAACTAAACACTATCATGTTGTTGCTGGTTGACCAACTTCACCACACAAATGTTCAAAGCTAAGAGAAGAGTTGCAAAGGCTGATTGAATGGAAAGCCTGAAAGGGCTGTAAAAGTTAAAAGAAAAAGTCTTTGACCTTACTCTGAGCTGGCTCATGCTTGGAAGAACCACCTTCAGAAGCATTACTGGCTTGGGAGCAACTTTGGATTCTGAATGTAATTCCACAAACATTTATCAGACTCCTGCTATCTAACTAACTAGTGGTGTTTTAGGTCAAGCATGAAGAACTTAGTAAGATGAAATCTTTGTCCTCAAGAGACTCAGAGCCCAACAGGAGAGACAGCTATGGCCAATAAGCATATAGCAATGTGGTATGATAGGAACTCCAGGAAAAGCAACTAGAGTCTGAACACTATTTCCTGATGGGTCTTATGGGTATACTTTCTAGGTGTCTTTCCACATGATGACTTTTCAAGTAAAGCAGAAGCCAAAGATAAGATGTTATGCAGTTAAAATTAAGTTACTTGGAAAAGACCATTTTTGTCAATTGGTTTTTTAATTGGCAAGAAAGAATTTGCATTGTTTCTTATTCCATTCCATTTCATTAAACATAATAACACAAGTTGAATCATTTCTATATGATGCCCCAATTTTCTTCTTCCTAATAATTTCAGGCCAGGAGCTGGTGGCTCATGCCTATAATCCTAGCTGCTCAGGAGGAGGAGATCTGAAGATCATGGTTCAAAGCCAGCCTGGGCAGGAAAAAAATCTGCAAGACTCTTATCTCCAATTAGCCACTAGAAAACTGGGAATGGGGCTGTGGCTCAAAGTGGGAGAGTGATATCCTTGAACAAAAGAGCATAGGGACACTGCCCAGGCCCTGAGTTCAAGCCCCACAACCAAAAGAAAACAAAAGAAACTTTTCAGGGGCTATTAAAAAGTACATGATTCTAAGCACTCAACTTCTCTGATGCTTTGGGTTGGTGAGAACAGACTCTCCATGTGGCCAGTTAGTCCTGGGCTGTCTTCTGTTCTCAGCTCTACTCATCACCCTGTAGCCAATGACCTTGTATTTGACAATCGAAGTGTTCTCCAGGATGAGGAAGCCATACCAAGATGACACTTTCCATGTTTTCTCTATTGTACTGGCTCTGTACCTTTAGGAAGCTGGAGAATAGAAACTGTAGGCCTCAGTAGAATCCTGTCTTCCATCCAATGTTGTCTTGGAATAAAACAGTACAAGGGAGACAAGAAAGCCTGGGCTCTGTCTGCCATCTATACCTTGTACATGTGCATCTATTTGGTGGGCCATGATTTGTATCTGTACCTTAGCTGCAAAATGTGGGCTCTACATTTTTTTCCAGCATTCTGCAAAGAAATTAAAGGAGGTAGGGGAGGGAGTCTATTCATCAATTACTACACAAAGAAACACTGAGCAAATGAAGAGGAGTGAGGGTACTGTTTGCTTAGAAACAAATGCTTCCATTAGGTTTCCCATGCTCAATAACAATCTGAAAAATAGCAGAAGGTATAAAGAATACAGTAACCATCAGTTATTAACTACAAATAAGAGTTACTCTCTAAAGCAACCTAGAATAGAAACACTTGTAAGAAGGGCTTGGAAGAACCTTTTGGAATAATGAAAAACACCTAGAAAAAGCTGCTTGGTTTCATTATTCATCTTCCACTCCTTCTGGAACTTGCTGAGTGTTGGTGCCAGTTTCCAAAACCAAGAAAGTGGGAAAATGACTTCCTAGGTCTTTCTTATCTCTAAACTTCCTCAATTTTCATCAATTTTGAAATTTTTTGGTGTTTCTCAAGAGAATCATATTTTATACTTTCAAAGACCATGCTTAAATAAAGTTCAAGATAGAAAAACAAACCAAATAAACAAAAATAATACAGATGGGTGAGAGGAACAGTCAATTGGTCAGTTGAAAGCAGTAATCTGGGCCAGAGAGATGGGCTCCAGAGCAATTCAGCTGTGGAGCTGGAAGGCTATTGGAGCTTGCTAGGGCTGTTAGAATATATCCACTTTCCTTTGAGTTAGAACTGATAGAGAAAAAGAAATAAAGATGCCAAAAGATGGAGACCAATATCCCTATTTCATCATAACAAGTTTTGACTCATGACATCGCTTGAATCTGTCACACAACTTGAACCTCCCTTGAACCATGATCCTCCTACCTCTGCCTCTCACAGACAGGATTATGGGTGCCATATACACCCTTGTTCTGGTCATCTTAATATTCAGATGATTTTTCTGGTCACAGAGAATAGAAAACAATGTCTTTCCTCAGTGAAACAAGTGCATAGTATTCCTTCTTCTGCAACATCTTTAATTCTCCATTGCAGTATTCTTCTCACCCCTATAGCCATTCTAAGTCCTCAACATTATCATGATCTTGATTTCTACCACAAAAATATTAGACTGAGAATTCTCACAGTCTGGTCAAAACTTCCATCTCTAAACTCATACAATGACCCTCCCCCCCAAATCTTCTTTAAGAATTTAGCACTCGGGCTGGGAAGGTGGCTCAGTGGTAGAGTGCTTGTCTTGCATGCATGAGGCCCTGGGTTCCTCAGCACCACATAAGCAGAAAAAGCTTGAGCTCTACCTTGAGCTGTGGCTCAAGTGGTAGAGCTCTAGCCTTGACCTGAAGAGCTGAGGGACAGTGCCCAGGCTCAGAGTTCAGGCCCATGACTGAAAAAAAAAAAAAAGAATTTAGCACTTTTGGGCATTAGTCCTCATCTGGCTTCACTTTGTTTTCCTTTCCAATCTGTTCCCCAAACTCACAAACTTTGAAGCCAATATCAGCAGCATCCTTAGCTTCTCTCTCAGCTAAGAGCTTAACCAGTTGCAGCTACAGGTGAAACTCAGCTAACCAAGGTGAGCTCCATCTTAATTAGTCTGCAACATCATCCCAGAGAAACTCAATGCTTAGTGTGGACGGAGTGCCTGCCTCCTCACCTTAGTTACCAGACATCGGAGAGCTTAGGCTCTGAAGGGAAAAATCAAATCTGATTAAAGTATGTGCCGTGTTTGGACCCATCTGCTCTGAGCCCAAAGATCTATGTGTTGAGGACTTGTTCTCTGGCCTCTGGCATTATGAGGAGGTGAGGCCAGAGGAAAATTAGATCATTTGGGTTGTACTCTTGAAGGAATGTGAGATGACCAGCTTATTGCTTATGTTGTAACATACTGGAAACCTTCAAAACAATAAGACAAAATAAGCTTTTTGGGGCTGGGAAGGTGGCTCAGTGGTAGAGCGCTTGCCTTGCATGCTCAAGGCCCTGGGTTCGATTCCTCAGGACCACATAAGCAAAAAGAAAAAAGCCAGAAGTGGCGTTGTGGCTCAAGTGGTAGAGCGCTAGCCTTGAGCTGAAGAGCTGAGGGACAGCGCTCAGGCCCAGAGTTCAGGCCCCACGACTGGATCCCAAAAAAAAATAAATAAATAAAAATAAGCTTTTTGTTCATTAAAATAAATCATTATGCCTGTAATTCTAGCGACATAGGAGGCTGAGATCTGAGAATTGTAGTTCAAAGCCCACCTGGGCAGGAAAGTTTGTGAGACTTTTATCTCCAATTAAGCACCAAAAATCTGGAAGTAAAGCTGTGGCTCATATGGTTCAGTGCTAGTCTTGAAACAAAAAGTTTAGAAACAGCTCCCAAGCCCTGAGCTCAAGCCTCAGGACCAGCATGTGTGCACATGTGCACACACACACCCCCCAAACATATCAAACATACAAGCAAGTAAACATACTGGATTATCTCTCTTAATTCTGTGTTATTAGTAAAAAGCTGACAAGAAATCATCTTCACTCTTCTGTAGAGACAATGTCCAATGTATAATAAAAATAAAATATTTAAAAATATTATCATTAACAGGCCCACAAATGACCCACAGTTTCCACATATTGTGGAAACTGACAGCTCTAAATAACTATTGTAAATGTGTTCAAAGATCTATAGGTAAAAGAAAAAAGAATGGGTGAACAGATAGATAAAATAGAAAATAGACACTACAAAGGAAAACCAAATGGAAACACTAGAACTGAAAACATAGTATCTGAAAAAGAAAGATAAATTGGAATGGTCTAATGACCGAATGCAAAATGCACAATAGACCAGTGAAATGAAGAACAGAAAGAAAAAAGTTAGAGAAATCTATACAACATCAATAACAATATTAATGTCAAGCAGTGTAATTTATGTGGAATCAGACTCACAGGAAAAAAAGAGAAAATGAAACCAAAAGTAGTTGAAGGAAAAAGGGACAAATTTTCTCCCAAGTTTAATTAAATTAAATTAATTATTTTTTTGTGCCAGTCCTGGGGCTTGAACTCAGTACCTGGGTGCCATCCCTGAGCTTTTGTGCTCAAAGCTAGCTTTCTATCACTTGAATCACAAACTCACTTCCAGCTTTTTGGTGGTTATTTAGAGAGAAGAGTCTCTTGAATGTTTCCTGCCTGGGCTGGCTTCAAACTGTGATCCTCAAATCTCAGACTCCTGAATAGCTAGGATTATAGACATGAGCCACTGGTACCCTGACATTTTTTTAAATTAAAATGTAAACTGGTAACTAGTGGCTCATGCATATAATTGCAGTTACTCAGGAGGCTAAGATCTGAGGCTTGTGGTTCAAAGCCAGCTCAAGCAAGAAAGTCCATAGACACATCTCCAACAAACCACCAGAAAGCGAGAGGTGGAGCTGTGGCTCAAGAGAAAGAGTTCCAGACTTAAGTGAAAAAGCTCAGGGACAGTGTTCAGGTCCTGAGTTCAGGCCCCAGGATTGGCACCCAAAAATCAATAACAACAAAAAAAGAGCAAAGAATTTTCCTGTCATGGTGAATGTTTTGATAAATGTAATTGATATTTGTATATATTTACAATAAACTATTAAGAGTACTTGTCTTCTTGGGAAGAGTATATTTAGAAATCTTTTGTTTTAATATTCAAATGTATTGAAATGTATACATGATCCTTTGTGAATAAATGACTTCCTGTTGTTCACAACTCAAGCATTTAATGAAATGTGTAACTTCTTCCTCTTATCATTGTTAGCTAGCTAACCTTCCTTCAGAAAGCAGCAATATTGCCAGGTTTTTAAAATCTTCAAACATAGTCTATGTATTTACACTACTTGCATGTGTTTTTTCTCTTTCCCTTCCTTCCTCCCTCTCTCTTTCCCTCTCTCTTTCTTCCTTCCTTTTTCTCTTTCTTTCACAAAAATCAAGGCATTTTTCTATACTTCCTCTAGAAATAAAACAATTTGGCCATATTTTGGGGGAGATTATTCCATGATATTACAGAACTCAACTCTATTAAAAGAGCTTTCATTTTCTGACTGAAAATGACTGGGGGTGGACGAGGCATGATCTACTCTCATTTTCTTTGTCTGATGGGAGTAAGGTTAATATACTTGCTAATGCACAGCATCAGCCAGAGCCAGGACTAGAAAACTAACCTAATTGCATGTCCACTTTTTGTTTTTTAGACTGGCCTGTGTGTGAAACTGATAAGGATTTAATGTTTTCTTTGTAACAGGCCATCTGGATGTTTGCATTTAGGGGCACTTTTGCCACAGCCTGGTGTCTCTTTAAATATAGTTGCTCTTTAAATGTTTGTTGAGTGGAATGGTTGCTTAATGTGATGACTCACATTTTTACCATCAATCCCTCCTGTTTCCTAGGAGACAGATCCTTAGCATATGTGGTGTTGGAAATGCTAGGCAGCAGTGTAAATACAAAATGTCCTGCTTCCAGCCAGGTGCAAATTGTTAAGCAAGTGGGAAATCGACATTGTCCTCTCAGTAAGAACATTGGTGAGTCAGATAGCACCCCTGGCTGGGCCCCTTATCAGCCCCCACAGCTTCTAGCCTGTACTTCTGCTTCTCAGAGACAGATTCTTTAATCTCCAGGTTTTCCCTTCCACGACTGCAATGTTTGCTGTACAAAAAAAGCCTGAATAAATGGAACCTTGCTTAAAACCACCTTTTCCAGAAATCTACAACAACACAAACAAACTGTGTTTGTGTTTCTTTGGGGAGGCAATTACTGTCTGCATTGCCATGGGTGATTTTCATGTTTAATGTGAACACATGTTCTCACATGATGGAAGAAGTCCAAGTCTATGATCTGTAGTGTCCTCGATCATCACATTACTGCCAGTGACAATTAAGGGAGATTTTTCACATAGATTGCATGGTCAAGTATTGTTTTTTCCAGCAATGTTTGCTGACAGTTAAGAAGTACAGTCCATATAGAAAAATTGGGCCAACGAAACTAGCACCTTATTGAGCCATAGGTTTCTTGATTTCCAATAAAGAACTTTTTAAAATTAGTTATGACTTAATACCAGAGAACATACTTTCAATACTTCTGCTTACCATGCAGCCTCATAGCAACATGAATGAAAAAATACATACATACATACATACATACATACAATTATATCCCTGTTTTACAGGTAAGAAATGTAGGGTTAAAGAATTTGTTCAAGGCTGAGTTGAAATGGGAATGCAGTCATTCAGCCTTACAAACACTGCTGTAATGCCTCCGACCTCCAGAGAGGAGGAAAGACAGACTTCCAAAGGCACAGGTAAACACGATGAGCTTGTATACAGAGCCCTGTAGTGGGAGCTAAGCAGTCAAATGTATTGATGCTTGCATAGTGGGAGGGATAGTTCCAAGTGGCTCTAGCCCACTGGCCTAGAGATTTTCATGTAAAAACAGAAAATGAACATAAGAGGAGGCACAGCAGAAAGAAGCACATTTGAGAATAGACAAAGAGAAATCACATTGGAGACATTCACACAAGGAAGAACACAAAGGATTTTAGGGTCATGCCACACTCCGCACATGGCACAGCATATCTGTCAAAACGCTGCATGAGCTGGGTACCAGTGGCTCATGCCTGTCATCCTAGCTACTCAGGAGGCTGAGATCTGCGAACTGAGGTTCGAAAGTCTGTGAGACTCATCTCCAATTTACTACGAAACAGCTGGAAGTAGAGGTATGGCTCAAGTGGCCAGAGTGCTAGCTTTGAGCAAAAGAAAATTCAGGGACAGTGCCCAGGCCCTGAGTTCAAGCTCCAGGACAACCTGCTCATCACCCCTCCACACAAAAGAAAATCCCAACTGACTAAACTTATGTGAGTAAACCCTAATGTCAACTGTGGACTTAGGGTGACAATGAGGTATCAGTGTAAATTCACTGATTGTAGCAAATGTACCCCTCTGCAGTAGGATGTGTATGGTAGGGGAGGCTGTGTTGGTGAAGGGTAAAGGAGAGGATGGGAACTCTCTTTCCTGCTCCGTTTTGCCAAAATACTGTAAATGCTCTCTACTTTTTGTTACAGTGTTTTCCCTTACAGTCACTCTTCAGCCCTGGAGTCTGGTTTTTTTCCTCCCCATCACGTAGGGCAACTAGCTCATCCTGGTTTGCCAGAACATTCCTGATTTTAGCACAGCAAATCCCACATCCTGGACAATTCTCATAGCTGCAGGCAATGGGGAACAGTTGATCACTTCAGTCACCACTTCACCCAACCTACCATGGCAAGGACAGAATGTCCTCTCTTTTGGTACATGCAACAGACACTTTTCAACACAGTCTTCTTTGATGTCTCAGTGTTTTTACTTCCTAGCTCCTATGATTGCTCGCTCCTGCCTCTTCTGTATTCTGGTTATCCCTTCTGAGAGGTTCCAATTTTTCTTCTCTCCCTTTAAGTGTGCTTGGGACTTGTTCCTCGACGCACATCATTTCTTACCAATCCTCCATGTTTCCTAGAGTTTATGTTGTTTGTTATGTTTGTTTACTTGTTTATGTCAGTGTTTACAATGATACTTGGAGACAAGTATGAATATGTTCTCTGGCCTTAAGTTATTACACTTGCCATATAATAGGAAGGAGTGATTGGTGTTCAGCTTCCACTCATTCAAAACAGAAAGAATCCTGAAAGGTGTCTGGTATAGTGGTGTGTGCCTGTAATACTAGCACAAGCAGAGGTCGTGAGTTTGAGGCCAGCCTGAGTGACATAGTAAGCAAACAAGAAAGAAATAAAACACCCTAGGTGAGGTCTAAGTAAAGAGCAATAACTCTTAAAGAGGAAAGGTTTGCACATAGCTAGGAATACCAAGAAGCCATTTAAGAACCGAATATTTAAGCTGGAACATAAGACTGACGAAGGTGTGCAGTGAAGACACACAGGACATCCCAGGTGACAGGCTGATGTTCACAAATACACAGGGAAGACAGCTTGTTAATGTGGTTATTGGGAGGCAGGAGTTGTATGGAAATCTACCCCTGTGAGTGCACCTCATGCTCTAAGGATGGCCCCCCACCCAGTACTGCTCAGCCCCACTAACAACAATTGCCAACAGCTTACATTTCCTTTTCATGCTTTATTATGCTGCGAGGCACTGGCAAGGTCCATGTGTGAGCCAACTCCAGTGCAGAGGAAGCAGATTCCCAGGGGTGTGAAGCCTCAGGCCTAGTATGCGCTCCTGGGCTCCTTTTCTGAGATCCACAGTCCGCAGCATTAGGGACAGATGATCTGGCAGAAATAGCCGAGATGATGACATCTGCACAGAAGAAATGGGGAGGGACCATGACCTTGTGGAAAGAGCACTGGGTCAGGAGTCAGAGCTGGATACCAGCCTCAGCTCTGGGATTTGTAATCCATAGGCTAGGTGCTCTAGGAGGAGTTACCTAACTCCTTTCAGACTATCTCTTGTATGGAGATATGCTTACTGTTTTATGGATTTTGTTCTGAAGGGCAAATAAGATAACAAATGTGAATTGCTTTTGCAAGAAAAAAATTTTTAAACATTTTAAACATACTACAAGGTATCTGCTGTCACTGTTTTTTTTTCCTTTTCAGAAAAAGAATGAAAAAAGATTGTGACTCTTTCCAAGGAAAGAAAAAGTATAGAAATATCACAATATAACCATATAACGTATCATAACATAACAGAGTCATGGACTCAGACCACTGCAACAGTGTTTGTGTGCACCTTCAACACCAGTAGCACAATCTCCAAGTGGCGACCAGAAGTTCTGGGGCATTTTTCTTTCCAGATCCTGTGCAAATCACCCAGAGACAGAGGCAAAAAGCCTTATAAATGTTTTTACACAATGAGGAATTCTGGTTTAAATAAATCTGAAACAACTATCACGGTCTTCTTCTCCACCCAGCCTGTGGCATTGCTATGAAAATGCAGCCATCTACACGCTAGCCTTCCAGTGACATTTCCTCCATGTCATCTGGCTATGTACTGCCTAATCATTTCCTATACCTAAGTACCACCAGCAACTAAACCACTTCCAATGTCTTGATCTCCAAGTCCATTCTTTCACCATCCTACCATCTTTTCAGCTCATTTGTATAATTCTAGGCCTTCTGCAAGAGCTATAATAACCCTTCATCATTTTTCCTGCATTCAAATTATTTTATTACATATTATATATTCAATGTATTAGTATAACTTACATAATATCTACATCTTAGGAGCACAAGACACTGTTATAAGCATTTCTGTGAAAATATCCCCAACACCTTTACTATTCAAGAACCCTTTGCCATCTGCCTCACATGTCCTCTCGATATTTAGCTGTGATACTCTAGGACAGCTGTCCTGGGGCTTGTGGTGAATGATTTTCAAGGAGAGGATTCGTTATGAAGTGGATGAAGCTTAAGAGTCAGGACTCCTCACTAACATAACATCTAAAGATCCTAGCCATATGTTTACAAGGCTATGCCAGTAATTGAAAAAAAAAGCTTGAAGAAGACACTTACACATTCATTTTCTTGTAGAAAGCCCAAATTAGATCAGTTCAGGCCCCACAAAAGCAGATTCACACTGCCACATAATTTGAATATTGCTTAACCATCACCCAAGGAGCTGGATATTACCTGTCCTACTATGACCAGTCCTCACCTGTGTCCCCAGATACTTGCTTTCCCACCATGTTCCTCCTTGCCATCTACCTGCAGCTTCATTGGTCTCTCCCTGGCCATCCTCGCTCATTAAAGTGGACATGTTCTGACCCTACGCATTCATTCTTCCCAGTCCTTTGTTTGTTCCTTTCATAACATTGAAACATGTAATTCTTTCATTTTTCTGTTGGCTTGCTTTTTTTTTAATCTGCATTCTCCATGCATGTATATGTATTCTCCATAGGTACCAGGATGGAATATTTTCAGAAAGCTATCATATAAATGTTTGAATTAATGATACAGGATTGTCTGCAGATGAAGGAAAAAAAATCTGTGGTGACTATACAACCTTCTTCTGACTTGTCTAAGTTCCCTCTGTGACTAAGAATTGAGCTAGGTCCCAGGCCAAAGGCAGGTTGGTTATCCAGATTCCTAAGGAGCCCTAAGTATTTCCAAAGCTTTTATATGAGCATATAATATTTTCGTGACTGTAGAAAGGCCAGAGTGCCCACTGACTCCTTGGCTATGGGCCAGAATAGAGTCCTCCTAATTCAGCCAGCAGGGACTGCCACTTTTCTCACTGCCTTCCATTTGTCTAGTCCCTTGTGTCTTAATATTGGTCCTCCATGATAGGGGATGGGCCAGGGAAAAAGACATCCCTGCATGGCCACTGAAACCGTGTACATTAGTTTATTAACTTGAAGGATATTGAACAGAGCATGTAAAAATATGTAGATGTTTGTGCATATGCATGTAAATGTTAATTACATTAGATTTATGTCTGAATGCTTAGGGCTAGAAATGCAGTGACTTTAATCAAGTGTTCCCCCAGGGAAGTGATGCTGATAGATTGTCTGGGATGAGAGGGCTTCCAGGTGTGAAGAATCTGTTAAGAAAGAGCAGCTACTTAAATTTATTCTTATCATCAGTTATGGTATATAAGTTATTCCTGAACTCCTTTTTATGAATGGAGCCCTGTGTTAGGTACTATTCTTTACCTTTTCCTGTCCGACCTACTCTCCAGTTGTACAGCATACATCTTTCAAAGTGTTTTTGTATGTATTATTTCATTCAATTCTCAGAATAACCTGAGGTGAATGAGTCGGGGTGTTATTAGGCCCCTTTTACAGATGAGGAAGCTAAGGATGTTCAGAACCAGAAAGGAAAACAAGGGGCACATGGCATGCAGTTTTATCTCCTTATTAATTTTCAAGGTTTCAGTTACCCATGGTACACCACAATGCAATATTAAATGGGAAATTCCAGAAATATGTAATCCATAAATTGTGCATTGTTTTGATTATTGACTAAACCAGTGCCCCTTCTTCCCTCCATACTGTATACACGACCCACCCACTAGTCACAGACTAGCCTTCTCAATTATTAGATTGACTGTTGTGATATGGCAGTGTTCGTGTTGAACTAACCCTTATTTTTCTTACTGTTGGCCTAGAAGTCCAAAAGCAGTGATATGAGCAATTCAAATATGCCAAACAGAAAGTTCCTCCATTAATTTAAAAAGTAAAAGTTCTGGGCTTAGTAAGGGAAGAAAATGTTTGTATGTTGAGGTTGCTTTGATCTATGGTAAATTATTGTTGTTACTCTCTTACTGTGCCTCATTTAGAAGTTAAACTTTATCATAGCCAAGCATATATTGGAAGAAGTATACTGTACATGCAGTGTTTGGTGTCATCTTCAGTTTTTATGCACAAAGAGGCTTGGACATATGTGCTCATGGATAAGGGGGTTATTGTTGTGCCAGAGCCAATACTTATGTCAGTGGGCTCCAGGTTACAACCTAAAGCCCTGTGAAGCATTGGAAGAAGGTAGAATACTGTGAAGAGAAAGGCCAGGCCTGGGTTCCAAACATCAGTGTCTGCTCCTGTCTATTCCTCAAACTGGCTCTTGATGTTTGTTTCCCAGTAGGACTCATCCTGCTCTGCCACCTGGTCAGCACTGGGATAGATTTAGCAATCTTCTTGCCTGAACCATAGGATCCATTAAGTTCAGTCTCTGTAGCTGGGAG
Source organism: Dipodomys ordii (assembly GCF_000151885.1). Lineage (NCBI taxonomy): Eukaryota > Metazoa > Chordata > Mammalia > Rodentia > Heteromyidae > Dipodomys > Dipodomys ordii. The sequence goes on from NW_012267267.1 coordinate 7,558,845, forward strand.
GTTCAGATTTACCCACTTTTACAAATTCTTCCTGGCAATTCCAAAATGCAGCTAAGATTGAGAAACTTTGGTTCTAAACTAAATGATCCAGTGGGTTTTTTCCCCCAATACACTATAAACTTCCATCTGAAGTCAATTTGCAGCCTGTCACCAAAAATATATGCTCACTAATTGAGTTGTTCCCACCAATTCATCTAATAATGTTTAATTATGCCTCTCCCAATCACACATGACTATAAAGCCTGTTTTCATGTGATAAGATTAATGTCCTACTTGTATCTCAAGAGTACTAACACACTGTTGGAAATATTCCTATTCATCTTGGAAAGAAGTTTCAAAAGAATTTGCTTTCTGAGTCAGATGTATAGATGCCCTTAAAATTAGCATTTGGGAAGCTGACTCAAGAGAATTTCATGTTCAAGGCCAGCTTGGGTTACATAGGGACTTCTAGGTTTGTCTTGGCTACATAGCCAGATCCTATGTACAAGAATTGATTCCTTTGAGCTGTCCAAGCACTAGAGATACCTGTGGTAAAAAGTGGTTTCTTTTTTTTTGGGGGGGGTCCAGTCGTGGGTCCTGAAATCTGGGCCTGGGCACTGTCCCTCAGCTCTTCAGCTCAAGGCTAGCACTCTACCACTTGAGCCACAGCGCCACTTCCGGCTTTTTTTTTTCTTTTTGCGTATGTGGTGCTGAGGAATCGAACCCAGGGCCTTGAGCATGCAAAGCAAGCGCTCTACCACTGAGCCACCTTCCCAGCCCTAAAAAGTGGTTTCTGGAAAATGGCTAGCACTCAACAAAATTTGATGGGATGTGGATGGGCCTCTTTTATTAAACTGTCTCATTTTGGGATTCAGCTCTACAACTAGTATTCTCTTCATCATACATAATGTGTTTTAGTTATTTTAAAGAGCCACACTGAAAAGCAAAACCATTAAAATACAAAATAAAATATTGCTGCATAATATAAAATCTAAAAGCAAACAAGGAAAGATAAATTAGAATACATCAAATGTAAATGGCAGAAGATCTCATAGACCACAACTAAAGAAATTATAGAATGAAAGGAAATCTGTGTGGCATAGGTATCAAATCACAAACACACAGAATGTGTGTAAAAGAAATCTTATAAAACAAGACAAAGACAAATAGTCTCAAACCAAAATAAATGAAGATCTGGGGAGCAAATTCACAGAAGCAAGCCCAACAGTCAGTGCTAAAGGATGCTCAGTGGGGAAGAGAATAATAATAATAAGACATCATTTTCACTCAAGAGATTGGCACAGATGTAAGAAGATTAAGAACAGCAGGCTTTCCTGAAGAGTAGTGGGTCTACACCTTGTATACTGTTAACAAGGATTTAAATAGAAAATGTCTTTTTAGAGCACAACTTGCAACATCTGATAAAAATGTTCAATTTCAAATTGCCTTCCATGCATCATTTCTAGTATCTGGTCTCTCTTGTGTGGAATGACTTGTAGGTTCACAGGAACAATGTGGTCCACGCCATGCTACTTCTAACAGGAGAATATACCATTCAAAGCCTGAAGAGCCTTATGGGTCTATTTGTAAACACAAGGATGGGGAGAGTGAAGAGGAGGTAAATTTTAATCCTCATTTCTATTTACAGACACATAGACAAAAGCTCTGAGAGATAAATGAACTTAAAACAACACAGCCAAATCAAAAGGGATACGCACCTTAGGTTTGTCTGATTCCAGAATCCTTTTGGATACACATGTCGGTGACTCTTTGGCATACAGACTATTTGAAATGAGGGTTTATCTAGGCTGAGGCATATGGACTGGAGGATTTAGTACACAATCACTGTTTTTACACCCTTTAGTCTGGCTGGAAAAGCAAACAATTTCATGGCTGCTGCTATAACACTGCAAACATTGGTGTGACACTTGGAAATTTACAAAGGTGTTCTCTTGATCTCAGTACAGTGGGAAGGGCTGCAGAGCAAGGTTGACTCAGGGAAACAGAGATACATGCAGCAGGAGGGTGGAAATGAAGAAGAAGCAGTAACTGTGATTGACATCTCCCAATGTAGAAGATGCTCTACAGAAGGTAAATGCTGAGGAGGAAGATTACCAAAGCAGAAGATGCAGCAGGAAGGAACAGCCACATGAAAGATGGTACCCAGCCAGGCTGCAGCTTCATCTCCCTCTGATTCAGAGGGAGCTGAATGTGCTTTGTAAAAACACAAGATTCTTGGTGGCTTACAAGGTTTGGTGACTCATTCTGTCCTGGGATAGAGTCCCAACTCCCTGGGTGACACAGTCGGGATGCCTCCATTGTTCCCACCTTTCCTGTCTTTTGCACCTCCCACCAGATAGGTCTACCCTGAACACACCAAGCCCTCTCTTCCTTGGAGCTCTTATTCAGAGTTTTGTGGAGCTGAATGTCCTCCTCTTTGTCATTTTCTTTGCTTTTCTTCCAATCTATACTGTCAAGATCCAGCTAGCTGCCTCCCATATTGTAGGGGAATTCTATGCTTGCTGCCATTTATAACTGGCATCTCCACAGAAGTAGTAGTTTTTTAATTAATTAATTTATTTATTTATTTTTGTCGGTTGTGGGCCTGAGCTCTGGCCCAGGGCGCTGTCTCTCAGCTCTTCAGCTCAAGGCTAGTGTTCTATCACTTGAGCCACAGTGCCACTTCCGGCTTTTTCTATTTATTTGGTGCTGAGGAATCGAACCCAGGGCCTCATGCATGCAAGGCAAGCACTCTACCACGAAGCCACCTTCCCAGCGCCTATTTTCTTTTAATGAGACTTACTGCCTCCCAAATGGGTAAACAACTTCAAGATGGTATCTTTTCCATTGTGCACAGAGCACTTGGTATATTGCAAACGATCAGTATCTGTTGAATGAGTAAATGAAATGGCTCCCATCTACTAACTATATGGATATAGTAAGCTTACTACTAAGCATATTAAGCATTGTTTTTCCATGGTCAATGTAAGAGAAACAGCCTAAAGGAGCCAGGATGCTAGAAATACATGAGTCATGGAATTTTGCCTAAATCTATTTTATTTGGAACTCCCATGACTCTGTACATTTAGTCAATAGGTCTTGCTCTTTTCCTGCCCCTGAATAAATTGTCGACAACCTCATGACTTTTCTAGTTATTGTCATACTATATGAACTAATTCAATTTGGAAATTAGAGAATCATTAGGCAAATCTGAGCTTCCCCATTGACTTGCTAATCTGACCCTCTATTCAATTCCCACTGTTGCTATCTATAACAAGACTCTATTTTTCTTTCTTTTTTTAATTAAAAATTTACTAGCATAAGTTAATTTTATAAAGGGATTTCACTGTGATACATATATATATACATATATATGCTTTAATTAAATTCATCCTATTTTTAGTCCTCTTCCTTAGCCCCCTCTCTTCTCCTCTCTCTTTTTTTCTGGTTCTGGGGTTTGAACTCAGGGCCTAGGCACTGTCCCTGCACCTCTTTGTGCTCTACCATTTGAGCTCCACCTCTGGCTTTTCCCGTGTAGCTAGGATTACAGGTGTTAGCCACCAGAACCTGGTTCCTCTCTCTCCTTTTTTAGAAAATGGATTTAATGAACATTATTTTTATGCATACATATATGTAATATACTCCCATTGTATTTATTGTTCATCACATTCTCCTTCCCCTTCCCCATCATGCTGGTTTCTCCTACCAAACATCCTCACTTTTACAATCATGGTATATCATTATTATTTTTAGAATCTATCTATCTATCTATCTATCTATCTATCTATCTATCTATCTATCTATCTATCTATCTATCTATCTATCTATCTATTTATCTATCTATCTATTTGTTGTAGTGCTTGAACCCAGGGCCTGGACACTGTCTCTGAGCAATTTGGTTCAAGGCTAGCAAGAGTGCTACTCTTTTTTTTTTTGGTCAGTCATGGGGCTTGAACTCTGGGCCTGGGCACTATCCACAGCTCTTCAGCTCAAGGCTAGTGCTCTATCACTTGAGCCACAGCACCACTTCCGAGAGTGCTACTCTTTAAGCCACAGTTCCTGGTTTTTGAGTGGTTAATGGGAGATAAGAATCTCATAGGGACTTTTCTGCCTGAACTGGTTTCAAATAACAACCCTTAGATCTCAGTCTCTTGAGTAGCTCAGATTGCAGGCATGAGCTTCTAGATTATATTTTTACACATGTAAGTTTTTACATATAAGTAAAAAAAATAAGGGCTGGGAAGGTGGCACAGTGGTAGAGCACTTGCCTTGCATGTATGAGGCCCTGGGTTCGATTCCTCAGTACCACATAAGCAAAAAGAAAAAAGCTGGAAGTGGAGCTGTTGCTCAAGTGGTAGAGCATTAGCCTTGAGCTGAAGAGCTGAGGGACAGCGCCCAAGCCCAGAGTTCAGGCCCCACGACCGGAACCCCTCCCCCCAAAAAAAAGACATTTGTCTTTCTGAGTGTAGCTTATCTCATTCAACATAACCATATTGTTTCATCCATTTTCCTGAAAATAATATAGCTGCATTCTCTTTGTTGCTGAATAGTATGCAACTATGTATTAATACCACATTTTCTTTATACATTTATTAGACTCCTGGGTTGACTCTAGCTTGGTTATAGTGAATAATATTGCTGTACACATGGATATTCAGGTATCTCCATTGTATGCCAACATATCCCTTAAGATATATGTCCAGGAATCATATAGAGGATCTTTTTTATGGCAGTTCTATTTTTAGTTCCCTAAGGAACCTCCATGCTAATTTCCATAGTGGTTGCACTAATTTGCACTCCTACTAATAGAGTATAAGGATTTTTTTCCACTTATATCCTCACCAAAATTTGCTGTTGTTTGTTTTCTTGATAATGACCATTCTGATTGGAGATGGAATCTCAATATTGTTTTGATTTGAATTCCTTCATATATTCCTTAGGTTCTATTATCTATTACTTGGAGTGCTATAGTTGCCTTCCAACTACTCTCCTAGATTGTCTCTCTAACTTATTAAAGAACATGGTAAGTCTTTTCCACAAAAAATTTCAGGGCTTTCAGTCCCTACAGGATCAAATACAATTTTGAAGCTATTGTTCAGGACACTTCATGCTGTGATTTCAGACCATTTTTTTTAGTTTTATCTTCCATTGTCCACATACAATCTGGGCTGAATGTGATGAAGCAATATTCCATTGGTCTTGATATCTTACTCCTTCTTTGCCTATCAAATCCAACTCCATCCTCCAAGGTCTGACTCAGATGTCATCTTCTCCGTGAGCCCCTTCCTAGCCCCTTAGTTGCAATTTCTAAACCATTTCTCCTATCTCCATAGCCTCACTAGGACTTCAAACAAGTTCAATGCATCTCATTCCTAATAAATCATTATGTGTCTAATTATATTAGATGCATTGGCAGTTGGCTATTGCCTAACTTTTTCAGGTTAATGGGTTTGTGGGAGTGGGTTAAACAGGAACTAAAGATCTGTGGATTGGTAAAGTGTGAAGGCCTTCAGAAGAGATAATAAGTAATTCCCTCTGCTACTCTCTGTAGGGTAGTGGGGGCTATTCTGGAAGAGAGTAGGGCAAGGACAGATGCAGGACACTAAAGATGGTAAGTGGCTAAGAAAGTTATCTATTTCCTCATCAAAGCCTATAGATATCCTAGAATCCCTGATTCCTAATACAGGATTCAACTGACAGTGTGTCCCTGGAAACCAAGTAGATGCAGAGAAGCTAAAAATTAGGAAATCAACACTGGGCTTATATCCTATAAAATGGAGTAAAAGATGCTGGTGGCTGGCTCATGGCTATAATTCTAGCTACTCAGAAGGCTGAGATCTATGGATTGTGGTTTGAAGCTAGCTTGGGCAGAAAAATTGATTGAGACTCTTATCTCCCGTTAACCACCATAAAACTAGAAATGGAGCTATGGCTCAAAGTGACATAGCACTAGCGTTGAGCAGAAAAGCTCAGGGACAGTACACAGGCCCTGAGTTTAAGCTCCATGATAGATTTTTTTTTATACTTGATAAGAAATGTACTAGTTGTCTTGCCCATGTAATTGTAACTCCTTTGTATGGTATTTTCACAAAAAAAAAAAAAGCTCTGAAGATTAGAAATTTGCAAACACCCTGTACAGTCCATTTTTGTGTTCACACAGAGAAAGTGTCATACATTCGTTTTTGGTGAGTGTTTGTGTATTGAATAGCACTTGCTTTCCTTGTTTCAACTTCCCTGCTGTTCTATAGTGGGCTCACACAGCTGCCTAAAGCCCAGGCATTAGAAGAATTAGAACCAGGATGTAAGTTCAAGCCAGGTGTGACTAGGCTATATTGGCATCACATTAGTGTCTCTTCTGACCAAAGTTTAGTCATTAAACAGTGATTGCATAGTATGACAGGGACAGAGAATATAACATGGAGTTATATCCAGACAGGATTTGCACTCAGGATTGGGAAAACTGTGAGTACAGAAATAAAAGTTTTTTTAATATATATACTATTTAGTTTGTACAGTATTGACTAAATAAGGAGATGGTGCCCATAAGATTTTCAAGCTGTGATTTCCTAGGCAAAGAGAGCTACAATAGTACTATTAGGATTGCAACTGCAGTAGCAAAAAACAAACAAAAAATCCCCAAGTCCTTAGCTTTTCAGATGAGTTAGAAGTAGCTCTTGCAGCAGAGTTTGGGAAAATAAAGTGTGAGTACTTATATTTGGAGCTTGTTTCTCGTCCCTTGTGTATATTGTGACAAATTACTGCCCCACCTTAGTAATAAGCCATCTGAATTGGCTTTCTGCCTGAAAGCTAACATTCATATTTTTAGCTATCCATTTGTAATACCAGCTAAGTTGGTTCAATGGTTTTCACACATAAGGAACTTCAATAAATGGTTATGGAACTGGTGAGCTGTTATTCTCTGCATCTAGCTGAATAGGATTTCGGGAAAGAAGTTGCCCCTAGAATAATACTTACTGGAGTAAATTGTTAGTAATGGCATGTCAGGGTTTTTTTTTAAGGCTAAAGGAAAAAGCTACTTGTGGGTAGGAACAATTTTGTTTTTAGATGCTAAGGAGAATCACAGAAAGGTCTTAATTCAATTGACTTGGTTCTTTTCATCAAGACATACTGGAGTGTGACTTTCTCCCACCTCTAAAGATTTAGTAACTCACAGTCTCTATCTGCTACTCTACTTTACAGCTACTTAATTCATGTGATACTCAAATGTATGCCATGTATTCATCTACTTGTGTATTTGTTGTCTCCTCCAGAGTGGGAGCCCCTGTTATAGCTTAGCTCACAGAAGAATGTTGCCTGGTTGATGTTCAGTGACTCATGCTTAATGAATGGATACAATTGAGCTATACCCCTTAGAACAAACACTTCAGAGGATGATTTGCACACATGAGCACATATATACCTTATCAGTACTTTTACTCTTAACTATGTAGTTGGGGGGGTTGAGCTTGTGTCTAGTATTTTATCCCATATGTTGTTGAGAATAAAGACTTCATTTCTCACCTTCCCTTGCAGCCAGATGTGGTCACATAATTTCTGACTTGTGGGATATTGGTGAAAATATTGTGTAGTGTTTTTTAGGAATCTCTTCCAATGGTCAGATGATGTACATGCTTTGTATCTTAATTTTATTTTTCTTTTATCTTATTGGCTGTTATTATAGAATGCTGTTGTCTTAGATGTAAAGGTGAGTGGTAGACTTTCAGAAGGGCGGAGCTATAAGCTGAAGGATCTCTGCCCACTGGGATTGGTTGTATTTAAGTAAGAATGAAATGTATTTCTATCTGGTTTAAATTATTGTTATATTGGGTTTCTGTCACTAATGGCTGAACTCAAGCCTAACTGAAACAATACCTAGAGAAAAATCATACACATGTGTAAGAATATCTAAAGCTTAATTGTACATTAAATGTACAAGACGTTATGTCAAAAAACAAACTTTACAACTTTGAGAGGGGGGTGGGGGACATGGGGGGAGATATGGGAAGGGATGGTAAGGGAAACAAAGGAGGAGGCAACAATGCTTGATAAGAAATGTACTCATTACCTTGCTCATGTAATTGTAACCCCTCTGTACGGTATTTTTACAATAAAAAAGAAACAAAGAATTATTTAAATGTCCATCAAAATTGAGTGGATTAGTATTTACCTGTAAAGTCATTTAATGTACTCTACAGCAGTGAAAATAATTAAATTATAGTTATCTACATCAATAAGAATCACTCTCAGAAACATACTATTAAGTAAGATAAAATTACAGAAGAATCCAGATACTATAATTTCAAAAATAATATAAAGTTAAAAATGTTTTGTTTATGGGTATTCTATACAATAGGAAGAGAAAAAAATGAGTAACATAAAGGTCCAGAGTTGACCACCTATGGACACAGAAGAGTAAGTTTACCAGAAGACTTCAAAGATCCTGAAGATTCCATTTGTGAAACTATGGGATGGTATGTAGCATGTGTTTCCCTCCTGCTGGTTAATCCAAACAGGTATGTATAATAATATCATTTGGCTTTAGAATATATTTCTCAATTTAAACAAGATTCTCTCTGCCATCTAAGGACATGCATTGCTCATTGTTGTTGCTTGTTTGCTCACCTTGCCTCTGTTTAATAATCTTGGAACACCTCAGCAATCTTTAGATATAGATGTAGACAGAGTATACCCTCAACACATTGGTGAGGAGGACAATTACTATTGAGGAGAAAGGGTGGAAAATGAATGCTATGCAAAGCAAGGAGCCTACTCGCCCACCACTAACATATCCATTATAGCTCCATCAATCTCTAGTTTCCTGTAATTGAATGTCAAAATCCATTCCTGTTATAAAAAGAAAATGTAACTCAGTAAATATTAAGTACCAATCATGTGTTTTACATTGTTCTTGACATTATGGATAGTATCACAAATAACACAGGCATGGTACAAAGAACCTAAAGTACGGGGTGTAGCAACAAAAGTAGTTGTACGGTCCTTATTACTGCAACTATAAAACTCAACTTGGAGCTTTGAGCAAGTTTACAGTCAAGATTCCTAAGATAGTTTTTTCTATCATTAGTGGTTTATCTCTGGTATAGTATGTTAGAGAAAAGTGATCAATTCTATAAGAGCAAAGCAACCTGAATTTTAGGACTTTAATCACAAGACTATTTCCTATTCGTATTCATTCTGATTTGAGCCTCAGCTGCTTATTTTGGAACTGTTATCCATCTGTAGGCTTCGTTTTTCAGGCATTTTATTCTTCTGAAAGTTTATTTCAAGGCTTATTCCCATGGTCATCACCAAAGGGGAAGGGGGACAGGAGAGGCTTCAGATACATTGTGTTGGCTAAAGTAAGTTAGATGTCTCCTTTTGACATGAGGTGAGCTGAAAAGGTTAATTTTGTGAGTCTGGAAGGAATAGTGACCAAAGAGCTATGATTACTGGTTCATCTATCTAATTAAGGCCCATTTTACATTACAAAGTACTCTTACACACTGCCCACACCCATACCTTTACTTATGTACCCAACAACTCTATAAAGAAGTTCTCATTTCATTTTTCCAGATAAGAAAGTATATCTTCCTTGTCTGTGCTCTGTGCTATAATGAGTAGAAAAAGAATTCAATTCAGGTCCTTGACAACAGTAATGTTTTATTGTCTCTTCCACATCTCATGTAAAGGAGTGAATCATGAATATTAGTCAAGCTCTCCTTTTAGGCTTCCAAACATTAGCATAAGAGACATATATCTTATGCTTGCAGATGTTCCTTATCTTGAGCAATAACCATCAATTTTGATTGGCTCCACTATACATGCTTACTTCATTTGACTCACGATCATTATTCAACTGGTCATCAGTGTTCACACTTCTGATTTCTTTTCCCTAAAACTATAGTGTGCTGAGAATTATAGCTTGTTTTGGTGACTTTGCTAGTGATTTCTATCCTAACTTAACCATTCAGTGGATGACCATTATTGGTTGGTATGATAGACAGAATATGGCTCTCAAAGACATCCATATTCTAATTCCTGAGACCTATGAAGATGTTACCTTACATGGTCAATAGAGATTTCTAAAGTTGTAGTTAGTTTAAGGATTTTACCTTGGGAAACTTATTCTAAATTATCTGGGTTAGCCCAAAGTAATCACAAATCTTTAGAAAAGGGGAAGGAGGAAAGTCATAGTCAGAAAAGGGAGACATAACCACAGAAGCAGAGGTTGGAGTGAGGCTCTGTGAACATAGGCCCTAAGCTAAATAGTGTAGGTTCTCTAGACTCTGGAAAAATTCTGGAAATGGATTTTCCCTACAGAAGGATCGGAACTCTGCTAACACTTTGATATTAGTCCTATAAGTCTCCATTTCAGGTTGTGTAATGACACAGGTACCGCCAAAGAAAATCATATTATGCATCCTTTAAAGGATATAGACCTGTCTTCTGTTGTCAAGAGATCTAACAATTTTGGTGCAATTACAGTAGTATAACAAAGATCAATAAAGGATAGATAACTGAGGAAAAAATAAATGGGCATGTGGAGTTTGTGACTTTTCCTGATGATCAAAATCATCCCTAGGTTTCCTAACACAAACAATGTAGATGGTCAAGAACACCAGGAAGAGAGGTACCTAGATGGTTGGAAATCCTGAGAATCCCAAAAAGACAAAGATGAATCCCAGCTCCCTGGTTTCTTTTTATCTTGCATTTGGCTCCTGTTGAGGAAAATGAGAGGTCTCGTCCTGAGAGTTGGGGGAACAGATGCTAGAAAAGAAGTGAGGAACAAATCCTAATGCTTGAAGGGCATACCATGACAGGTGGCTCAAAAGAGCTTGTAATTGGGGAAGATGAACTGTTTGTTTCTGCCATAGTATATTTGAAGTCTGTCAGGAGGAAAATATCTCAGCAAGTCATCCCCTCTGTTCAAATGGTACTGGGAAGGCATCATCAATTTTATGTGATCATTTCATTGTTGCTAGTCCAGGAATGTCCTGTACTCACGCCTGCAAAGGGTTCTCCATTTAGAAACAAAATTTCAGCCAATAGAATTTCCAGTCAATAACATTAAAAAAAGACTCCATTTCAGACTCCAGACCCCCAAGAATGGTTAGGTAGAACATTTGTGTATATTTTTAGCCACCACATTTGTGGTAGTTAGATGCAGCAGTGGTAGGAAATGGACTCTGTGGGCAAAAGGACATGCAATATCCTGCTAGGGGAGTCATAGCTCATCTGCAGAGCTGTTAGATCACTCAGTGCTCCTTAACTGGTTTCCTTGCTCCCAACCAGTGTGTTCCTCTTCTCTCTCTTTTATTACTTATCGCAACATAGAGTTCGAGAATAAATAGATACATGTTAGAAATAATTGCAAGATGCCTCCTCTCATCCATTTTGGAAGAAGATAGAGTATAATCTTAAATGAGAGAAAGAAGTAAGGTAGAGAAGAGCTGAACTTGAAACAAGCTCTACCAGCCACTTACAAATATAAGATGTCGCCTTATTCACATTTTGAGTGATATTTTTAAAAATTTAGCGATGCATATTCAAGTATGACAAGATATCTGGAATTGGCTTTAAAATACTTCCGTAAGAAAAGGGAAGTACAAATGGATAAAAAAGTTTCAAAACCTTTATAAATATTGAATTGTCTTACTTTGGCCTGAATTAAACTGTTTTCATTGTAGGAAATTGAGAACAAGCTCGGCCTTGTTAATGGAGAGAATTCGGTAGAAAGTTAAAGGTGATAAATAAAGGCTCAATTTCATTGAAAGTTCTGGGTCCTTGCACAGCTCAGGAAATGGCAGCTGAAATCAATACAAGTGTCCTTATGACTAAGCCTCTCTCCAAATTGCTCCCTGAGGGGCTGTGTTCTTCTTATAGATTACGACAGCGCTGACATTTTAGAGAAGAAAAATAAGCTCACCAAATACTTAACATGCTGGACTTGATTCGGCACACACCGAGAGGCAATCATGAGCACCACAGCACAGGCTGCGTCTCCCTGGAAGGCGTCCCCTCCTTTCTAGCCTTAGAATTTGGAAATCTTCTAAAACCTAGAGAAAAACAACATCTTCCAGAAAATTTGACCCTGAGTAGGTCCTGATTGCCAAGTGTTTCTTCCAAAAGGGTGGATAAAAGTAAAAACAAAGCAGGGTTTCTGGGGTTGGTGTGTGCCATACCACAATCAGCCTGGGTGTGAGGATCACATTTGCTGCCTCTCTTTTTGTGTTCGGAGAGCTGAGAACAGTCTGGGCAGACCTAACCCGAAGGGTGGCAATTTCCATGCTGAAAAGGTTACCTGTAAGTGCTTCTCTGCCTCAGCAGCAGGGCCGATTTCCTCCTGATTACAGGGTGGTAATTTCACAGGAAATTAGAACAAAGAAGCACTCTAATCTATGTTGCTGGTAAAAACAGCTTTTCCTACATGCAGTGCTAGAAATGTTACATAGCAAACTGTTTATGATGAATTAAGCAAATGGAATTGCTCATCATATAAACTTGTGTAAAACCAGTGATAGTGTATTTTCAGAACATTATATTTATTTCAAAGAAATGCTGGAATAATTAACTGCTTGGCTATTGGCACAAACATGGAGGTGAGAGAGAAGAGCCACTCCTTGTCCCTCAGGGAGTTAAATATCTGGTCTGGGTTCTTATTCATGGATCATCAGTCTACATAGTCTCATAAAATTTTCCTGAGGGACACACTGTGTCCCTTTACCTACTTCTGCTCATTGCCATATAAGATATCTTCTACTGATAAGTGTATTAATGGGTGATTCTGCCAAGGTCAAAGAAGGATATGGAAAAGGAACCCTACATGTCTTTGACAGATGGCCAGGCCTGACCTCTGAAGGCTGAAGAAAATGTTCTGTTAATCTAATACACACAATTCCTTTCTTTTAGAGATCTATGTCTCTCACTAGCATGTATACATCTCCAAGACTTCCTACAACCATGAAACCTATTCAGCTTAGTGGTTTTCAGGCTTATTTACTCCCAGATTTCTACCAAGTAGCTTTTTAGTTTCTATTTCATGAAACATATATTGAACAATGTCCAACTAGAGGCATCTTGATCCATTAGAATTTTTGGCTCTGGTCCAAGTTAAACAGAATAGGAATGAATCCGAAAGAGTGGAACCACTTTTTGCTGGCTTCTTTGACTTTTGGCTTGATTAAAACTGAAGCTAAAAGACTAAAAGAAAAATATTATGAGCTCCTAATACCCTTTTTATTAGTTAGCCTTCCTCATGTTCAACATAACCTTATGTTTAACTGGCCTGACTCAAAAAATGAATTAATTTTAATTAGAGTTAAGGAACTTTAAGCAGAGCCATGTTATGCAATCGAAGGTGGAGATGTAGTGATGGTTTCTACTCATATATTAAAAAATCGAGCAGTGTGGGTTTGTATGATGCAGACAACCTTAAGATTTCTTATACTTGGGAATAGAGAATCTGATTCAGTATCCTTATTTTGTTAATATCATCATTACATTGTCGGGCATAGAAGTTACTTGATCAATTAATTTTCAAGGAGCAAAATCAGTCTTCTAGCTTTAGGTACCACCTTTACTCAATATACTTGTTCTTCAGGGGGGTATGATAAGGCTAAGGAGATTCAGAAGTGCTTCTCCTCAGCATAGCACCCTGGCCTATTGCACACTATACGCTGACGGACTATGAGAAATAGCAGTTGCAAGAAGAACTCACTGCCTTTCTCTGAAGAAGTCATATGATGCTAAGTTAGAGGAAACCTCTCACCTGAGCGCTGTCTTGTTTCCAAAGGCAGAGGAATGAGGATGAACAGGCCTTACTAGGTTTTCCCCAGTGTACTATACTTTGCTCATACTTTGTTCATACATTTATTCTATTACATTCTTCTGCAACTATCCTTCATCAAACCTCACGTAAAATGTTCAGATTCAAGCCGGGTGCCAGTGGCTCACATCTGTAATCCTAGCTGCTCAGCAGGCTAAGATCTAAGGATTTCGGTTCAAAGTCAGCCTGAGCAAGAAAGTATGTGAGACTCTTATCTCCAATAAACCACTAGAAAACCGGATGTGGCACTGTGGCTCAAGTGGTAGAGCGCTCGCCTTGAGCTGAAGAACTCAGGAATAGTGCCGAAGCACAGAGTTCAAGCCCCACAACCGACCCTCCAAAAAAAAATGTTCAGATTCAGACACCTTCTCAGGTCTTCATTTCCTTAAGCAGAGTCTTATGTAAAACTTTCATTAAACAAACATTTTTTGGGGGGTCCAGTCGTAGGGCCTGAACTCTGGGCCTGGGCACTATCCCTCAGCTCTTCAGCTCAAGGCTAGTGCTCTACCATTTGAGCCACAGCGCCACTTCCAGCTTTTTCCTTTTTGCTTATGCGATGCTGAGGAATCGAACCCAGGGCCTCAGGCATGCAAGGCAAGCGTTCTACCACTGAGCCACCTTCCCAGCCCTCATTAAACATTTTCTTTCGTTGTTTTGTCTTTTGTTATAAGAGGCCCAGCTGAGCACTAAGAAGAGCAGAAAGAAATATTTGTTTTCAACTCAAACCTTGGTTCAATTTGAACAGCAGAAGCTTCTAGACAGGTCATAATGTAGTCTTGACTTCTCATGCAAGACCTAGTTGAGGAAGTTCATGAGATTCTTATCTACAAATAAGCACCAAAAAAGCCTAAAATGGGGTATCACCCAAGTGGTAGAGCACTAGTCTTAAGCAAAGAAAGCTGAGGGAAAGCACCAGATCCTGGGTTCAAGCCCCAAGACAAGCACCAAGAGAGAGAGAAAGAGGCAGATAGAGACAGAGACAGAGTGACACAACTTCTGCTGAGCTGTTATCTCTTTTAGAAAGACAAAAAGACAAGCAAATAATAATTCAACCCATTGTTTTCCACAAGAGTTGGTAGGTTCATCATAGAAGTAATACTGCTTATTGAGGACAACTTTTCAGGCAAGTGACATTTACCTGGCTGCACTTAAACCAGATTCAGCATAAATGGAGTTGGTGCCTGTGTCCGGAATAACACAAGAATGTGTCATGTGTTGTAAAGAAGTAATTTAAGAAAATATTGGAACATGGTTTATTTTACAAAGTAAGAATGAAGCTTTGTTTTCTGTTATATTCTCCATGATCATTTGGCTGCAGGTATGACACAGACAAGAACAGTTAGCAATCAGATGATTGGACATGCTGGAGAGAACACACTATCTACATGCTTCTTGTATGTTTCTGCCCTGGGAAATGGGCAAGCATCAGGTTGGCAATGATGCCTTTACTTTCACTTCTGTTCTAATAGCTTGAGTCTTTCCTCTTTCCTTGTCAATCTAGCTCAAGCTTTTTCAATTTTGCCAATCTTTATGCATCCATTGGTTCCCCCCCTCTTTTTGTTATTATTTCTTTTTATTTTTTGAGTCGGTCTCTCTAGCTCAGACTGGCCTTGAACTTGGGATCCTGAGCTTTGGCTTTCCAAGTGCCAGGATTACACATGGGTGACATCAAGTCTTTCTTATAATTAGAATTCCCTTCTAAGAGACATAGAGAAGACAAGAATTGCCCACAGTGTCCCTATCCACTCCTTTGTACTTGTCAGGGCTGTGAGAATAGCCTAAGAAAACGAGTCCTGCTGTAAATGTTTTTGGGGTGAATGTTTTCTCTTCTCTCTGCCTCAGCTCCCCTTTGGCTCTGTCTTCTCAGACAGAGGGAGATGTCTGGAGGCACCAATTACTCTTGGGAGCCAGGCTGGTTTTAGCTGTTGATAAATGGCTTGCTGGTTTGCTGCTCCCAGGAGTGCTGTTGTCTGACGTCAGAGATGCCTGTGCACTAATTAAGGGGTTTCTATGTTTACAGGAAGATGGGAAAATAAATATCAAGACCTCAGAGCTCCAGCTGCTGGTGCACAAAGTCCAGGCCAATAATGATGACGACAACGCCTTTTAGTGAGAGGGCTCCCAGGTGCTCTCGGGTCATGCAAAGGAGGCTAGAGACATTGTGCTCCATCTCTGTCTCTCTTTCTCTCTGTCTCTATCCTCTGTGTATCTGCTCTCTGTGTGTCTCTCTCTTTCTGTCTCTGTCACTTTGTATCTCTGTCTCTCTGTTTCTCAACTCTTTCAGCACTCCAACTCTCCTTTGCTATGAAGGGGAACAAGTATGACAGGGAAGCTTGTCTGGTTATAAAGAAGCCACACTTCAGGCCTCCATCTTCCTGCTTGTGATCCCTGTGCCTGAGGTTGCTATAGGAACTCACTTGTCAATCTTTCTAAGGAGGGACCAAGAACATTCTTGGATTTTGGAGGAACCAGATATTAAAGAGTCTTGGCAGTGTGGTGTGGAGGTTTTCAGCTTTCACTCCCAGCTCCAAATCCATGCAAAACAGTTACTATAATAGGAGAAAGCAAAAGAAGGAGGGAACTAGGGAATTTCCTTCATATCAACTGCTGAATACAGACACACCCCATCCTGGACTGACAGCTGCCATGCAGGAACTGATCAGTAGAGTGCCTAGGAGGAAGCTGATGGCCAGTCCATATCTCATAGTTTTTGTGTTTTTTTTTTTAATATTATCTGGGGGCAGGGAAGGTGGCTCAGTGGTGGAGCGCTTGCCTTGCATGCATGAAGCCTTGGGTTTCATTCTTCAGCAGCACATTAACAGAAAAAGCCAGAAGCGGCACTGTGGCTCAAGAGGTAGAGTGCTAGCCTTGAGCTGAAGAGCTGAGGGACAATGCCCAGGCCCAGAGTTAGAAGCCCATGACAGACCAAAAAAAAATCTTTAAGTAGTTGGACAAAGAAGTTACCACTCAACAAGTCAGTTAATAACTACAATGTATCTTGATCAACATCATCCTTTTCATCATTTTCCCTCTTCCCTCTCAATCCTACCTCTCTCCTCAATCTTCCTAGTTTCATAGGATATGTATGCATTGAATATTATGGTTACATTCCCCAACTTCCTTTCTTCATTCATCTACCTCTCTCCCCTTAACCTCTCCTTCCCCACACAATGTAAGTATCAGGTCCCTGGTATTCATTTTGTTGGACTGTGAGTTGGTTTTTCTAATGAGTTACACTGTTTGAATTCTTCCCTGCATATACCATACTTTAGTTAATATGTTTGTGTACAATAACATATGACCCTATATCTAACCTGTGTATTTGAGAGAATAATGTGTACTGTGTCTCTCTGGGTCTGAGTTACTGCATGTTCTGTAATTTTTTTCTAGGTCCACCCATTTCTTTGCAAATGTTGTAATATCATTCTTCCTAATAGGTGAGTAAAATTGTATGTGTGTATGCATACCATATTTTCTTGATCCATTTGCCCATTGAAGGGTATCTGGGCTGTTTCTATACCTTAGCTATGGTAAATAGTGCAGCAATACACATGATGTGCAAGTGGCTTTACTATTTTCTGATTTGTAATCTTTTGGATAAATGCCCAAGAGTGGTATTGCTAGGTCATAGGGTAGTTCTATGTTTGTGATCTTGTGCATTTTTGTTGGTCTCTAAAAGGATCAAAATGACTATACCCCCATATGATGATCCTGATCATACTTCCTAAATCTGAAAGCCTTGTTGTGGCATCAAACCTTTGGGCATGTAACACAGAGCCTCGGGCTCAAAGGAATGAGGTAATAGGAGGACTGAGGAGGAGGCTGGGGTGTGGACCAAGCTGCCCCCTGCTGGGCACAGTCCTGCTGAGGGGCTCTGATTAGGAAAGCAATCTGGCTGTTTGTTCCTTTGGATGGAGTTGAATCAAACTAACAAATTAATTATGCAAATGTCTTCCAAGTATTTCTATTTTTTCATGTTGGAGTACTGAGGGCTCAGCAAGAATTAAAATGATAAGTATTTATTAAGTGCTGTGACATGCCTGCAAGGTACATAGATGGGTTTTGTTTGGTTTTACAGTACCCCAGCAATACAGGTGAGCTTGCTCCTAGTGGAGAGATGAGGAAACTAAGGCTCAGAGGTACTCATGCAGTGAGTAAAGGACTCTTGCTGGAATCAACTTAAGACTGACTCACGGTATATGATCTTCATCTTCTCACTGTTGCAGTTGTCTGTCTGTCTGTTGCTTCTTAAGTAGCCACTGCAAACGTTGATGGAGTGGATCAACAACCTTTTCATAATGGCCATGATTCAGAGATGGTGCGAATAGCTCCTCTTTATTTACAACTAACTTGAGATAACTGGAAAGGCTCTACCAGGGTCATGTGTCTGGGGCTTGAGTTCTTTATTGATTTCTTCATTTGTGTATTGGCATTTACCTACACCATCTCTTGAGTCTAGGAACAGTTTCCTCACTCACGGTCATAGTACTTGGGTTTGAATGGCTGGAACAGCATCTTCCTATGCAGGCCCTGAGGAGCCCATCCATCTCAGGATTCTATATGCCCTGGAGTCTTAAGAGTCGGACTGTTTACATGGTGACTGACTGGCTTCCTGAGGACTGACAGGAAGAGATAGGGCACAGAAGCTGTCCATTTCTCAAGTGGCAGAGGGTCACTTGGGCACTGTTTTATCAGCCACATCCGTCACAGAGATTGTGCAGATTCCCTACTGCTTCTGGAGCACTGCTACTACTCTTGCAGGGAGTACTACACCAGGGAGATGGTGTTTCTTTCCCTAAAACCATAGTGTTTCCCCCCAAGCCTCCATTTTGTTTTGCCTTTTAGATGATGAAAATCTTCTAACTGTCTCACTTATTTGAACATTACACTGAGACTTTGAGGCAAGTGGAGCAGGCTGTACTCTTCTTGCTCTAGTAAACTAAGCTTTCACAGAGCACAAACAGCACCAAACGTTTAGGGTGGAGTCACCTGACTCTGTGAAGACCCTCTCACTCCAGTAGGGGTCCTTGCTGCCAACCTCTAGTGTGTTCTGGTCTGTCATATGTTAATATTCTGCAGCTTTAAAAAGGGTTCCAGACGTCATTCAAAAATGATTTTCTGGCTGGAAGCTGGTGGCTTACACCTGTACTCTTAGCTACTTAGGAGGCTGAGATCTGAGGATCTGAGGTTTAAAGGCAGCCCAGGAAGGAATTAACCAGCACAACACCAGACGTGGAGGTGCAGTTCCAGTGGTAGAGTATGAGCTTTGAGTGGAGAAAAGCCAAGCAAGAGCATAAGACTTTGTGTTCAAGTCCCAGTATTGGCACATATAAAATGATACTCTGTCAATAAAATATAGGAATGGTTTTCTTCTCACTTTCAAATATAATTACTGTTTCCTTAAAAGAATGGAAGTATGGAAATGAGAACTCTATTTTCCTGATACTGTGTTTGACATTCCCAACAGACATTGGTTGTTTTTGTTTATTTGGTATTAGCCAGGCTTACATATTCAATTCAGGGGTTTTTAGAACATTTACAATGTTGTACAGACATCACTTACCTCTTGTTCCAAACTTTGCCATCATATTCAGAAGTCCTGTGTTCTGTAAGTTTTATGGACCCGCATCTCATACTTTGTAGGTAACTATTGGGTAGGTCTTGTTAAAGAGAGAAAAGCTGATTTTAAACTCAGGCTGACCTAAATTCAATCATAGCTCTTCAATTTTCCAGCTCTGTGGATTTCAGCAAGTATTTAACCTACCCGGTTTCCTCATTCTTCTTCTCACAGTGAGATAATGGATTTCAAGCACCTCTTACAGGCATGGGGTCTAGAGGTTGCCTGAATGAAAGTAGTTGTTATTCATAGTATTAATGGCCAGAGATGAGTTGTAAGACCCTAGGAAAATCATCATAGCTCTCAGATTCCAAAATAGACTTTGAAATGATGGTCTAAGTGCTAGCTTAGCTCTGATATTTAGGTAATAGCTTGTCTTATAAGTCTAGTCTCTTTCTCTCTTTTAAAAAGCCTTCTGCAAGTAAGCCAGACCCAAAGAAACATAGGTTGCATGGTTTCCCTCATTTATACTAATTAGAATGTGCCTAAAAATCTACAAGTAAACACAATGGATAGTAAAAGACAAAAAAAATACACTTGGACATGATAAATTAAACAGGACTCTAATCATTCACACGGTTAGATCAAAGGAAAATATTCTTAGAAGAGGATCACAAAGGCTCAATAGCTATGTGCATACAATCATATAACATGATGTTTGTTGAAATGAACTGGAAGAAATGGAAATGAGGGTCTTTTACTTTACTTTTTGTGTTGTTGTTTTCCCCCCTTTTTGTGGGTTTGATTTCTGTACTCTTGTCTTGTATGTAAGTTTATCTATTTGGGGGAGGCATAGGGGGAACGCAGAAATAGTGGGACAAATGGTGAACTAGCTCAGCAGTGATACTAGACGCTATGTTGAAAACGAACTATACAACTTGTGGGGGGGGGTTCAGGAGGAAAAAAACTGGGAGAAAATGAAGGAAGAGGTAACACTGTTCAAAAAGGAATGTACCCATTCCCTGACTTATATAACTGTAACCCCTCTGTACATCACCTTTACAATAAAAATAAATCATTTTTTAAAGCCTTGTGTAGGTTTTGTCTTCTTCTTAGCCCTTCCTTCCTAGAGGAAAATTACCTTTAATAGTTACCTACAAAGCAGAGGTAGGTAACTTACAAAATTCTATATCAGAGTTACTTTAATATTTAAGAGATTTACTAAGGTATGTGTGATGTACAATAAATTAAATATACTACAGTACAATTTAAATCCTTTTTTATTGTGAAAAGACTGTACAGAGGGGTTACAATTACATGGGCAAGGTAATGAGTGCATTTCTTATCAAGCATTGTAACCTCCTCCTTTGTTTCCCCTTCCCATCCCTTCCAATTTAAGTCTTAACATGTGTGTATGCCATTAAATCATCAATTAAGATGATGACATCATTGTTATCAAATTTTCTCATTGGTCTCTCCCCAATGGCTAGATATTTGTGATATCTCATATTTGACATTTTGTTACCAGCCTCAAGGGTTACACTAAGGTATAACCTCAGCAACTAGCAGAAGGAGGGAACGAGCAGAAGCTCTACAAATATTTGTTAAATAAGTGAAGAACGCTTTGTCCTGCAGTCAGATGCAGCAATGTGTCAGCTGCTTTATCTTCAGGCTGTGGTGACTGACCCAAGGCAGGAGACAGCCTGGGCTGGAGAGATTGAAAACTTTTCACAGAGGAAAAATTGCTTTGAGGTTCCAGTGATTAAAATAACTTGTGGAGAAAAGTTATATATCAGGCTAGGCAGCAATCTGGGGAAGAGAAGAAAGTAAAGAACAAATAGGAGGGGGCTGGGAAGGTGGCTCAGTGGTAGAGTGCTTGCCTTGCATGCATGAGGTCCTGGGTTCAATTCCTCAGCACTACATAAGCAAAAAAAAGCCGGAAGTAGGACTGTGGTTCCAGTGGTAGAGTACTAGCTTTAAGCTGAAGAGCTGAGGGACAGCGCCCAGGCCCAGAGTTCAGGCTCTATGACTGATAAAAAAACAAAAATAGGAGGCCATACAAGGAAAGGAATGATTAACAAATGACAGGGAGTGGACCTTCTAAAGCTTTGAGAAATGAGGCCTTTCTCAAACAGGGGAACAAAAATAAAATACAATCCAGGGGCTGCTGGACCCTTGCCTGAGAGTGACTATGACATTAGAATTGAAATGGATATTCAATATGAGACACATATACCCATGACAGAGAGGAAAAGGATGAAGAGCAGTAAACCAAAAAAAAAAATTGTCCAGGTCTGTAGCAAACTACTATGAGAATAAGTTCCTTGTTTCTTTAGCTGACTTCATTCATTCATATTTACAATATCTATTCTATTGAACTTTTTGCACTCCAACAATATGTAAATACTTCACTTGGCACTGGGATTACAGAGTGGGAAAATCTAGTTCCTGAGATCAATGAGGTTCTGATGTTGTGGGAAAAGAATGAATTATACACTGAGGAATTATAGTGGGATTGTTTATCCTTGCCAAAAATCAAGGTTTACCAAAGGAACCATGGATTCACTGAGAAGGAAGGGTTGGCAGGGAGAGATGTCAGCTGCATGTCGTAGCATATGCAGGACACAGAGACAAGGTTGGGAGATGCAAAGGCTTTGTGAAGAGATTTGCAAACAAACACACTGTGGAACTTCTACTGCTCTAGCATGGCGGAGGGTGGGGTGGGGGGAGCGCTTTGGTATGGAGCTGGAAGCTGGGCAGGTCCAGCCATGGAGGCTATGAAGTATTTGTAGTGTCAAGATCTTATTTCCTTAGGATGGACTTTTAGAAATGCCTACACCTGAAATCCTATTGACTCAAGAGGTTGAGATCTGAGGATTGTGGTTTGAAGCCAACCTGGACAGGAAAGTCCATGAGACTCATTTCCCATTAATCACTAAAAAAATAAATAAATAAAGCCAAAAATGGAGCTGTGGCTCAAGTGGTTGAGTGCTATCCTTGAGCACAAAAGTTCAAGGACAGTGCTCAGGACTTGAGTTCAAGCCCCAAGACCATTGGCACACACACACACACACACACACACACACAGTCTAGTCTGTGGCCTGACCCACAAATTACTCTATGTCCTCAGTCTTGTCTCCTTTCTGGGCTGTTTCTTTGTATCTCACTTGTCACCTCTCTCTCTCTCCTTTCCTCTCTCTCTCTCTCAGATCTAGTTTTGCTTTTATTTACTTCTGCACAATTACCAAGACTTTTTACTTTCCACTCCTTTGTGCATGTTTGATTCTCTGTCTAGGATGAGCATGTTTGTCCTTCCTCTTTTTCCTTTCTCTGAACTTAGCTCAAGAATGTGCTGTGACAGTCCTTTCTGACTGCCCTGGCTAGGCTGCACCACTGTTTAGGCAATGTTCCCATGGAATCTGGTTGATATTTCAGTAACAGCATTGGCAGTGTGGACCCACAATTGTGTATGTGTTTGCTTCTTAGTATATTGGGAACTTTGAGAGCTAAGGATCTGGTCTTTCCATCTTTGGAAGCCCAAACCTTCCTGAGATCTACCTAGAACTGTGTGAAACTTAGAAGTCTAGATTTTATTTTATTTTATTTTATTTTTTGGGGTCCAGTCGTGGGCCTGAACTCTGAGCCTGGGTGCTGCCCCTCAGCTCTTCAGCTCAAGGCTAGTGCTCTACCACTTGAGCCACAGTGCCACTTCCAGCTTTTTTTTTGCTTATAGGTGCTGAGGACTTGAACCCAGGGCCTCAAGAATGCAAGGCAAGCGCTCTACCACTGAGCCACCTTCCCAGCCTGATTTTATTTTATTTTTAAGACAGAGATCTCACAGTGTAGCCTAGGCAGGTCCTAAACATGTGGTGTGCTTGCTTCAGCTACCTGACAGCTGGGATTACAAGTGCACATGCACACTTGTCCTAAGAATTTGTTTTTAACCTATGGCTGAATTGTGTCCCACAAGCATTCTTCTGCATTCTTCTGTTAAAGCATCAACCTCAGAATATGACTGACTATATTTGAGACAGGATAAAAATTTAAAGTGGGGTCCTTAGTGTAGATCCTCATGCAGTTCAGAGGGTATCCTCTTGAAAAGAAGAACTAGGAACACACCAAGAAACCCTGGAGTAATATCACAAAGGGAAAAGTATTTGAAGGCAGGGGAAGCAAACAGACACCTAAAAGCCAAGGCTAGATCTCAGGAAAACAAACCTTGGTCTTGGTCCTCACTATAAACTTCTGTTATTGAAACACAGTCTATGGCATTCTGTTAAGGCAGGCCCAGCAAACAAACACCTCAGCTCTGCCTCACAGACTGGAATACTTGGGATTTAGTGCCGGTTAAGTCATTTCTTTTCTGAGAGTTCTGAGATTCTTAAGTTGTGCTGTTTATAAAAGGATTTGTTTTTGAGAAATATGTCACTGGGCTGCAAGAGATATTGATAGTAATTCAACCATAGATGCATGTCTTCTCCAGCTATAGTTACAGGATATCAAATCCATCTGCCAAGTGAGGGCCTCTTCATTCCCATGGTGAGGTGCAGCAGAGCCAGGAGCCCCTGAAATGTGTCTGTCTCCATCCTTTGAAATCAACAAAATGTCAGCATCAGACTGGCTCATTCTTGTTTTAGACATTATTGTTGCCCACTTCTTTTAAAATTATATTTTTATTATCTTTAAGTAGTTATAGAAGAGGTTACTGTTGAACATACCAGTTTTTGAGTACAATGCATCTTGCTCAATATCACCCCTTTCAACCTTCTCCCCCATCCCACCAAACTCCACTTATCCCTTCAATTTTCCGAGTTTCATAGGACATGCATCGAATATTATGGCTGCATTCTCCCGTCCCCTCTTCATTCTCATTTTTTAAACATCCAAGTTGCTTAAAAAACACTTGTGTAGGTCTAGTTCCGATCATGGGTGTTTTATTTTTTACTTACAGATAAAACCCTCTTTTCTGTGCATACTTTCCCATTCTCTCTTTCTGTCCTCTCACCTTTCCTTCCCTATTTATTCCCTAAAATAATTCAATCCATGTCTGCCCCTACATTGATATTCAAAAGATATTTGATGAGCTGAATTAATTAACCTTTGGAGATACTCTTGTTTTCGTGCTTGTTTCTGATTTTAAAAGCACTGACAATTAATGTTGCTGGGCATATCTAAGTTCATTTGAATGTTGAGTTCCTGTGTTTAGTATATTCCTATGCTAGGATGGAGACTGTAAACAAGGAGCCCATGTGCATACTAACAACTTAGAACTGGCCAGGACTTGAGAGCCAGGGCTCTGGCCTGGGTGAGATCTGGGTTTAACTCCAGAGTCTGTTGCCAATTCCTTGTGTGACTTCAGATCACAGACTAAATTTCTCTGTTTTTTTTCACTGTCTTCACAAAAAGAATCTGAATTGTGGCTACTTCATAGGTTGCTTAGGAACTGCATGGGGACATACTGGCACTGACAGAATGTTCCATGAACTACAGCTCTTATGAAAGGACTATTATAGATTTTCAGTTGAGTTCTCTTCCTATCTCTGGGAGTTTGAGCACGTGCTTCCTGATCATTGACATTCCAGAAAGTGTTCCCACTCACCAAGCTCATCTCCTGGGGCAAGGTGGACAGCCACAGATCTTTATCTCTTTCTAAGTCATCCATGGGTTCTCCTCAATAATCACAGCACATGTAAAGCTTTCAGAGGTAGAAATGTCTGGGGAGGGCAAATGACTAAGCTTGGTGAGGTTTCCAAGAGTAAAGACCCAATGGCTAGGGGGGAACCAGCTTAGAACAGCCTCAGAAGCTACAGGTATAGCTGGCAGGGATGGGGTAAGGGAAGGTTGCCTCAATGGCACACATTAGGCTCTGGAAAGAGTCAGCCAGGGAGGCAAACCCAAAAGCATTGGGGTCCATGGAGACAACCAGTGTTGACTCTCTGTAAGCTCAGTTCACTTTCTTCTTCCTTCCCTTGAAAACCTTAGAGATATTATCATGGGATCCAGCAATCCCCCTACTGAGTCTACATCAAAGGTAAATGAAAATCATTGTGCTAAAGAGTCATCTGCCTCTCTGTGTTTACTAAAGCATTATTCACAAGAGAGAAGATAGGGAACCAACCTAAGTGTTCATCCATGATAGATAATGGACATAGATGAATGGAAAAAGATGAGACCTATCTACGCAATGGAATTCTAATCAACCTTAAAAAAAGGAAATTCTGTGACAGTATGAATGATCTTGGAGGACACTGTGTTAATTAAAATAAATCAGGCCCAGAAATGACTAAAAGAAAGTTTGCCTTGCACTCAGGATCTTGGTTCTTGGTTAGGTTTAGCTCATTCAAGACTTGTGCTTAACCACTAAGCCAACTCTGAAGTATGGTTTGTAGTTGAGCTCTTTTCTAAGGAGCATTGCTTAATCACTTTCAACCTAGCCCATTAGTCTCTATTCCTAACTCATGAGCACAATTAGGCCCAGCAGCAATTTTGAAGAATTTCCTGTGTCTCCTAACATAGGAAAATAGGAGAAAACCCACCTATTGGCAGTAATAAGTTGTTTGCCCGCTCTTGAAATCCTGGCTTGTCCCCTTGGTGAGTAGCCAAGATAGTCTTTTTCTCTTCCTTCTTTCTTCTCCAATCTGCATTCATTCATTCTTGTAGTCCTCAAAGGAGATATCTTTCTGGGTGCCTGACATGGTACTGGGTCCTGGGATATAGCCATGAACTATATGAAGGATAGCTGTCTCTGAATTAGTTTGCCCACTAACAATGCTTGTTTTCATCAGGTTAACTGGATACGATCTCTGACTTGAGAGAGCTGAACTTCAAACCCTGGACTGTGGACCAGGCATTATCCTTCTCTCATTGTGCTGAAAAAAGGAACAAAAAAACCTCATGGGAGATGCTCTTGATAGATGAGCTGGACTTGGCAATAGAAATGGGGAAGCCCAGGCAACTGCCAGATTTAGCAAATAAAAACAGAAGTCACAAGTTAACTTTGATATTCAGATGAACTTTTTAGTGTAATTATGTCCTCGTTGTATTATGTACTCCAATTATGCTGAAACTTTCACTCTGCTAATTTCCACATTTCATAGCTCATACTACTCACCTTTAAAAATTCCCTACCCTTTCTTTTTGCCAAGTTTCATGTTACCCATCCTTTAAAGTTCATCCATATTACTATCATTTCCCCAGACTTCCATTTACAAAATATGTTACTATAGAAGAATTTGTTTGATGTACAGATCAGCCTTACGAGTAACCATCATATCAGTATGTCTCATCATGCAGTTGGAAAGAAAAATGGAAGCATGGATACAAGATACTAATCATTCATTCACATAATAAAGATAACAAAGACACCAATCTCAGGGCTTTCATTTCTTTTCTTCTAACATATAATAAGCTAACCTCAGCCTTCCATTTTCACTCTTAATGCCAGTGCCTCTCCTTTTCTTGACCTTCCAGTGTGGCTTAGGACTTCATTTACTCTTTTTGTTGAAAATACACATCTTGCTTGGTGAACTTTGAGGGTCCATCAGGAAGAATTTTACCCTGGAGTCCAGAGGAAGATGGCAGAGAAGAAGCTGGAGGCTAAACAAGCTCTTGGATAGAAAGCAGTTTTAGTGTTCCAGTGAACAGTCTTAGGCTAGGGAATCACACCAAGTGTGTCATCACAGTACAGAGAGTTTGGCCAAAGAGGAAAAATCCAGGCAGCTTGGTCAAGGAGACAGATCGGAGCACTTACCGATGTCTATGGCGGCCACCACCACATCAACAGAGTGAGCCCAGGACAAAGGCACTAGATGCAGTGTGTGAGAGGAATCTACTCACCACCAGCAAGAACGGACAAGGAGCAGAAATCTTCATTCTGCTGATCACAGACCAGGGATGGCCCCAAAACCAAGAGGCTTGTGTTGTAGTAGGAAGACCCCTACTCAGGCAGGCAAGCCCACCTAGTCGTCTGGAGTGACAGAGCCCACCGCAACAAAGTTGTTATTAAAGAAGCAACTTTATTGAGAAGGTTCCTACACTGACTGGCCAGGGCCGCAGCACAGGCTCGGGAGCTGATACTGCGACCCCGAGCGGCCCACGTACTTAGGTTTTTAAAGGCAAAAATCACAAGTGAAGCCTGGTCACGTAGGTGACCAATGAGATTGTCACACACCCAAAAGGTTGCACAGTCATACCAGACCACACGCAGGTGGCCAATGAGGTTACACTTTGTCACATAATGGCTGGGAAGGTGGCTCAGTGGTAGAGCGCTTGCCTTGCATGCCAGAGGCCCTGGGTTCGATTCCTCAGCACCACATAAGCAAAAAGAAAAAAGCCGGAAGTGGCACCGTGGCTCAAGTGGTAGAGCGCTAGCCTTGAGCTGAAGAGCTGAGGGACAGTGCCCAGGCCGAGTTCAGGCCCCACGACCGGACCCAAAAAAAAAACAAAAAACAGCCTATCACGTTTGGTTTAAATGACTCAAGAATTCAATGGTAAAGCAGAGCTTAAGGTAAGCATACACAAAGGAGTTTAGTGGAGTTTAATATAAGCATGTAAAAAAGGCGGAGTTTATGGTAAACTCGGGATGTCATCAGCATGAGCCGTATTACTGGCTGTTTAATCGGTCAGTCCTTAACAGAACAATGAAGGTGGGTTAAGTTGTTAAGGGGAGGGGGACCTAGAGGCATTCTTTTCATTCCAAGAACTGTGCTGGTTGGAGCCAAGGTCAAGTTAACTTTGTTTAGAGGTTTTTTTTTTTTTTCTAAAATCCCTAAAACAAAAACAAAGCCTGTAAAGAAGCTTTCCCAGCCCGAGTCTCCTCTCAGGGCCTACTTCAGTGTGAGTACCCTCAAGACATCCTCACTCCTTCTCACAAAACAGTGGTGGGAAGGTAGCCCCTCCCCCACCACTGGAGAAGAACGCCATCTTTGATACTGATGAAGGCCCAGCTACAGCAGCTAGCTCCAACTCAGGCCTTGGAAGAAAACAATAGGAGCCACTCACCAGGTCACAGGAACCTGACCTGACCTGCCAGGCTCAGCTCCACCCAGGGGAAAGTTACCCACCCCCTCTATGGCAGAGGTAACTCTACCCCTGGAGGAGTGACTTTCTTCACTGGGTAAACAGAGCCAGAGGCTGATTCTCCCCAGTAGAGCTTATGAGCACACACACAGCAGCAAGAGGGGTAAAAGACAAACAATTGAAATTCAATAAAGTAAACCCTGAGAATGGCTCCAGGCTGGGCTCTCTAAGTGTCTCAGGAGCTAGCCCCTCAGGGAAAAGCTACTGATTGCTGATAGGCCTCAACCCTACCCAGCCTCATCACAGCAACCCCAAGTTAGAGGAAACATCCATCTCTCTCTTTGTGATACTCTCCCTCCCACTGAACTAGCCTGAGAAAGGATCACAAAGTCCTAGTCAAGGCAGAGCATTTTTCTGCCTGCTCAAACAAACTGACTTAAGAAACCAATCAAGCAACAGGAAAATGAAACACCACAAGCAAACCAGAGACTCCACCAAGAGACTGGTTACAGACACAGGGGAGATACAAGATCTTCCCCTCCCCCCCAAAAAAATCAAATCTTTTTTTTACCTAATTTATATTTAAAAATAAATAAAAAAAATTTAAAAAATTTTTTTCTTTCATGATTTTTATTTTAAGTGTGTATGAGTGTGTGAGGTTTTTTTTGCGTGACTTTATTTCTGTTCTGCTCATCCCCAGATATATACCCATCGTTGATTATTAGATCTCATCCTTCATTGTATACATACTTAATTCAGAAATTTATTACTCAGTTCACAACCTCTTAGCCTTAACTTCTTTAATAGTAGTATTATTTCTTTATACCTATATAATTTTTAAGTGTTCCATTTTTAAATTTCTTTTTTATTTTTTCCTTTTTCCTTTTTATCTCTCTCCTCCTCTCATCCTATCCTGTTCTTCTATCAGTATTATTTCTTTATACTTACATAATTTTTAAGTGTTTCATTTTTTAAATTCAAATATTTGTTTTTTTCATTTTTCCTTGTTTATGTTTCTACTTTCATTCTGTTTTATCTTTTTCCTCTCGGAGATTAGGACTTGTTTAAATTCACTCTTTCCTTTTACCTCTCCATATCCCTCTAATCCTATTTTCCCCACAATTCTCCCTAAACCTATTTATTTCTGGTCTACTGAATCCCTCTTTAATGTTCTTAGCCCATTAATACAGAGTTGTTTGATGTTGAATAGCTTGTATCTGTTGAACTAGATTGTATCTGCAGCCATTTCAACTGTGCAACTACAGGACTCTGGTTGATGCTTGCTTTAAAATAGTGTTCTAGCATGAAATTGTTGTTACTTGCATACCAAATGGGCAGAACAAGCCAGAGAAACATAAGAAAAATGGCCAGTCCAGGTATCTCAACTCCTACTCATGATAATCAGGTGACAGACAGAACAGTAAGTGAATAATCCTGAGGAGAGTTTCCAAAAAGCTCTACAAACACTCCTGGTAAACATGGTGAATGAAAAGATTGAAAGTCTGCAAAGGACTCAGTGGGAACGTTATAGGGAGCGAGACAAGGCTAACTAAAGATTAATACAGGAACTTCATGAGCATGATGAGGCTAACCAAAAATTAATACAGAAATCTTGTGAGCTTGAGGAAGCTAAACAAAGATGAATACAGGAATTGCCTGAGCAGGATGAGAACAGTCATAGAGAAATACAGAAATTGCATGAGCATGAGGAAGCTAATCAAAGAGGAATACAGGAATTGTATGAGCAGAATGAGAAAAGTCAAAGATCAATAGAGGCATTCACGGAATCCATAAACAGACAGCAGAAGGAGAATAGGGAGATGCAGGGAATGCAGAATGGAGCCCGTCAGAAGGAAAGGGACTCCAAGGAGACCTTAACCAATCCACTAAGGGATTTGAGAATAAACACACCACCAAATTAAGGAAGCAAAGAAGTCCATACAAGATCTAAAACAAAACTCAACAAAGAATTTGAAGCCATCAAAGCTGACCAATTAGAAGGAACGGAAATAAAAAACAAAGTAGAAAATCTTGACAGTAGGTTAGACCATGCAGAAGATCGAATCTTGGGGATTGAAGACAACTTAGATGTTATAAAGAACATACAACTATCCAAAACAAATCCAAGAAATATGATAGGTCTATTCAACATTTAGAAGACACCATCAGAAGGCCTAATCTGAGGATAATGGGTGTAGCGGAGCACCTAGCGACAGAAGTTAATGGTCTAGGAAATTTATTTAACAGGATCCTAGTGTAGTTGTGGAGGTTCTAGGGAAGGGAGGGTAGGGGAAAAACAAAGGAGGAGGTAACAGAGCTTGATAGGAAATGTACTCATGACCTTGCTCATATAACTGTAACCCCTCTCTACAGTATTTTTACGATATAAAACATTTTTAAAAAGAAAATACACAGTTTTACAGCAACATTTATGTTCTCTCATGACAGAAATATGCCACATATATATATTTATATATATATATATATATATAATTTTTTTTGTCCTGATCCTTCAAGTATACCAGTTTGAACACAAGAGCTTTTAAAATACTCTGTTGAATGTTTCTTCAAAAGTAACACTGGGGCTGGGAAGGTGGCTCAGTGGTAGAGTGCTTGCCTTGCATGCCTGAGGCACTGGGTTCGATTCCTCAGCACCACATAAGCAAAAAGAAAAAAGCCGGAAGTGGCTCTGTGGCTTGAGTGGTAGAGCGCTAGCCTTGAGCTGAAGAGCTGAGGGACAGCGCCCAGGCCCAGAGTTCAAGCCCCACTACCAGACCCCCCCCAAAAAAAAAGTAGCACTGATTTGAACAAGTTCTTGGCAGACTGAATCTCCAATTTTTGTGATTAAAAGGTTTTTTAAATTTTTGTTGTTGTTTTTTTCTTGAGGAATGCTTTCAAATTTTGGTCAAATATTCTTTTCTTATGTCTCCTAGGAGCAATTTCTTCTGGGTAGACATTTCCATCCATCATAGAAATGACTAGAACAAATCTAATAGTCATTCTTTCCCTGTTCACTTAGCATTTAGTGACACCTGAAATGCGCCAATATTGGGCTAGGCAATGGAGATCAATGATGAGAGACGCATGCTCCTTCTTCTGTTCAAGGAATTCACAGTCTATCAGGCAATTCAAATTTATAGCAATGCCAGGGTACCTACTTGGAACAGCAGTAGATACTGTGGACATTCAGAAGTGGGAGACATGTACCTGTGGCTTAGAAAAATAAAGTACAAGCCAGCCATGGTGGTGAAAGCTGATAATCAGTGAGGGGAATAAGGCAGGAGGATCACAAGTTCTGAAATCAGCCCGGGCCACCTTTAGCCAGGCCCTGGTATCTCATGCCTGTAATCCTAGCTACTTTGGAGGCTAAGATCTGAGAACCAAAGTTCAAAGCCAGCCTGAGCAATAGTCCTTGAGACTCTTTTCTCCAATAAACCACCAAAAACCCAGAAGTGGCCCTGTGGCTCAAGTGGTAGAGCATTAGCCTTGAGTTGAAGAGCTCAGAGACAGCTCCCGGGTCCAGAGTTCAAGCCCCATGACCAACAAAATAAAAGGAAAAAGAAAAAAAGCCAAAAAAAAAAAAGCACAAGTTCAATTTTAACCTTGATTCTGCTCTAGAATTTACACAGCCAGTCCTGATACACTAATTATGTGGGTTGTAGCATTAGAATAATTACTGTGATTAGCTTAAGAATTTGAAGAAGGACTAAATACTAATGTGGAGAAATGACATACTGTTAAGTATAATGGGGAAGGTTAAGACTTCCCACTTCTCCCTCCTATCTTTAGTTCTTTAGCAATAATTATGTAGTAAAAAATTAACATTATTACTATTATTTAGGGTTGACTTTGGAAATGTGGTTTCTCTCAGGTACAAGTTTATTTGTAGGAAACCTGGGAGGTTGTTGTGCTAACTCAAATACCATGAATTATGAAGAAACAATCAAGAATGAATAAAGACACTTGAGTCCTCCTCACAACATTTGACTTAGCACAAAGAATTTTAAGTTTCATCTCCAAGCCTGTGTCTTGCTTCCTGCACATTGAGATTCACCCCTCCCTGCTCTGGGCAGTGTCAGCTCACATGCTATTTTATACTCCTTTAACTACTCCTTTAAGCCAGTGGTCTCTCCTGCCATCCGAAGGGCTTCTCCCTTTTTTTTTTTTATAAGCATTTTTCCTTTATTTTCTTTTTGTTTTCTTTCCTTCCTTCCCTCCTCCTCCTCCTCCTCCTCCTCTTCCTTCTTCTTTTTTCTTTTTTTTTTTTGTCGGTCATGGGGCTTGAACTCTGGGGCCTGGGCACTGTCTCTCAGCTCTTCAGCTCATGGTGAGTGCTCTACCTCTTGAGCCACAGTGCCACTTCTGAGGGCTTCTCTTTTATACAATGCTCACGTACTCTGTACACTCTTTCTTTTGGGCCTTCTGCAAAAGTCTCAGCTGACTCCCCCATTTCCCCATATACTTCATGCCTTGGGATATCCTTATCTATATGCATAATAAACTTTCCTCTGATCATTCCAAAAGACTAATTTAACATCTAAAACTTAATGGATGAGCCTTCCCCGTGTTAGGATGGAGTTGTTCCTGCATATATTACTGCAATTGTTTTGCTGACAAGCAAATGAAGGAACTTGGAATCATTCTGGGTGATTAGGCCCTACCTGACAGTTCACTCAGTTATGAACATTCATCTTTGGAGGGAAATTGTTTATGATAAATTTAAGCCTGCCAATCCTTGGTACATGGTAGGACACCAGCCAGGAATTTTCTCTAACTGGAAATGAAACCTTAGAGCTGAAGAAAATATATAACAAGAGAAGATTTAGAACCACCTAGAAATGGGGTTTACCATGAAGAGTTTTTAATTCATTCTTGAAGCCCTGATCCCAGGAAATGACTCCTATTTCTGATCACTGTGAAGTCAAATTCTTATGGCCTTTGTGTGACATCTGTCTCATGGGAAAAGATGCTTTTTCCTTCCTTTCCAAATGTGGGATTTTTTTTTGAGTAATCATGTACACAATAAAACCACAGTTGTCAGAAAACTCAGGCCATGAAAATA
Organism: Dipodomys ordii; assembly: GCF_000151885.1. Taxonomy (NCBI): domain Eukaryota; kingdom Metazoa; phylum Chordata; class Mammalia; order Rodentia; family Heteromyidae; genus Dipodomys; species Dipodomys ordii. The sequence goes on from NW_012267267.1 coordinate 7,592,283, forward strand.
TTCTGGAGTATCTTTAGGGGTTACTGGTAAGGCAGAACCTTATTGCTCAACCTTTGCTATTGCAAAGTTCTCTAAATTACATTAATCCATTTTCCTGCAAAGGAAATTCTAGGCCAGTATGCTGAGCAGAACTGACAGACTCTTTACTGCCATGGCACTAAATAACCATGACCCTAATTTCTGCTTCAAACTGTGATGTTAGAAGGTCCAAGTGAGATGACAAGGTAATAAGAATGAATTTCAGTATATTATATGAAGTCCTAATGATAATAAAACTCTTGTCCAGAGTCCATACACGTGTCTGGTAATTTACATGTATTATCTTTTAAATATAATGAGTCTATTAAGTAGATGCTGCCATCTTTATTTAATGAATGAAATGAGGCAAAATTTAAGGTCATTCAGCTAGCAAAAGACAGAGCTGAGTCTCAAATCCATGTCACTCTCAAAATCCTAAATTGTAATCAGTGTGTCTCTTTCTTGTGATGTCTATGATAAGCAAAATGTTGCCTCCCTAGCCAAAGATTTTCATATCTCAGTGTAGCACCTGTATGTGTCTTAACTTGCAGGACAGAGGCCATGTTGCCATTGTGATTAAGGTAAGTATTTTGGGATGAATGTAATGTAATAATGAGGGTGCTTAAAAGGCAAGTTAGAAAGGTCAGAGTCAGAGAAAGAGATGTGACAATGAAAGCAGAGACAATGAAAGACTGATACAGATACAAGCCAAGGAATGTGGGTAGTCTCTAGAAGCTGGAAAAGTTAAAAAGTGGATTCTTCCCTGACATGTCCAGCAGGCACACAGTTCAGTCACTATTTTGGAGAGTGGTGGTGCTGTGTTAGGAATAATGGGTTCCTTCTCCCCTCTTCTTTCCCTTCCATAGCCACCTGAGAAACTAGGTATTAATAGCAGACTATACAGAGAAAGAGGTCTTGTTCCAGCTAGACTTTTTATTTTTGGGGGGATCCGGTCATGGGGCCTGAACTCTAGGCCTAGGCGCTGTCCCTCAACTCTTCAGCTCAAGGCTAGCGTTCTACCACTTGTGCCACAGCTCCACTTCTGGCTTTTTTTTCCTGCTTATGTGATGCTGAGGAATCGAACCCAGGGCCTCATGCATGCAAGGCAAGCGCTCTACCACTGAGCCATCTTCCCAGCCCCCCAGCTATACTCATAACGTTTTATCCACAAGAAATAAATTTCTATTGTGCAGCATACTGGGACTTGGGGATTTATCTGTTATAGCAGCTGGTTTTACCTTAACCATCCGGAAACTCTGTCAAATATAACTTCTCATGTTTAATGATAGTGAAAGCAGAACTCAGTATGATGAAATGATCTGACCAACATTGAAATTTTAAAACGCAAAGGCAAAATTCTGATCCCAAAGACCACACATTTTCATGAGGCCACACAGTATTCTCTATAAAACTGCTGTGTATATTGAAAGGGATGACAATAATCAAGATACACTATGTTCATAAACTGCTTTGTTAAATGGCAACTTCTTTCTCCAAATACTTAAAGATAATTTTAAAAGTTAATTTTTAAGACTCTGAGTAATAGTTTTTGGCTTAGAAAGCACTTGACAGATGATCTCCCCTAACCTCTTACAGTTCTTCAAAAAAGAGGAAAGGGCATCTTACAGCTACTAGGTACCTGGCCCATGCAACAAACCAGCAGAAAAACAGGGCCAACCCTTCTACTCATCACCCCAATTGCACTTGTACCTTTTGTTTGTCAAAATGTTTACAGGTACTTTCATATAATATTATGAATGGCCATGAAGACAGAATTTTCTCTCTATAATGAAGAATATAAAAAATAAGCTATATTTAAATAGCCTAAGATTATTACATATTGAAATATAGATATGTATCTATGCATGTTTATGTATAAACATATATATATCTTATGTATTATATATAATATATATGCTATTCTATTATTGGTTTTTGTTCTATTAAGGCTGAATTATCTTTGTGTCATAGAAATAAAAGTTATAAAACACCAAACAGTTAAAAGAATGAGCTAAGGATTCCACAGTTTGGCAGCCTGAAAATATGTTCTACTATAGTGGATGTATTTTTAGGGAATAAGTACTGGCTACACACATATTGCTCTCTCACAAGAATTCTCTAGTTTGGCCAGTTAATTTTTAGTGTAGCTGAAATTCTTTACAAGAAAAATATTTTGCACGCATCAAGTTCTCTAACATTCTCCAATTCCAGAGAACTGGCTAAAACTTTAAAATAACATTTCAGATGTTGCAGTGCATGAAATTTGTTTATTAAGATTAAGACACAAGTATAAGATAGACTATATTTGATATCTGCTGTAGTCTTGATTTCTTAATTTAAGGTGGAAATTCTAATATAGAATGTTTTCTCTCTGAACTTGTTATTTCCTAATGACAGCTAGGAAATGGAAGTCTCTGCAATTTTGAATAGAAAATGTGCCATGATGTTTTGGTATATCCATTATCATTGTGATTCTTCAAGATACCTCTTGGGCACAGAACTGGAGGGAAACAGGGTAAACAAATGCAGCAGTGAAGCTCACTGTATACTTTGTTGAAAGTAAACTATATAACTTGTGGGTGGAGACAGGAGGCAGGGACTAAGAGAGAGTAAGGGAAGGGATGACACTGTTCAAAAGGAAACGTACTCATTACCTGAGTTGTGTAACTGTAATCTCTCTGTCCATCACCTCAATGATAACAATAAATATTTTTAAAGAAACATCTTGATCCATTTCAACATGTCAGCCTCAAGAAATACCAATCCTGGAGTAGAACTTGAGGAAATAAAGTCTCTCTAATTTCTATTATCTGGAGACAAAAATCTCATTAACTTTTCTGTTAGGGTTGGCTTCAAACTGTGATCCTCTAGATCTCAGCCTCCTGGGTATCTAGGATTACAGGCAAAGCCTGTGTTTGCAATTATCAAGGTAGGTGACTTAATGGCTTGTCACTCTTGGAGTGGTTTAATATATTCAAGCTTTATATTTTAATCATGACCCACAAGAAGTCAAGTTTGGAGTTAATGTACTCTGAACCTGAACATTCAAAATAGAGAATTATCTGTGTACTCTTGTCTGGAGACAGGAATTGAAGCTGACTCTATTTTCCTACCCTTTCTTCTAGAGCCTGTTCTGAATTCCTGAGTTAGCTTAGGCATCATCCCAGATAAACCAGTCAGAGGGAGTGTTTCTTTTTTTATGGCCCTAGGAATTGGTGACTCCAAACTTTGGGGCAGATCTAGTCTCAAGGAAAAATCATCAACTACCAATGACCTTACCTTGCTAAGTTTCACGAAGGTAACATATATTATACATAGAGAATGAACCGGGAAAAAGATGTCTCCTTTTCATTTTTAGATATGAGTTGAACCTAAACCCTCTGTGGAGATGTAAATACTGAGGAACTGTACAGGGGAAGTTTTTTAAATTTTTATTTTGTCTGTTCTGAGGCTTGAACTCTGTGTCTGGGGACTATCTCTATGCTTCTTTTGCTCAAGGCTAGCACTCTACCACTTGAGCCACAGTGTCACTTCTGGCTTATTCAGAGTAGTTTATTGAAGATAAGGATCTCATAGACTTTCCTTCTCAGGCTGGCTTGGAACTGTGATCCTCAGATCTCAGCCTCCTAAGTAGCTAGGGCTACAAGAGTGAGCCACTGGCATCTGGCTAGTACTGGGGAAATATTAAGGACTCCCTTTTCCCATTTAGCTTCAAATCTAGACCATGAAATACTTTTACAGACAGCAGAAGACTTGTTATTCATGAGTCCTTTTGGTTTACATATACCACTTCCTTAGTCTCTGGGGAGAAGAGATATTTTCAAATATAGAGACAAAAAGGCAAAAGGACATTCCATTTCTAGAGTTTTAAATAAAATTGTTTTCCTCATTACATCAGAAGCTCACCCTGGCTTTGTACATTTGTTTTTGACCATCCATTTCTAAATCTAAACTGTCTAAATCTAAATCATCGTTTAGAGCTAAAGCAGTGCTCTGAGCTCACGTTGAGTGGCAGAGGCAGCAGGTAGCCTTGGTCTCTTTCTAGAAGCTCCCTTCCTTCAAGCCCTCTGAACTGTGTAATTGCACCTCTCTGCTTGTGTTAGTGGAGAAACCGAAGGTCATAAATCCCCATGCTGTTCACATGGGCCCCAACATCGCATATACTGCCTGACAGCCCAGCTGTAACAAATCGTTGCTTGTTGCTAGGCTGCAATGCAGATCCCTCTGGGAAAGATTCTGCAGTGCGATAGCAACCAGTCCAGTCACGTGTCCTGGGGACAGGCAGGCTCACAACTTGTACCTTCCAGTGCCTTGGTGCAGGATACAGCGGTCATTTTAGGAAGATTCTATCATTCATCAGCCTCCGTTCAGATATCTCTAGTGTTAGTCCCTTCCCATTTCTCTAGTAGTACTCTGTATTATTCTTCATTTCTAGAATTATTGTTCTTTAATTTGGAAGGGAAGTGAAAATTATTGTTCTTTATTTTTGGGGGGAGGTGATAGTCTAGCGTTTGAATCAGGGTCTCATGCTTACCAGGCAAGCACTCCACCCCTTGATCCTTACTCCTTGTCTATGTTTGCTTTATGTGCTTTTCTGATAGAGTCTCGCATATATTTTGCTCAGGGCAACATCAGGCTACAATCTTCCTATATCTGCCTCCCCAACTAGCTGGAGCTACAGGTGTACACTACTATGTTTAGTGTTGTTTTTAATCTTGATTGAATGGAAAATTGTACACTATGAAGAACTAGAGAATGTTCCTGAATAAGAAATAAACCCATTAGATGAGAAATCCTATTAGATGAGTCTGATGGTGGGGGCAAGCTGGAATCCATGGAGCAAAACCAGAGGCAAGTCACAGAGAGAAGAGGAGAGGAGATCCAGCAAGGGGGTGCAGTCAGAGCACAGAATGGCTGTGTTAATTCTAATGTGTTTGATCATTTTTGTTGTTGTTGTTTACTTGAAAATGTGATTTCAGTCTCTTAACCAATAGAAAGGAAAGGGTTGTTGTGTGTAGATGAAATATCAGTCACACATTCACATGCTTAGTGCTGCTGCATACCTTCTTCCTTGCAGAAGCTGCAGTGCTAAATTTTCATCGTGTGTCTGGACAAAGATGTTATAGAAGCAAAGCAGGATGGGAATTCATTATCGTAGGTAAAAGAGACTCATCTGTTCAAGGCAGGTGGCTTATTGCTCTGATAGCCCAGGGGTTAATATCTTGATTCAGATTTTAATCACAAGCAAGAGAACAAATTTCTACACAAATGAAGTGTTTTAAATTCATAGAGCACAGATTGTGTGCTGGTCTTTTCCTAGGAAGTAGATTAATCAGGGGTGCTGTAATGTGCACCATGGAGCATCCAGGAGCATGCACTCCAGCGAGGGCTGGAGGACAGGTCCTTCCCTCTTTCTTCTGTTTATGGGGACTGCAAGCTAGGACAGGTCAGACAGATCAGGAACTCTGTATCTACTCTAAAACCTTGTATTGGCCAAAGAGTGGTTTTTGTTTTGTTTTGTTTTTAATACACTAACCAAAACCTGTTGCTTAAGTCTAAGAACAGCTTTCATTGTCCTTAGGAAAGCTCAGCCTTTGGTGTGACTTGTAGGGTCATACTCTGACCCTGTTCATCTGCCAGCCTGCCTTGCATCATGCCCTGCTTGAATTCCAGCCACACTGGACTTCTGTTCATTCACCTAGTACCAGGCTTTTCCTACTGAGGGTTGTGCTCACACTATACCTCATCCTAGAATATTCTAGTTCTTCCCCTCCACTTGGCATTTCGATTTTAAGATTCACTTTAAATGAACCTTAGTCATTCAAATCACGAATATAAAATGCAGGTACTGGGAAAAGCAGCAAATAAAGAGGTAAAGCCCCAGTTCCTGTAAATCTCATATTCTAGCAGTTGAAAGATAAAGTGTAAACAAGCCAGCTATGAGTAAGCAAGATAATTTCTTATGGAGATGTGTTGAGAAGGCTACAAAAGGGTAATGGGATACTGTAGGCCATTTTTATCTAGAGTGTGATGATTAGGAGAGGGTAGGATGTATTACATTGTCTTACTGATATGAGCTGTGGACTTAGAGAAAAACAGAGAGAGAGAGAGAGAGAGAGAGAGAGAGAGAGAGAGAGAAGGCTCTGGTCAGAATGACCTTTATAAAGTCAAAGGAAAAAAATACCAACATTGCTAAGGCACAGTGAAGGAGAAAGAAAAGCATAGAATGAGTCCAAAAAATGGATAGGGAGGCCATTTGAACCTTCTACATTATGGGTAAATTTATTTCAGATGTAAGGAGAAGCTGCTAGAATATTTGAATCTGTGTTTATATTCTAAGATACTCTCCAGGATGTTATGCAAAGAATGGCTGGTGAAATGACAAGAGAGGAAACATAATAGAAACTTGGGAAGACACTTCAGGAGACAAGGTTGAGATGATGGTGGCTCAGATGAGGGCAGTAGCAGGGGAATTGCTGAGAGGAGGTGTATTTTGGAATCAGAACCTAGTTCATAGCTTGAATGGAAGGTGAAGGAAATAGGGAAAGGAAGAGAGGAAAAATTCTGAGAATAAATGGAGATTTAAATTACTTTCTTGTGGAAGATTTTTCTCATCCCTCAACTCTGAATTTTCTCTTGGCTTGTTCCCATGGCAACCTGCTACTCTCCCTGGTCACATTCCAAACATTTATCACTCATCATTATTGGTTTCAAATATTCTCTTCACTAAACCTGACAGAAATAACCCACCTGTCTTGGTCAGTGAGTCTGGTTTCACCAATGCTTTGCATCATGCCTGTAATTGTAATATAATAAATCCCAATATAATATTTTAATAAACTAATCTATAGCATGAGCAGCATATATACATATGAATAGCACAGAACACTTAAAGAGCTCTTTCTCTCTGCCAAACATTAGGAACACTTTATCTGTATCAGTTCACTGGATTTTCACAATTTCACACCCACACAATACAACCCAAAGTACAGAGACAGTGAGCAGACACACAAAGGCCACCCAGCTAACAGATGCCAATAAATGTTTAATGTTATTTTACAAATGATAGCTTGCTTATCATTCATACTACCGAAGTGAGGTATGTATCCTTGTTAGGTTTCAAGAAGGCTAGACACAGATCACAGTTTAAGATGTCAATATTGGGAAGAGGTGTTGGCAGGATTTGAATCATCCACAACATGTTATGGAGAACAACACATGGCAGGTGGTTAAAAGCATCTCTCTGAGACTGACCTCATTTGAAAGCCCTCTCTGCCACTTAACCGGCTGTGTCTCTGAGAGTTACTGGCCAAATTATTTTGTGCCTCAGTTTCTGCATCTGAAAAGTATGACATCCTGGATATTTCCGGTTTTGGATGTGATATTTGTGGAACATAAATAGTAGACTTAGATGTTATGGGAAAAAAAACACAACTAGAGTTAGCCTATAGAAAAAATGCCAGGTAGAAAGGACCTTCTGTTCCTCTGATCTTTATGGCAAATCCATCCTGGATTAAAATGCTAGAATAAAAGGATCATTGGGGTTAGAGTCCATCAAAATCCAATTTACTCTGTCTGGCACAACACACTGAAAGGCAAACTGGAACAGGTGGTGAGGAAGAATAGGAGGGGATAAGGTAAAATCCTGGGGAATCTCTTGGGGAAATTTGACACCTTCTATATGTTGGAGGTTCTAAAAGATGAGCCATCTGATACCCAGGGCTAGAAAGCCAGACATCTTTCATGACTGGAAGAAAAGCCTTCCAATCATTTCTAAGACAACCTTTCAATTTTATATGATTTGATGATCAAAGAGAACAGAGAATATTAGAGCGTTCGCTTGCTTTCTAATTTTATCCTGTCAATCAAAAATAAAGTCTAGACAGCTTTGATTTTCTTTCATCTTCCAGACCTCACCCAGAGGCAATAATGAAAAGTAAACTGGTCAAATCCCAGCTTGTCAGGTAGACGTTAAAAGGATAATAACACAGAGTAATCAGACCCAAACTAATCAAGGTTATGTATTTTGAAGCTGACTTAACAATAAGGTTAAGCTAACCTTAACAATAAGGAAAATTGATCCTCTTATTGCTTTAAAGAGCCTTCCCTGAGCTGCATTACTTTAAGTCAGGCACCAACGATAATGACGTTAGCCCTCCTTACTCTCAAAACCTAAGTGGTTACTTATACAGTTCCTGCTCCACTGAACAAATCTGGTTTCAAGAAAGAACTGTCCTGATGGGACACCTGATCCAAGTCAAAATATTTGAAATTGAGTTTGAAGCTGTGGTCTGGAATAACCAACTCCATTCAGAGTTAGATAGTCCTAAGATGACATAAAACGTGCAATCCATTGGCAGGATCTTTGCCCAGGGCTAGTGGACATGCAAATGATTGCAGTCTTTCCCAAAAGCACTTGGGAAATACAGATCACAAGATGATTAAGACTACTCATGCCCTTTCACCCAGTAATTTCAGCTTTAGGAGTTGAAGCAAATTATTATGTATAGGATATTCCTATACTATCCATGGCTACAAAAACAAAGTAGGATCCAAAGAAAATACTCAACAAATCTGAAATTGTTTACATCATATTCCAACCATATAATATGTGATTGCTTAATAATATATTTAGTGGACTGAGAAAAATATAACCGACATGAAGAAGAGAAGGGGAAACATGGGCCTAGATTCAAGCAATGTGATTTCAATGTTGTCACTGGAGTCCATCCAGCCATTAATCTACCCATCTAAAAATCCATCCATGCTTTGCCAATCAACCATCCATCTATCCATCCTTTATTTCTTTATGTACCTAATGCAAATATTTCTAGAAAAATAACTAAAAATAATTATGTTAATGCTACTTTGTTGTATTGATCTTTTGAGCCTTTTCCATTTTTCTAACTATGTATTTTCCATGTTTTCTATAATGAAAAGAGTTACAGGGCTGGGAAGGTGGCTCAGTGGTAGAGTGTTTGTCATGTATGCATGAGGCCCTGGGTTTGATTCCTCAGTACCACATAAGCAGAAAAAGCTGGAAGTGGCATTGTGGCTCCAGTGGTAAAGTGCTAGCCTTGAGCTGAAGAGCTGAGGGACAGCACCCAGGCCCAGAGTCCAGGCCCCATGACAGACCAAAAAAAAAAAAAAAAAGAGTACAAAGAATAGAATATCTCCTGCAGAAACAAGCCAACCCTCATGTCTTTGAACTCCAAACACCTCCTGCATATTCTCCTATAATTCATCCTCCATTTCTTTGATTCTTCTACTATGTTTTCTGCCATGTCAACTTTTCTAAATCATTACATAGTTCTAAGTTGGCTACAATTTTAAATTGGCTCCATATGTCCTTTTCCATCTCCACATCCACTTTGTACATTGTCTGTGCCCTGGACCAGTCTCTTCTTCATGGTGTCTTCCTTGCCAGGCCTATTGCAGAAGACCTAGTACACAGACATCATTCTTTCAGGCACTGGATACATACAAGGAGAACTGTAGTAATATAGGTTCTACAGTCATTGTGAAGATCAGAATCACAAATACATATAAAATGTTTAGAATAGTGTCTAGCACAATAAGGGAACTCAGGAAATGTGTCCTGTTTGTGTTTGAAACCATGACTATAGGTTCTACAGTCATTGTGAAGATCAGAATCACAAATACGTATAAAATGTTTAGAATAGTGTCTAGCACAATAAGGGAACTCAGGAAATATGTCCTGTTTGTGTTTGCAACCATGAATTCCTTTAAGGTGGGACCTTAGCTCCTTTCCCTTTACAGTTCTTATGGGACCAAGCTCTTACTTTGTTTTTATTTAGGTGTTCAATAAATGACTGTTCATTATAAAAATGAATGACAGTTGTTATACTGAACATTTGTATGCCCCTCAAGTGTACTTGTTGATCCATTGCCCACATGATGTGTATGGAAGTGTGCCCTTGAGATGATTAGGTTGCGGCATATAAGCCGTCATGAACAAGATTACACGTTGTAATAAATGACCCTGGAGATTGCTCCAGTTCTTTCTTCCTGTAAGAACAGTAAAAAGATGGCAGCCTATGAACCATGAAATGGACACTGCATCTGTCAGTGCCCTGACCTTGGATTTCCTAGCTTCCGTAAGTGTGAGAAGTAAACTTCTGTTCTTTATAAGCTATCTAGCTTATGGTATTGTATTGTAGCACCCACAACTGTTAAATGAAGTCTTTAGTTACCCTGTCCCTCTCCTGGGCATCCCATGACTGTAAGCCAGACTCACATCACATGGTCAGATCTAGAGCTAATCATTATGGCTACAGAACATAACATGTACCATATCTGGACAACTTAGTGACAAATTCCTCCTGCAGTGTTGAAGGGGTAGGCACTTAGTAACCCTGATCACAATTTCCATTCTGTTCTCATTTTTCTCTGACAAGTTGTACAATAGTTTGCACCTTGCCTCTTCTAGTGTTATTAGTTTTCTTGGCCAAAAGCCTAAAGAAAATGTTATTTGGCCTCTCACTGAAAGCTCACACATTGTATTATCTCAGGTGAATAGCTCTGGGAGTGGAATGGAGGGAGATGGCCTCTGCAGGTTATTTGAGAATTAAAAAGAAACAAATGGCAATAAATAACCAACTTATTTGAGTGAACGCATGTGCCAGGTTCTGTGATCACTCTTTTCATACACTTATCTGGTTGAAGATGTTAAGTGTAGGAGGATGAATGGAGAGAGTGAATGAGGGCAAATATGATTTGTGTACCTTATATACATTTATGAAAATAGAAAAATGAAACCTAAGAAAGAGAGAAAATGAAGAAGAGTGATGGAGGAGTAAGTTTGATTTGAGTACTTTTTATGCATGTGTAGAAATGTCACAATGAACCCCCACCTTGAACCACTAATGTATACTAATAATTTTTTTAAAAAAATCTTAAAAAGTAGTGACAGCCACATGCAGTGTGCACTTTGTTAATCAGCAGTGATCTATTTCTCATTATTACTGCACCTTACTATTTAGAATGCCAAAATTAAGAAAATTGGTAAGGGGTTGGAAACATCTATACTATTTTTGCAACATTACCATAAGTCTAAAATTACTATAAAATTCATTAAAATGGTAAAAAGCAAATATAAAAAGGAAATACTAGATGCATTTAGAAACTGTCACCATCATCAAATCTATTTGACCCTCTATGACTTGGCTTGAATTTCTTCAGCCACACTTTCTGGCTCAGGTATCACTCCTGTTCTCAGCCTCATTTATCAACTGTCTTCTCGAAAAATCCCAGTTGCCTGGGTAAAATGGAGCCAATTATTTCTTCTTTCAACCTGTTCTATCTCCTGTGTCTTTGCCGAACACTCAGCTGCCCAAGTCAGACAATGAGTCACCCTCTCCAGTCTCCTCTCCCCTCATACATGACTCATTCATTACATGTCTATTCTAGCTAGTCAACATCCCCAAATCCCACCCCCATCTACCTTTACTTCAGGCCACTTGTATGCTTCATCTGCTTATTGGCAGCATCCTCTTAATTGGTCATCTTTCCTCAAATCGCTTGTCCCCTGCATTCTATATCCTCTTTATAGATTATGATCCTTCCAAAATAAAGTGATGACCTTGTCATTCACTAGCTTTTAAGATCTCTGTAAACCCCGCACAATGCCAACTCAGCCTCTCCTTTGCTAAAGCCTCACTTCTGCAATTCATGAGTTCCTCTATTTTGCACCGTGAACTTGATGCAGTTTGTCAGAGGTTCTTAAAGGTGGACCAAGTGTCAAATGAGTGTCCTTAGTTCTGCCAAGAGGTCTGAGGTCAAAATAATTTTACCCTAATTCTAAGATGCCGTTTGATTTTTCATGTCAATGCTCTTGTGAGTGTACCATAGTGTTTTGAGCTATACAAAGTGTGATGTAGACACAAATTAAAGGTAAAAATAGAATGATCATTTAGCTCTTTTCTCTTAAGCCAGACATTCAAGAGTTTGCAAAAATGTAGATAGATTCCAGTTTCCCACTATATTGTTTAGGAAAATATATTTATTTTTTCATAAAATATATTACTTATGTTACCACATAATGGACTTGTTACCTTAAATTAATAAATTAGTACATGTTTTATAGTTCTAGCTTTTAATACACAAAATGCTGACATATTCTTATGTAAAAATTATTTGGGGCTCTTTAATAAGTGTTAAGACTTAGGGCAGAACCAAGTCAAGAAATGGAGTGTGGAGCTCTGTTTTTCACTAATGATAATTAAGAGATGGGGGCTTTTGGACAAAGCTATGACAAAAATCTCAATTCTATCCTTTACTAGATCTGTGTTTTTTAAGATACTTAACTTTTCTGACTTTTAATTTCCTCTATGAAATGCTACTTCCACCATTAGCATGTGTTTATTCAGTACCCACTCAGTACCTATAATGGTGCTAGACATTCAGGATCTCTAGTGAGTATAAATCACACATAATGTCATGGTTATGAATCTTGTACTTCCTTAGTTTAAAAAACCTGTTAGACAAATATCTCTGCAAGGGAGAGAGTGTATGGTGGGAACATAAAATATAATGTAATTTGGATAATCAGGAACATTCTATTTAGAGAGGGCTGAGCTAAGGCAAAGAAATGTAGATGAGTGGATCGTAAGGTAAGAAGAGAGCAAGCCCTACAGTATTGATCTATGGAGTAGAACTGTAAGTAGATCTGTTTTCATAGTTTGGTGAGATGTCATGATACTCTGGGGACCTGATGACAAAGTGTACATAGTCTAGAACAAAGCAATTCTCCCTGCTTCTGCATGAAATCCAGGACCTCTCTGAGATTTCCAATATTTACCAGCTTTGGAGACTGACTTTGGGCCCTGCAGTTGGTAGTACATAGCAGAGGCCAAGTGAGGCTTTCATTGAATGACTGGTCTGACTGTAGTTACAACCAAAGAGGATATACAAATTTCTTGATGGGTAAGGGTAAGAAGGTGTGTGTGTGTGTGTGTGTGTGTGTGTGTGTGTGTGTGTGTGTGTGTGTGTGCATGCTGTTCCTGGGGCTAAGATTCAGGACCTGGGCATTGACTCTGACTCTCAGCATTTTTTTTCTCTAGGCTAGTGTTCTACCACTTGAGCCATAACTCCATTTCTGGATTTTTGGTGGTTACTTAGAGGGAGATAAAAGTCCAATAGACATTCCTGCCTGGGTTGGCTTTGAACTGCAGTCCTTAGATCTCAGCCTCCGAGTAGCTATATGAGACACTGGCATGTGCTTAGGAGGTCTTTTTTAAAAATTTTATTTTATAATGCATTGTTTCATGAGTCTGGGACAACTAATGGGGTAAGACATGTCTCTAATGTTTCTTTACAAGCAAAAGTTTTAGCAGTTTAACAAATGTTTTATAATAAACTTGTCACCCAGAGTAGGATTGTTAATATTTTATATATTGAAATAGAAACATTTTACAAACATTAACTCATGCTATGTATGATGAAACCAAAAGAGAACAAATTTAGTTTTTATTTCTGTGTAACAAATGACCACAACCTAAGAGTCTGAGTACCACACAGTTATGATTTCTGTGGGGCAGGAGTGTGGGGCCAGTATAATTCAGTGTTTCTCACAGGGCTTTAGAAAGCTAGTTTAGGTGCTCACCTGGATACCTTCTCATCCAGAGACTCTTCTTGGGTAGAATCTTCTCCTGAGGTCATTCGAATTGTTAGTAGAATTCGTTTCCTTGCATTCTTGTCACTATGGCTTGAGTTTTTTTTTTTTGGGGGGGGGGGTCCGGTTGTGGGGCCTGAACTCTGGGCCTGGGCGCTGTCCCTCAGCTCTTCAGCTCAAGGCTAGCACTCTACCACTTGAGCCACAGCGCCACTTCCAGCTTTTTGCTTATGTGGTGCTGGGGAATCAAACCCAGGGCCTCAGGCAGGCAAGGCACGCGCTCTACCACTGAGCCATCTTCCCAGCCCTATGGCTTGAGTTTTTGCTGGATGTGGCTGGAGAATATTCCCAGGTCCTAGGGGCAATGCTCAGTTCCTTACCACATAGGTTTCTCCAACATGGCTACTTCATTCACTGAGCTTATGGGAATATATGGTATCCAACTACTTTTCATATTTTATTATTGAGAAACAAGTCATAGCCTCACTCTGTTCCTGCACTCCAAGGGAGATGATTTCACACAAATGAATGCTAAGAGGTGATAACCCTTAAGGGTCATTTTAGGAATAAACACCACCACCCTTGAAGAGAGGAAGTCACTACCATTCTTCATTTACCAAGGAGGAAAAAGAAACTTCAGCCAAGTTCATGAGCTTGGTAGCAGGGCAGTCTGTTTTCAGATAGTCTGGTCCCAGGAACCATGCTCTTAGTTATTGGGCTCTCTCTATACTTAACTGAAGCCAAAGTTTCTAACAACAACAAAGGACTTTTTAATTTTATTGAATAGTGAAATAAACTTGGTTAGGAACTGCACAACCTAAAATAATCATAAATGTATTGAGTTGCTCACATATGGGCATTGAACAGATGAGAAACAGAGGAATGTCAAAATGGTTAAATAAATAACCAAAGTCACGACTAAGATGGTTGAAAGTGATATTCTCACTCAGATCCAAAAGAACCCAGCATCAGAAAATGTGGGTATAATTTTTGTGTCTGTGTCGTGCAAATGAGACAAAATAACCCATATGAAAGCATCATTCACAATGCCTGTCACACAGGAAGGCCTCAACCCATTAGTTGAATTGGATGAATGTTTTCTTCACTCTTTACCTGTCCTAGATATTCCTTCTATAGCTAATGGAAATATCCTACCCAGTACACGCTACCTTTGAACTCTTGGAGATTATTTTTACCTGTTATTTGTAGGAGAAGCACATATTAGAAATTCCATTTCTAAAAGCTTAGGCATGGGGGGGGGCGGTGCTAGCTTTCCACATGAATGCATGGCCTCTTAAAGCCCTGTGGTAGTCATTAATCCAGAGTGGGAGAAAACGATGAAGTTGAGGGGAAATTGGATGTAATTGCAGCTCTCTATTAGTCTGTTTTTCTTTGCAACCTGGATGGAACATTGTGAAATATATTTTGTCCCCAGTGCAATTTCCATGTGAATTAAGCAGTGTTGTTTGGCTGGGCTACTTGAGGACAGGCAATTCTTCCTGTGGCTGGAACTGTTACTTGATAAAGCTGTCCTGGGGTAGGAGGGAGGCCTGCTGCCCTTGGGGTGCTCCTTAAAGTACTGACTTTAATACCAGCCCTGCCATTCGTGTGTGTGTGTGTGTGTGTGTCTGTCTGTCTGTCTCTCTCTCTCTCTCTCTGTCTCTCTGTTTCTCTCTGTCTCTGTCTCTGTCTCTCTGTCTCTCTCTCTCTGTATGTGGCAGTACTGAGGTTTGAACTCAGGGCCTTGTGCTTTCTAGGCTCACACTATGCCTCCAGTCCTTTTACGAACTGGCTATTTTTGAGAGAGGACACAGGACTTCCTGTCCTGTGTTAACTTTGAAGCCCCTATTTTTCATTTCTCACAGTGGGAATGACAGGCATGCACCACTGCACCCAAACATTGGTTGACAAAGGGTCTCTTGAATTTTCTTTTCTTTTCTTTCTTTCTTTCTTTCTTTCTTTCTTTCTTTCTTTCTTTCTTTCTTTCTTTCTTTCTTTCTTTCTTTCTTTCTTTCTTTCTCTCTTTCTTTCTCTCTTTCTTTCTTTCTCTCTCTCTCTCTCTTTCTTTCCTTCCTTCCTTCCTTCCTTCTTTCTTTCTTTTTTGATGGGGCTGGCCTCACAGAATAAAATTCTTGAGCTCAGTCTCCCAACTAGCTGAGATTACAAGTGTAAGCCAGCTTCTGCTCTGCCATTCTCTTCTTTTCTTTTGAGTGGTACTGTGGCTTTGGATTCGTGGCAGTTTGCCACTGAACCACACTTCTAGTCCCATTTTTCATTGGTAATTTTTAAGAAATGTTTTGATTCCTGTTTAAGCATGAACCTAGACCACAATCCATCCATAATTTGTGGATGTCAGATATGTACATCATGTCTCTCTGGTGAGGTGGATTCTTTTGGACTTTTCTGCCCTGGCTAGTCTACAACATTAATCCTCCTGGTCTCAGCCTCCCACATAGTTTAGGTTGATAGCACCAAGCTATGGGTTCAGAAGGGATCTCATAAACTTTTTTGCTTGGGCTGGCCTTAAACCAATATTTTCCCATTCATAGCTTCCCAAGTATCTAAGATTACAGGAGAAACGACCTGTTCCTGGCTCAGCTCTGCCATTCTTAACTACCTATTGGCCTCTGATGAGTCTTATAGACTGTAGAATTTTATCCTTAACATGAGAGGCACAGTATACCACTCAATGTATTTGTAGTTCTTTTAACAAGATTATCTCACTATTAAATAAAACAATACTACTGGTTTGGTGCCAGAAGCTTTGGATTCCAGTCCCCATTCTGTTCTTTCTTCTTCAGATACAAAGGGGAATTGTCATCTTTAAATAATAAAAAAACAAACTATTTAGGTGCATTGTAGTGTAGCTCAATGTACAATAAAGGGTATAAATTGAAATGTTGAACTCCTTCCTTCACTAAACTGTGCTTCCTTTCTTAGATCCAATAACTCTTAGTTATTTGATATCCATCAAGAAGAATTTCCTGTCATATATTCTCTCTCTCTCTCTCTCTCAAATTGGGGAAAAAAACTAAAGAAACCTTGAAGGTATTTTGTGTTGATTCATACCACCTCTTTTTTTTTTTAAACAAAGCTGGGCCCAAATTAGTAGTTATTTAGGCAAGTTCCTTAATAAATAAATAGTCATGACTGGTGTTTACAAGTCACAGGCTGTATTCTAAGGACCTTATCTTTGTTAACTTGTATAATACAATAACCCTAGGTAGAAGCAATTATTGCTGTCTCCATTTTCGACCTGAGGACATGGGTGCTTAGAGAACTTCATAATAATTGGAACAGGTGAGACTCACACTTAGGCATAGGGTTATAACACATTTCTGCTCATATGGTTTTTATGCACAGACTAGTTGGCAAATAATGAGGCTTAACAAATATAACAGTTTAATGAAATTGCACTTTTGAAAGATCAATGTGACAGAAGGCCGAGAAAGCACTTGTTTCCCTGCACTGTCCATATTTTCTGGTGCATTTCAATTTTCTTACCCATTTCTCATCCTAGAATTAGGATCTTGTTGAAAGCAGGGACTCTGTACTCCAGGTCTTGGCACAGGTTGGCCTATTGTCAACTCTTCATAATACCTGTGAGCAAGTTACTAAAAGTTGGGGAAATTATCAAAGGGATTGTTAGATTTTTTTTAATTTGATCTGGTCTTAAGTGTGAATAAAATTTTATTTTCTACCCTTTTGTTGTATAAGTAGCAGAGAAGTGACTCAATTAGTCCTTGGGACTAAATCTCCAGAATCTTCAGAATCTCAGCCCTGTGGCTCCATTCTTGTAAAACACTGGATTTCTCACAGGAATATTTTTCACGTGTCATTATGCATTAGTACAGTGTGCAATACATTTTCTTGAGGGAGGACTCTGGAAAATGCTCATGGTTGTGTGTTTTATTTTAGAACTGGACTCTGTTAGGGACTTTAAGACTATTTTTAAAAGAATATATGGGTATTTGAATTCTTTTCAATAGTGTTCCTCTTCCCTAAAAACACATAGCTTTTTGTTCAATAATAAATAGTAGATGACAAAACTCACAAGATCAACAGCCTCCTTTCTCTACCTACCCCAAATCAAAAAAATATTCCTTAACCAGATTATGCATATTTATCTAAAAATTATATCTGGGAGGCCATTCCTGTAATCCTACTGAGGATGCTGAGATTTAAGGATCAATGTTTGAGGCCAGCCCAGGCAGGAAAAGTCCACGGGACTCTTTATGTCCAATTAACACTAAAAAAGCCTTATTTGGATCGGTGGCTCAAATGTAAGAATGAGTACTGGCCTTGAGGGAACAAGCTCAGTGATAGCACCCAGGCCTTGAGTTCAAGCCCACAATCAGCACACAAAAATACTATATTCAAAGGTGATACTATCTTTCTTCTAAAAATAACCATCCCTTGAGGGCCTTTCCAAGTTTCAAACCCCACCCATTTACCCCCCTGCCCTCCATATTGCTCCCCACTATGTATCTCTTTTTTTAATCTCTTTTTTGTCAGTCGTGGGGCTTGAACTCTGGGCTTGGGCACTGTCCCTCAGTTCCTCAGCTGAACGCTGGAACCCTACCATTTGAGTCATAGCACCACTTTGGTTTTCTGGTGATTAATTGGAAATAAGCATCTCATGGACTTTCATGCCGCAGCTGGCTTTGAGCCGGGATCCTCAGATCTCAACCTCCTGAGTAGCTAGGATTACAGGCATGAGCCACTGGCACCTGGCCCCACTTTGTGTTTCTTGAGGACAAAACTTAGAGACAAGGGCTGAGGTCTGCTGCCCCACATGCTTCCTATAAGTCCCTTGCACAGTGAGAATCCACATAGGCCTGGAGTTCTCTTGGATGAGGGAAGGTCATGGCTTTCCAAGGTAAGGGCCCCTTAACTCCCTCTCCCTCCTGCTCTCATTGGCTAATTCATGATGTCAGAGGCATCCAAGTGCAAAGTTCTTATTAGAAATTTTTTGTGGGTATGGCTTAAATTTAATTCAATGATCACTTGTGTTGTTCTTGTCCCGTGAGAAAGAAATTCTTACAGTCATAATTGCGTATAAGAAAAGCTTTATTAAGTCAAGTAATTGTTGCACTTTTCCAACACTGTAGGGTAAGATCAGCAACTGTTTGTATGAGCTAGGAAACAACGAGCACATCTCAGTGAGCAAGTTCCACTTTTACAATTGCATCTGCACACACCTCATAATAGCTATAGAATATTTATTTTATTATCCAGTCAAGGGTAAATGATCCCACAGCAATTTGGCAAGGCTTTTGTGGTGAAAACACATTTCTTAATGATCAAATACACAATGGGAGATAGGGTTAGGCAATTACAGCACTTGAAATGGTTACAAATACAGAAGCCAGGCTTGGAGGTGCACACCTGTAAACACAGCACTTGGGATATTGAAGCCAGAGGAATCATGAGTTCAAGGTGAGCCTGGGTTACATACTAAGAACTTGTCTTAAAATAAATAAGTAAATAAACAAATAAATAAATAAATAAATGATAAAAAATTAAACAAATACAAATAAAACAATACGGAATTTACAAAGAAGGATTGTGGCATCTTCAAACTTTGGTGCTTTATTCTTGAAAAAAAATTGTCTTATTAACTTTAGTATTAAAGGTCTTATTTTTAAATGCATGATGTTTCTTTCTTTTCCTTTTCCTCTAATACCATCTTTTAACTATATGAATTTTCTTGCGGGGGATGGGGAGGAATAAACAAAAGTTATCCGCTTGTATATGTTTACTGACATGGCATCAGGATCAAGGACAGGTGGCACGCTACATTGGTACTGGTCCACATTTGCTGCAATCTACAGGCTAGGAGGTAGCTTCTGGGGCTGATGACTTACATGTTGACAAATTTTCCGAGCAGCTTCTCAACGATCTTGGACACCTTGGACTTCTTCTGGAGGCAGGCAGTATACTTCTTCTGGAGGCAGGCGGTGGACTTCTGGATGCAGGCAGTATACTTCTTCTGGAGGCAGGCAGTGGACTTCTGGAGGCAGGCAGTGAACTTCTTCTGGAGGCTGGAAGCAGGCTTCTCCACGCAGTCTTCAGGCTCTTTCTTGGTGCTCAGCAAAATGTGGAGCAGCTCCTTCAGGTTGATGTCTTCCTTGGTGGAGATCTCCATGAAGGCACAATTCCACTCCCGCGCGAAGGCAGCACCTTCCTGTGGACTCACCTCTCGGGGCTTCTCGTCGATCCTGTTACCCACGAGCAGAATCGGAAACTGAGGCAGGTCGTTGCCCTTGATCTTGCGAATCAGCTCTAAGTCGGGCTTTGTCTCCTCCAGAGATGTCTTCCTGGTGATGGAGTACACCACGAGGAAGGCCCGGGCCCTGGCGACGCAGGCGCGGTAGCTGCAGCTGTGGGTGTTGTCGTTGATGTGCAGAATGCCTTTGCCGTGTCTGCAGCCCCTCCATCGGCCAAAGGTATCCTCGCTGGTCGGGGAGCTGGCCTCTCGGAGGGTGTCCTGAGCCAGCCTCTTCATCAGGGTGCTCTTGCCCACGTCAGCAGAGCCCATCACCATGATGCAAAAATCTTTGCACTTCCTATGCGGTGAGGAGGCCGCAGGGGGCTCCGGCAAGGGGGGTTGAATCTGCTCGGCCAACAACAGCTGCTCTTTGATAGGAAAACAGAGATTTCCCATTGTTGGAAGAGGAAGCACCAAACTAGTTTGGCAAGCAGTAGTTGGAAGGAGAAACCTAGTGAGAATGAAAGATCATTAGGTTTGATTGGCCATAGTGCTTGAAGTCCCAGAACAATATTTTCGTTAGCAAGCACCCCAACCTTACCTGCTACCTCACTCCCAGTTGTGACCCATTTTGCACATTCTCTGGTCTTCCTGAAAACTACTTCCTTATCAAACCCCCATTGGCCCCAAACCACCCAAGTACTTCCCACTAATCCACTTAGACCCGCTCCCAGCTTGCGTTCTTTGCAAAAATCAATAAACTTGACAGACCACTGGCTAAATTGATGAAGAAGAGACTTGGATCAACAAAATCAGAGATTCCAAAGGAAACATTACAACAAACATCCAAGAAATCCAAAAGATTATGGAGGACTACTTTCAAAATCTATACTCAAATAAGATGGAAAATCTAGAAGTGCCTGGCAGGAATGTCCGCCCACGCACAATGCCCAGTTAGTCTTTATCTGTATTTACAGCCCCATTTCCAGGGCACAGAATGAGAACAAAAACTTTCACTTTTCTTGTATTTGCTGAGATGTGCTTTATGTCCTTGGCTATGATGTATTATTTTAGAGAATGTTCCATAGGATGCTGAGAAGAACTTATGGCTGGAACTCTACCATTGGAGCAATACCTCCATTCTAGCATTTTGCTGGTTAATTAGAGATGGAGTTCATAGACTTATCTGGCTAGACTGGCTTCAAATTACCATCCTCCAAGTCTCAGCTTCTTGAGTAGCTAGGATCATAGATGAGTGTGAACCACTGGTACCAGCTGGGTTGTTCATTTAAAAAGGAATACTTGATCAGTTATATATGGACTTGTAAGTCCATGGTTTATGAGAAAGGAACGGCAACCATGAACATGAACTCTGGAGTTGGACTGTTGAGATTCAACTTAACTTTCTTCTTATTAGCCTTAAAACCTTGAGTAAATCACCATGACTTCTGCCCTTTGTCTATAGCCAGGACAATAGCAATATAGGGACAGGGGAAACACTAGGGCTCCAGTAGAAACTTCCTAAGTAAAGATCCAGAAACACAACAAATCAAAGAGAAGCTAGAGAAACGGGATAGCATTAAACTGCAGAGAACATAGCTAAAAGGATAAATAGAAAGCCCACAAATTGAGAGACAATCTTTACTAGCTATACATCAGTTAAAGGCCTCATATGCAAAATATACTTAGAGCTCAGAAATTATCTGATTTTGAGAAAGGAAGGGGAATCATGAAAATGGCGGGACAAAGTGTGAACCAATGCAATAGTGATACTCATTTGACACTATGTAGGAAATGAACTTTACAACTTGGAAGGGAGGGGAGTTGGAGGGTAAAGTGGGAGAAAATGAGGGAGGGGGTAACATTGTTCAAAAAGAAATGTACTAACATTACCTTATTTATGTAACTCTAACCTTTCTGCACATCACCTTTACAAACAAACCTAATTTTTTAAAAAGAAACTCTACAACTAGTTAAAGATAAAAAGGAAAAAAAAAACCATAAATGTAAAAAATGATTATACACTTGCCAGATGTAGATAGTTCATACCTGTAATCCTAGCTAGCTATTCTGGAGGCTGAGATTTCAGGACTGTGGGTGGAACCCAGCCCAGGCAGGAAAGTCCATGAGGCTCTTATCTCCAATAAACTACTCAGAAAAAGCCTAAAGTGATTGATGCTGTGGCTTGGTGGTAGAGTCTTGAATGAAATAGCTAAGTAAAAGTGCCCAGGTCCTGAGTTCAAACCCCAGGACACACACACACTCACACACAGCATTATCACCATCTATTCTAACTCTGATATGCCAAGCAGTTTCCTATGTTTTGTTACCGAAACTTCTCAAAGAAAGAAGGGAAGACAAAGGCATCCTGGACACAGGACATGGGTGAAGGTGGTAGGTCAGTGGCTGAGAGTCAGGGGCCTGTCCCTTGCCCAGGCTGACAGAGAGCCCTCGGGAGTTGTCTTTGAATTACCAGAACCCTCCAGAAGCTGGACTTATGGTGAGGGGCACCCTTGCATCAGAACGGGCACCATACACAAGGAAAGGTATTGATTTATGTACCTGTCAGGGAGAAACACAAAGAAATGAGAAGCGAGCCATCCATATAGGCTCAAGGCTTTAGTGGGGGACAGACCTGCCAGGCTGCTCCAAGCAGGAACGGATGCAGCAGCAGTGGATAGGTGTGGGCAGGATTTAAACAAAATTTTAGGGGTCATTCACATTGGCCACATGGACAGTCACATGGGTCACATTACATGGACCTTGGGAATTGGGAGGGAGGGAGTCCGTTCTGAGAAGGAGGTTTACATGGGCTAAGGGAATGGGGAGGGTCTCGTTCCAAGGAGAATGTTGCACCTAGGGCAGGCATCTGTGTGTCACATCAGGAAAACAGTACAACATGGGGAAAAAAGAAACTTAACAGATTTTTGTAAACAGGTAGGGACAAGGGGGAGTGTAGGAGTGTAGGGGGCTTAATTGGCAAGCTTAGAGAAACTGATCGGGAGAATGAGCCATAATACCTAGCGTCCCTCTGCGCCCTTCCTCCCCCACACACTTCTGGAGCTACGGGATGATTCTTAGAAAAACGTATCGAAACGACTTGTGGGGTGGGGCAATGCGCAGCACCGCAGCACAACCAGAGCCATGTTGGCTGTCTCTGAGTCCAAATAGGACAAGCAAGAGGTCACAGCAAGCAAAGGGGTATCTGTAGGCGGGCGGGCTACCCAATCGCGCGTGCCTGGCATCCTTAGTGACCGCAAAGCGCACCAGACGGTGTCTGCTGGTACAAGCCTGCACCCTTTGTCACTGCGCATGCGCGATCCGGACCTGTATCTGACCCTGACTGCCCGTATACCGCGCCTACATCAGATTGCGCGTGCCTGGCATCCTTAGTAACAGCTCGTGCACACAGTACGGCGTCTGATAGTGCATACCGCACCTATAGCCACTGTGCGCACCCGCAATCTAGGCCTGTATCTAGCCGTGACAGCCAGTGCATGGTGCCTACATTGGATCGCCTATGCCTGGCAGCCTTAGTAACAGCGCGTACTCGCACCAATAGCCACTGCGCGCATGCGCGCGCGTTCTGGGTCTGTATCTAACCGTGACTGTCTGTGTATAGTGCCTACAGCGGATCATGCGTGCCTGACATCCTTAGTAACAGCACATACCCTCACTGATAGCCACTGTGCGCGCGTGATCTAGGCCTATATCTAACCTTGACGCCCTGTGTACGGTGCCTGCATTGGATCGCCCAAGCCTGGCATCCTTAGTAACAGCGCGTACCCGCAACCATAGCCACTGCGCATGCTCGATCTGGGCCTGTACCTAACCGCGACCCCCTGTGTATGGTGCCTGCATTGGATCGGGAGTGCCGGGCATCCTTAGCAACAGCACGTACCCACACCCATAGCCACTGCGTGTGCGCAATCTGGGCCTGTATCTAACCGTGACGGTCCGTGTTCGGTGCCTACATTAGATCGCCCGTGGCTGGCACCCTTAGTAACAGCGCGTACCCGCACCCATAGCTACTGCGCGTGCGCGATCTTTGCCTGTATC
>NW_012267267.1:7620573-7735903 GCF_000151885.1 Dipodomys ordii
CCCCCCCCAACAAAAAGAAACTCTCAATCAGTCTTATTATCAATCACCTTATTATCATCGTGATTAAATCATTGTGTGATTGCCTAAGTGTTTTCCTACCCTTCATTTCATGAACATATACTTTTCCCCAAAGCAATGGGAGCCCCCAGAGCAAGATAAAAGTTATTATACTTAATTTCAGTGAGAAGGTGAAACTTTTATATGAAGAAGCAGCATTTCTTCAGTGGAAGTTATGTAGGGTTACAGAAAAAAAAATGAATCAGGCACCATCAGGGAAGCCCTGAACTCTCCGCGTCCTGAGTGGTGGGGATTTTCCTCCACTCCATCATCTTTGCATCCTATACTCAATATCCTATATTGAGTGTCTACTGCATTTAGGTCTTATGTAACCCCTCAAGACAGAAGTTCTACTGTGTATAGTTTACAATTAAGAAGACTAAGGGGGGCTGGGAAGGTGGCTCAGGGGTAGAGTGTCTGCCTTGCATGCATGAGGCCCTGGGTTTGATTCCTCAGATCCACATACACAGAAAAAGCCCAAAGTGGAGCTGTGGCTCAAGTGTTAGAGTGCTAGCCTTGAGCAAAAGTTCAGGGACAGTGCCCAGGCCCTGAGTTCAAGCCCCAGGACTGGCAAAAAAAAAAAAAGACTAAGGTGTGGGGAGGAGGGAGGAGGGAGGAGGAGAGGAGAGGAGAGGTAAGGAGAGGAGAGGTAAGGAGAGGGAGGAGAGGAGATCAAGTGAGGGAGAGAGACTGAGACAGAGAGACAGAGAGAGAGGGAGAATGCTTAGTAACAGAGGCTATGAGATTTGGCTTCCTTTAAGACTTCAATGATGCACCTACTTCTACCTTTCTGAGACCTCTGGGCCTTCAAATTGTTTGGGGAATTTGTTTACTTTCCATTTTCTGTTAGATTCTACCTTCCCCCACCACCACACACCCTGTAAGTCTTCTAGAAAATGGAGAGCTGTTTTCACCATCCTTCTCAAGGAGATAAGCTTTCTGCTTTACCATCTTGACTGCTTGGGTCAGGGTAATTTATGAAACTCTTCCTTTATCAGGCTCAGGCTCATGTGTCCTTCCTATTTCTAATACCTTTGTTCCCAACCCATCTGCCTTTTCACAGCACCCTACTTCTACAAGTAGCTTCTTTCTCAGAGACATCGTCTCCCACTCTACTGAAAAAATTATGCCACCAGATAAACTCACCAGCTCCTGGCCCATGCACAGCTAGCAACATTTTCTCTGCCTTCTATCTAAGGTGAATATGATCTTTGAGCCCCAGATTGTTTTTCCACCTGTAGTCTGAAGATCAACTGTATTAGAATCACCTGGAATGATTGTTGAAACTACCTACCCACATCTACAAGATCTGAACCTGCAAGTCAGTCCTGGGGCTTAACATCTTAACAATCCTTATCACAGGTGATCCTGAGCTTCTGAAGGCTTGAGCAGGCCACTCCTACAACCTTATTACCAGTTTTTCTCTCTCCAACTGATCTCTTTGACCTTCACATCCTTTACCTTAGCCTATAATAATATACTCATCTTGGGGCTGGGATGTAGTTCAGTGGCAAAGTACTTGCATAGTAAGTTTAATGTCCTGGGTTTGATACCTAGACCGAAAAAGAAAAGAAGAAAAAAGTACACTTATCTCCTTTCCTAATAAGGCATTCCACCATATAGTTGCGGCCATGAACAACATTACTATATGCAAAACACAATTGTGCTGAGTATGAACAATATACATGTTGGCTAAGTGTTTTTTGTTCTTCAAATAGTTGTACAAAATGACTGATTGCATCTTGGTAAGAGTCACCCCTTCCAGCCCATCTTTCTCCTCCCTCTAATCTCTTCCATCCCGCCCATCCTTTCAAATTTCCTAGTTTGGTATTCACATTGTACATGGAGTATTATGGCTAGACGTGTCCAAAATTCCTCTTTTCATTGGTTCACCCTGCTTGTTATGGTCGCTAATCCCTTCAGGTAAGTCATCTTTCTGTATTCATATTGTTGAGCTGCCTATTAATTTTTCAAGAGGGTTATACCATAAGATCTCACTCAGATGTATGCTATCATTTAGTTAGTTTGTGTGTAGCTGTGTATGGATCTGTATATGTTTTTCAAGTATATTTGTATTTCACATAGAAGAGAAAATGTGCAACTTTTGTCTCTTTGAGCCTGGTTTTCTTCACTCAATATGATTTTTTTCCAGGTCCATCCACTTCCCTGCAACTGACATGATACTATTTTTCCTATAGGCTGAATAATCTGGGCTATTTCCATAACTTAGTTTCTTGTAAATATCATCGCCATGAATATGAGTGTGCAAGTACTTCTATTGCATCCTGATGTGCAATCTTTTGTATAAATAACCAAGAGTGCTATTGTTTGGTCATAGTGAAGTTCCATGTTTAGTTTTTTGAGGAATCTCCATACTGTTAGCATAGTAGTCACACTAGTTTACATTTCTACTAACAGGATATGAGGATTACTTTTCCCTACAGACTGGCCATCATTACTTGTTGTTCATATTCTGACGGTGGCCCCTCTGTCTGTAGTGAGATGGAACCTTAGTGAGAGTTTCATGGACTTTCTTGCCTGTGATGATTTAGAACCATGATCCTCAGACCTTATTCTCCAGGATTACAGGCCTGAGCCACTGAGGCTTCAACATTGCTGGGTTTTGTTGTTGTTGTTGTTTTGTTAATGAGAACTTGGCTATCCAGGGCCTCTTGTGATTCTATATGGAGTTTTGGGTTGTTTTCTCACCTCTGTGGAGTCTGACATTGGGGTTTTGGTAGGTATGGAATTGCTTTTGGCAGTATGGCCATTATCATGCTATTAATTCTGCCAATTTATGAACATGGGGTGTTTTTTCTCCTCCTATCTTCAATTTCCTTCTTCAAAGTTTACTAGTTTTGGGGGAGAGAGGTTTTTATCTTGTTGTCTGTTTATTTTTAGATTGGGTAGGGTTTTTGTGGTGGTGGTGGTTTTGTTTTTTCTTGTTTGAGGCTATTTTGAGTGGATTTTTTTTGTCTCCTCCTAATTTACCTCTCCCTGTGCTCACTGCCAATATAAACAAAAGCTACTGATTTTTGTGTGTGTGTTGATTTTATATCCAGCTACTTTGTCAAAAGTGTTTATCAGCTTTAGAAGTTGGGGTTGGAATCTTTAGGGTCCTTAAGAGCTAAGATAATATCATCAGCTAGGCACTGGTGGGTCATTCCTGTAATCCTAGCTACTCAGGAGGCTGAGATCTGAGGATCACCATTTGAAGCCAGCCCAGGTAGAAGAGTCTCTGTGAGACTCTTATCTCCAGTAAACTACTCAAAAAGCCAGAAGTTGTGCTGTAGCTCAAGTGCTAGAGTGCTAGCCTTGAGCACAAAGCACCCAGGCCCTGAGTTCAAGCCCTAAGACCAGAAAAAAAATACAAATATAATTTGATTTCTTTCTTTCCTATTTAGATCCCTTTGTATTTTGTATTACTCTGGCTAGGAATTCTAGTACTATATTAAATAGCAGTGCTGAGAGTAGACATCTTTATCTTGTTCCTGAAATGGTTAGATGAAACAGTTTCAGTTTTTCCCCATTTAGTATGATGTCAAGTATAGGCTTGTCATAAATAGCCTTTATTATGTCTTGTTAGTCCTAGCTTCTCCAGAGCTTTTATAATAAAGAGATATAAGATTTTGTTAAAGGTGATTCTTGTCTTTGAGTCTGATAATGTTCTGCTTTATGTTTATTGATTTATGTATACTGAGCCAGCCCTTTGAGGGAAGAATTTTTACATAAATCTTAAAATACATATTTGAATTTTTCATGGAACATTTATTTCATGTGTATCTGTATCAATTTATTACTTGTTTATGGATATTTATTTTCTTCTTTGGTTCATCATCAAGTCCTACTTTATTGGGTGGTAATTAGTTTCCAGATGGTTTCATCTTTGACCTTCAGAAGTAGTTTTAGCTGGCCCTTGTTCCTCTAACATGTTCTTTGATGGGCTTGCTCTTTTTATTTCTCTACTTTCTGGCACTTCTAGATGTTCTAGTTTCATTCAGATCCTGTTCATTTTCTGCCTCAGTTCTAGAATTAGCTCTGTTTTCAAGTAGAGTCATTTTTTTTCAGAAAAAGATCTGGTTTTCTTATTATTGTTGTGAAATTACTATTTTTAGACATTTCCAACTCAGAGAGCCTTCATAGATATAACTATATTAAAGGTTCTATCTCTATCTATTAAGATAAACCTGAATTCTTATGGTTGTCTCCATCTCTAACCCATTACCACATGGATCACTGTAGCCTCCTTCTCTGATTGACTGGAAATTTCTTCCCCCAACAGTGAGAAATCTAGCTCCCACATTCTACTGTATTTCTTTAATTGTTCAATCCAGACTATCATCTGGATTATCTGGACTATCAATCAATCAATAGAATATATACATTAGTCGATGACTATATACATTAGTCTATGACTAATAATTCAATCAATAGACTATATACATATATTCAAAATTCTTAGTAACTAAATGTACAAGGAGCATCTGTTTTTGTTTTGTTTCTGTAGTTGTGCTTATATACTGTGTAGCTTTGGCTAGTTCATTTTACTTCTTGGATTCCATGTCTTCATCTTCAAAGGGATCCAAATCAAGATACCAGCACTCCGATCCCAGGACATGAGCAAATGAGATCACAGATAATGATGTGCACTATTGTCTCCCATCTCCACACCATACCTCCCTCTAGGGTAACTTGTCCTTTCCCACATAAGATCCTGACTTTCTTCTTTGTGGTTACTGACTGAAGTTAATAGGCAACTCCCAGAATGGGAAGTGGGCTCAGTCTCCATCACACACTGAACTGAAGCATGAGTCACTTAGTTCCTTAATGATAAGTGAACTTTAAAACAAAACTAATTAACTAATTAATTCATCTTTGTTTTGAGACAGGGTCTCTTTATGCAGCCAAGGGAGGCTTTGAACTCACAATCCTTCTGCCTTGTTGATCCAACTACTAAGATTACATGTGTATACTATCACACCTAGCTGATATTAAGTAATTTAAATAACCACCTGAATGCAGCAGCTACTATATTATATATCTCAAGGATGTATATTTATTCCCTGGAGAAGGTAAAATGGAAGTCAGAGAGGTAGGGTAAAAGAAAAAAAAGATTTTGGGGGGCGAGGGGATGGAGTGTAAGGAAAAATAGCACACCAAAGATACTGTGGATTCAGAGGAAGGCCAAAGAAAAGCAGAAGCAAGTGATAAACGGAGGTTGAAAGGCACATAGCTATCGTTTGGATGTGGTTTGTCCTGCAAGGCCCCCAGTACTGTCCAGGGGGTAAACAGTAAGAGACCATTGGGTGCCTGGCCCTTAGAAAGGATTAAGCTGCCTTCAAGTGGTTCTCAAGAGACCTCCCCTGAAAATTCATTGCGGTGCCAGGGCATGCCTGGCCTTTCCCTTTTCTCTGTCTTCCTGTCTTGCCAGGTGACCTCTCTCTCACCACGTGGTCTTTTCCATGGCCTGTGCTGCTGCTATGGTGCTACCATGCTGTGATGTGGCCAGGAGGTCCTCATCAAAAGTAAGCTGATGTAAGTACCATGCCCCAGAATTTCCAGAACCACCACTAAAGACTCCCCTTTATGATGAGAGTTTTGTTATAGTAACATGCAGTAGACTAATACAGCAGGGTTACTCTTTTGGCAAATGGTGATATTAAAATTGAGATCAAGAGCTAAATAATAAGATGAAGAGATTAATTTTAGGATACAAATGAGGGCTCAAGTTTTCTATGGGTGGGTAGCGCCCTCTGGCTCTATGTAAAAGCAAATGCAACTCCTCCTTGGGAGGAAAAAAAAAAACACCTCAACTGGGGTACTGAGATTTTCAGATTAAGATCAACAGAACATGAGCTCACAACAAAACATACCCAGGTTGGTTATACCAGATTTGAACATCCAAGAAGTCTAAGTTATTAGACTTATCTAAGTCTAAGTTATTAGACTTATCATAAAATTCATACAGAAAACAATATTAAGTTGCAGAAATGGCTTAAAAATGAATGGTGGGGCTTTGGTCTTTAGTTAACCATATAGACAAAAATAAAAGCTCTGGATTCTCATATGTAAAAGTTAATTCTTAATGAATTAAAATTTTAAATATGGAACACAAAGTTTAAAGATTTTAGAAGAAATTTAGGATATCTTCATCAACTTGGAATTTGCTAAAAGATTTCTTTTAAAGATACCAAAAGTGCCAGGTGTCAGTGGCTCACACCTGTTAATCCTAGCTACTGAGGCTGAGATCTAAATATTGTGGTTCAAATCCAACCCAGAAGAAAATCTGTGAGACCCTGATCTCCAGTTAACCACCAAAACACCAGAAGTAGTCATGGCTCAAGTGGTAAAGCATTAATCTTGTGCAAAAAAGCTCAGAGACTGTGCTTAGACCATGAGTTTAAGCCCCAGGACCAGCACCAAAAAATAAAAAGGTAATTAAAAATAAAGACACAAAAAATCCAGGTGCCAGTGATTCAAGCTGCATTCCTAGCTTACTCAAGAGGCTGAGATCTGAAGTATCAGGATTTGAAGCTAGTCTATGACGAAAAGTCCACGAGACTCCATCTCATTTAGTCAGCAAAAAGCTGAACTGAAAGTGTGGCTTCAGTCATGGAGCACTAGCTATTAGCAAACAACCCTAGAAAGCTCCAGAACCTGAATTTAAACCCCAGTACCTCCAAAATGAAAGTCACAAAATAAAACATTAAGGAATCATCTACATAAATATCATCAAAGTACACCATAAAAATGAAAATGTAAGTGCCCTCATTAGTAAAAAAAAATCTACCTGACAAACATAAGTGACAAGGAATTAATATCCCGATTATATATAATATAATATAATATAATATAATATATATATATATAAATTCAGCAAATCAAGGCTGGAAGCATGGTTCAAAGAGCTCTTGCTGAGCGAGCAAGCCTAGCAACTGTGATGCTCTTAATTCAAATACTGACACTAGGAAAAGAAAAGACAACAAATGGATTATTATAACACAATGAAAAATGGGAACAGGATAAAAATAGACATTTTACAGAAGGGGAAACAAACATGGCAAAAGGAATATCAAAACATCTTTAATCTCATTAGTAATCAGGAAATAAATTAATGAGATACTACTTTCAAATGAAATAATCAGCAATTATAAGAATGTAGACAAATGAGAATTTTTGTATGTTATGCTTACTAGTGATCTTTGTACAATCATTTTGTAAAATGTGGTAGTATAGAGTAAGATGGAAGATTGGAGATCTCTAGCATGCTTTGATTATAGTCTGAAACACTCAAATACGAGAGTCTTGTGCACAGTGGGAAATAGGCATGGGAATGTGATAATGAAGAAACTACATCTACATGCATCAAACTGAATGCATCTCACAGAATAATGTGAATAGTTAAAAATGTAGATTCAATGAAGTCTAACCTTGGTCTAATATTTAACAAAAGCTCAAGTGGTAGTGCCAGTGGCTCACACTTGTAATCCTACCTGTGCTCTGAAGATCACAGTTTTGAAGGCAGCCTGGACAGGAAAGTCTGTGTGTCTCATCTCCAATTAACCAGCAAAAGGCTGGAAGTAGAGTTGCGAACCAAGTGATAAAATGTCAGCCTTGAGTAAAAAAACTAAAGAATATCTCCAAGGTCCTGAGTTCAAGCACCAGAACTGTCACAAAGAAAAGAGAGCGAGCGAGGAGAGAGAGAGGAACAATAAGTTGGTTAAACATAAATAAGTGATAATATATAATGACAGTACCAAAGTGAATTTTGGAAAGCACTTGTCTGGCTGGCTGGCTGGCTGGTTTATTTATCATAATGGCCTCCAGTTCCATCCATTTTGCAGTATATGGCAAAATTTCATTTTTTTCTGTGGCCGAATACTATTCCATTGTGTATATATCAATCATTTCCTTTGTCCATTCATTTGTCCATGGGCACTGAGTCTAATTGCATACCTTGGCTATTGTGAACTGTATGTAGCCTGATAAACATGGACATGCAAGCCTCTTCGGTAGGCTAATTTCATTTCCTTTGGATTATACCAGTATACTAACAGTGCATATGTTTTTAGATATTTTGAAGAGCCTCCATATTGTTCTCCATAGTGGCTGTGTTAAACTTTTCATTCCCACCCACCAAGAATGAGAAATCCTTTTTCTCCAATTTTTAAATTACTGCCACTCTAATAGCAGGGAGAAAGTGCTTCACTGGAGTTTTTGTTTACATTGTCCTGATAGTTAATGGGTGAGAATTTTTCCCATGTAGCAATTGGTCATTTGTATTTCCTCTTTCGAGAAGTGTCTGTACAGATCATGCAGACCATGTTTTGCTTTTGGTTGTCAGATTTTTTGAGTTCCTTATATATATTCTGGATATTAAGTTTTGATCAGATAACTAGCTTGAGTGTATTTTCTCCTGTTCTCTCAGTTGTCAATTCATTCTGCTGGTTTTTATTGTAAGGAGACTTTTGTTGTAAGAAGATTTTTAATGAAATCCCATTCATCTGTTTTGGGGTTTGTTTCCTGTGCATTTGGGGTCATTTAAGATGCCATTAGCTATACCAATGTTGTAAAGCATTTCCCTTTGTTTCCTTCTAGTTTTCTCAGGGTAATGCCTTTCATTTTGGTAGTTGGTCCATTTTTTAGTTGATTTGATAAGGTGACAAGCTGTCATTTGGCAGGTAATTAGGTAGTTAGGTCATGGGACTTGAATGCAGGGCCTAAGTGCTGTCTCTGAGCAATTTTGCTCAAGGCTAAGGCTCTACCACTTTGAGCTACAGTGCCACTTCTGGCTTACAGGTGGTTAACCAGAGATAAGAATCTCACAGACTTTCCTGCTTGGGCTGGCTTTGAACCATGATCCTCAAATCTCAGCCTTCTGAGTAGCTAGGATTACAGGTGTGAGCCACAACTGCCAGATGAAGAATAGAACATACTCTATGGATTAATGACATTCAAAGAAGACACAAAAGAGAGACATGGCTCTGGGTTTCTCTGTCTCTCTGTCTCTGGCTATCTATCCTTTCTCTCCCTCTCTCTCATACACATGCATGGTATATGCACGCTTCCCCTCCATGTCATGTGCCACATCAGGAACAGGAAAAGAGGTCTCACTAGACATAAGACTTACAGGCCCCACAGTCTTAACCATCTTATATTCCAGTCTGTGAGGAATAAATGTCTCTGTTGTCTGTGGTGTTGCTGTTCTGGCAGACTGAGTGAATCCAGTTTTCATGAGCATGAATAAACCTAGATCTCTTAACTCTAATGTGCAGTGGTCTCAATTGGGAATGCTACAGGATAATTAAGATAGGGCAGGGTCAGCGGGTTGGTTGGACCGGGTGGGAAGATACCATTCTGAGTGGTTGGGAAAAGCTAGTGGATGGAAGAGATAAGGAATGAGTGGCCTGAGTTTCTGGTTCTTGCTTTTCCTTCCCTAGCTGTAAGGCCATGGACAATGCACTGGATTGGCCTTCTTTTTTATGAAGAGGGGCTCCATTGTTCTTGGCAGTCATTCAACCCTCCCAAGAAAGCGTTTGAGAAGAATTGGAGGGGGGAAGTTTTGATCTTGACAGTGACTGGGACCCTGCTGATCTTTAGTGGCAGAAGCAGAGGGTACTCAGCTATGTGAGATACAACTGCACTGCAGGGCCAGTGGCGTCCTCTGGTAGGTCTTGTTTCCTTGAAGGGTCTTTGTGACCTTTCCCCATCTCATTGCATGGAGGAATATTTCCCATTGCCATTGATATAGATGCTGCCAATTTGAACATGCGGATCATAGGGCTGCAGAAGCCCTGTTCTCATGGATCTCACTGGGGAGCTAAGTTACCTTTGCAGGAAGGAGGTTTGGTTGAATTTAGCTGAAGTGGACAAGTACAGACCGCTTATGCCTCCTTCGGACACTTGGCAGATGCACACAGCTGGCTGCTCTGGCCAGCAGAGAACACGGATTGTGGCCTCAGCTGACTGGACCAGTGCCAGCCCACCAGGTCCCTCTGTGACCACAACAGGCTGCCTCTGGGAGAAGGCAGCTTGTGCCAGCATGCTGAGCTGAGGACAGCAGTCAGCCATGTCTGAATCCTCACTCTCTCTCTTGGCCAGCTGCTCTTGTGCAATTCACAAACTGTGCAACCATACCAAGCAGCCAAACCTCACTGCACCAATTTGGTAGTCCAGTCTTAGTTTCACTCAAGAACCTATCTCACCAAGATTCCCAGAACCCAACAATGCAGTGTGTGGGTCCTGTGTACCCCTTGGGGTCTGTTTCTAAAGGATGAGGCCTGACATTCAGGCTTTTGATGCTCTGGTTCTGGTTCTGTTTTCTTTCTCTTTTTTTCTTTCTTTCTTTCTTTCTTTCTTGATCCTTCCTTCTTTCTTTCCTTCTTTCTTTTTTGTTCTTTCCTTCTTTCTTTCTTTTCTGTTCTTTCCTTCTCTTCTTTCTTTCTTTCTTTTGCCTGCCTATAGTACTAACATCCCTCTCCTTCTCCATTGTTCTTCCTCCTTTCCCTCTCCCTCACTCTCTGTCCCTCTTTCTCTCCCTCTGTCCCTCTGTACTGAACTCAGGGCCTTATGCTTGCTGAGCAAGTATTTGCCCACTTGAACCACACTCCCAGTCCTTTTGCTTTTAGTTTGTTTTGCAGAAAGGGTCTGTGTTTTTGCATGGGCTGGCCTTGGACCATGATTCTCTTACTCCTTCCTCCCAACAAGCTGGGATTATAGTATGTACTTGGTTCAGAGAATGTCTTCATAGACTGTCTAGACAAGCTACTTTAGTGATGCCTCTCAAATTATTACTGTGAAATTTCATCTCTGTAGCTCATGTTTGGTCCTTGTCTGTACCTATGTCTAACTGCTTCACATTTTCATTTTCTCTCCTTCAGGAAGCCTTTGGGCACTGTTCCAGCTCAGAAATCATAGAAAGGACCATTGTATCTCCTATTGTTCAGTGGCTTTGCAGTTCATGAATTGGGTATTCATGGATTTCTAAGGTTATAAATTCCTGAAGATAGAAATCCAATTTGGGGAGACTTGGCCCCCTTAAGACTCTCACTAAGCAGTTACCATGGTAACAAATAGCAGCCCTGTTCTCCTGAAGAAAAACAAACAAACAAAGCATTAAATCACGAGGAATGTGGCTTCCTGCAGAGATGGGTAAGGACACAATCAAGACAAGGTTGAAGCTAAATCTGTGAACCTGGTATAATTAGTTGGCTATGAACTTGGCCTGGAATGCTTTGGTCTCTATCTTGAAGAAAGTGCTCTCATTCTGCAGACAGAGCCTGTCGTCCATACTCTGGATTCCCCAAGGAAGAAAGACCAATCTCTCCTGTCATGTGGAGATCACACATAGAAGCCCTGTGCCCTCATTCCCCCTGTCATGTTGCCTCTACCTCCATGTCTCAGTCAGCGTCATATTTGAGAATTTTAAAAAGGGATGTTTTCAAGGGTTTGTTAAATCTTGGGCAAGGTTTTGGAAGTCCTGGACCACTAGATAATGCAAATCCAGCCAAGTGACAGTTGTAGAAGATGCTTAGCAAAAGGCATGGCTGCTGAACTTCCCTAGCAACACTTACTTCCTTAACATGGTTTCCTTTTCTGTCCGAGGCAATGGTCATACCTACCTCACAGGATTACCTTGAAGAGTGAACAAATTGATGAAGGTCAACTTGATTAAAATGCTCTATTGCATAACAAGGACTCCGTTAGAATAATGGTTATATAGTTAAGTTGCACAAAGGCATGGATATGTACCCATTTGGGTTACTGGTATGTTTTAGAATATTGCTTTATACTTGATGGACACTCCATTATTATGTGGGGGCAGGTGAATGTTATTTTGATCAGATAAAACTGGCTTTTACAGTGAAGACATTCTTCACTTTTACCAGCAGAGGGCAGCAAATAGCTGTGACGGACCCAACTCTGGGCAAGCACAACTTTAGGTGTTTAGATGCACGGGGATAACCAGTCCCACCTTCCCACTCACCTTTGCCCAAGTTAGAATGGCTGGCAGAGATTTCATCTCACAGCCAAACTTGAGGTTTGATTTCTTCTTTCAGGTCCAATTTAGTTGCTATTTTTCATCCCTTCTTCTTTCCCTCCTTTTCTCCTTTCTTGCCCCCTTCTGTCTGCTTTCCCCAAACACCTTGGTCTCCTTGCAGCTTCCCACATATACTCAGTCCTCAGCATCAGGCCACCATACTGTATGTACTTCCAAATTTATTTGCACACCTGCAGCCACAATGTTGGTGAAGTTCAGAATAGATATTTTCTTTAGATGGGGGGGGGGAGGGTCAGTCATGGGGCTTGAACTCAGGGCCTGAGTGCTATTCCTGAGCTTTTATGCTCAAGGCTAGCACCCTACCACTTTGAACCACAGATACACTTCAGGTTTTCTGGTGGTTAGTTGGAGGTAAGTGTCTCACAGACTTTCCTGTCCAGACTGGCTTCTGACCACAATCCTCAGATCTCAGCCTCCTGAGTAGCTAAGTTTTATAGGCACCCAGCTCAGCATAGATATTTTCATAAAACAGTATTCCCAAACCATCTGATATAATCAACCATCTGGTTTAATAAAACTAGAGACACAGAGCCATCAGTGCTAAGTACACTAGTCACGTTTTTGGCTCTGTCCATCCTACCAGGTCATTTCACCTCTGCTTTCACCCACAGGGAACAACCACCCAAAGAGTAAAGCCATCAGTTTCTGGCCCCAGGTGCTTTCCCCTGAGTTCTGACACAGAGAAGCTGGATGGCATTGCAGGGAGACTCAGGAAGGGACAGGTGTAGTGGACAGGTAGTCATGGCTCACTCCACTCCTGCTCACAGGGCTCATGTTTCCATCATCCCTGACAATGTGTTCTTGGCACTTGGCACTGTCCAAGGCAAGTTCTGGATGGCAAAACTCATCACTTTGTTGCTTGCTAGCAGCTTCTGGAACCTTCAGCATCCCTTGCACCAGCTGAGGTTGGAAAAGCTCCCACACTTCAGCCTTTACAGGTA
This sequence comes from Dipodomys ordii, assembly GCF_000151885.1. Lineage (NCBI taxonomy): Eukaryota > Metazoa > Chordata > Mammalia > Rodentia > Heteromyidae > Dipodomys > Dipodomys ordii. The sequence continues at coordinate 7,633,633 of NW_012267267.1, forward strand.
GCTTGGGGGTCACCTATTGCCATGACCATTTGCTTATTGTGTGTTTTCTAATGATCAAAAAAGCGTTCTGGATTGGATGCTGGTGGCTCATGCCTGCAATTTTAGCTACTCAGGAGGCTGATCTGAAGATTGCTGTTTGAAGCCAGCCTGGACAGGAAAGTCCATGGGACTCTTATCTCCAATTAACCACCAAAAATCCAGAAGTGGAGCTATGTGGTTGAGCACTAGCCTTGACAGAGAGGAGCAAACAAACAAACAAATAACAACAACAAAAAACATGTTGGGAAAGCTATTTGGAAAAGTAACTTGAGATTCCTGAAAAACAAATTACATATCAACCAATGAATTAAAGTAAGGAAAATCAATAGAAAACTTGAAAATTGGAAAAATATGGAACTCAGATGAGGAATGATTTCCTTAATCATTAAAGCAAATATGGAAATTTACATGTTGACTACAAAAAGGATTCCAGGTTCTATCCCCCCAGAAATACCAAAAAGAGCATGAAAAGCAAGAAGGTAGGAACAGTTTGGGTCCACATGTAAAAAGATAAAAACCAAAGGATGACATTCATCCCAAGTCAGAGTATCAGAGAACCCTGGTGACAGTTCTGTCTCCCTCATACACCTTAAGTTGGCCGTGGTTCCAAGCAGCCCAAGCCTTGGGGGAATGCTCCCATCTGCCTCCTCCATGCCAGGGCGGCAGCTTCTCAGAGGCTCTCCCAGAAATACGTGGTGCTGGCTTTTCCTCACTCTTCCCTTTGCAACTCCTGTTGCTCGTAAGTCCTCATCTCAGAGTCTTTGAGGAGAACATAAGCTAGTAATACCCTTACCTCCGGCCTCATGATGACGTCCTTTGTCCTTCTGCCCACAAAGGAATGATCTTCATCACATTGGTTATGTCTGGGAGCTCCCAGCACTCTGAGCCTTGCCCGCTCATCTCTACCCCTTGTGTCTGTAGTTCACAGTCAATCTCCCTAAACTGAAGAGCTATCCTGCTTCCCTAGGAGGGAAGCTAATCTAGTAGAAGGAATTTGCCAGGAGCCATCGTGCCTCAGAAGAAGCAAGGGAGTAGTTACGGGAGGGAGGGATCTGCAGAGCTGTGGAATGGGCAAGTGAACGACCTGTTAGGCCATTACCCTACAGACTGTGAATGCTAGCAGATCTCCATCAATCACCTGCTGTTGGCACAGGGTGTCAATAAGCACATGGCCTCCTTTATGATTTGTAGAATCAAGGTGGACCAGGACTTTAGAAATCACCTAGTTTAAGAGATGGGAGAGATAAAGCAGATGAACAGAAGGCCTAAAACAAGAGTTGGAGACAGCCAGGATCAGAACTCACTGAAAGAACAGTAATTACAGTGACCACAAATGCCCTAATTTCCAAGGTTTGACTTTTGTCCTCCGGATTTTCTCAATGGTAGCTGTCATTCTCCCTTTGGACAGAAGAGGGCAGACACTTGCCATCCATGGAGGTCAAGATCTGGCAGATAGTTTGCTAGGCTACAATAACATCTCCCAAAAAGGTCATTTGTTTTTCATGAGAGTTGATGCTCAAAACAGGATTCTTGACTTGTGCTGTGAATATATCACTGAAGTGGTGGTGAGTCTTGGACACTGAGGTATTCCCTGTAGTTCCAGTTCTACCCCTTCAAAGTATAGATCACCTTAGGCAATGCACTTCACCTCCCTGGGCCCCATCTTATTTGATCTCCACTCAGTGAGAAGGTGTTTAGGGAGAAATATTTAAATTATAATGTACAACACACATATACACATATACACACATCACTGCTGTTACATTCCTCTTTGTGTCTGATGTATGTGTGAAGGAGAAAGCTAGACACTGGAGAGGACTAGCGTAAGGTATGGATTTGATGATCTCAAGTGAAAAAATACACATATACCTATATACACACATATACACATACATACATATACATATATACCTACACATATACATATATACACACATATATGTAAATTCTCCAGTAATTGAAACCATCTTGTACTCAGAAATGACTTGACTACTTAGAGTAGAAACTGTAACTTATTTTAGAAGCTTAATCAATGATGTTCTGCACCTAATTAAGTATAAGAAAAGTAAAACTTATCAGGGGCACACAAGATGCTTAAATCTCTAAGTGTATCAATGGTTACATGGACATAAACAGGAAAAATATTAAGATGTATTTTCAAGAGTCTATATGTTTTCAAGAATCCAGTGTTGTAGGAGAAAAACAAAGGAGTGGGTAACAATGTTTGACAAGAAATGTACTCATTACTTTACTCATGTAACTGTAGCCCCTCTGTACAGCATCTTTACAATAAAAGTAAAATTTTAAAAAATGAAAAAAGAATCCCATGTTCATTTTCTTAAGCTGTTAGGCCTTATTATAGGAAGTTATATTTTCATACTAATCTGTACTAACTAGAGCAATAGTGCCTTCTAAATATCACGATTTGGAACAGTAAGAAACAGGGATGCAGCTAAGAGATAAGCAATAATGAGGGAACATTATGGAAACTCTGGAGGACGGATTGAAGAACAGGTATCAGGCAGAAGAGGAGGCCCAATGGGGACGGGATCTATGGGAAAAAGGGATTTGAACTCATGAGGGAAGGGTTTGATCTCAAGACTGGATGCCATTCTTAACCTCAAGAGCTGAGTTCGGTGCTTTGTCATGAGAGACATGAAGCTTCTACTAGAGAGCTCAAAGCATGCCAGGAAGACCCCTCCGCTATCACCAGAAGGAGGGTTGCTCTCTTAGAGGCCAGGAACTCCCCATATGACTGAATCAATCATATCTCAGAAGTGACCAGGGCAGCAAGCTCACAGAAGTCATCATGGTTCTCACAGCGTGGCAGGATGGAAAGGATGGAGTTAAGGGGCCAACGGTTCCATCATGGAAGGCAGCAGGCACAGGGCAGCAACCTCTCGTCAACTGCACCAAACCATCATGACAAATGTTGGCCAATGGAGGCAAGTTAACCTGAGCCAAGAAGGTCCTGGAGTACATGGGTCTGTGCAGTGCTGAGCACTAGCCTGGGATTCGCACACTGCTTACTCACTCATGAACCTTTCCTGACTGAAGTCCCACACCATGCTGGGGAAGCTGGGTGTGAACTCTCTTTCAAAGGCATCCATTTCTCTGCCTTTAGTCCTGGTTGAACAAAAACCTTCGACTTCTCTTAGCCTCATAGTTGCCTGACGGTGGCTGGGATGGTCGGTGATACATGCTTGCTCCTCTGTAAAGATTGTACAGGAGTCACATTTACATCTCTCTATTTACCAGTCAGCCTTGTACAACCTCATCAAGTTTGAAAGAAATGAAGCTGTGCGCCGGTGGCTCATGCCTGTAATCCTAGCTACTCAGGAGGCTGAGATCTGAGGATCGCGGTTCAAAGCCAGCCCGGGCAGGAAAGTCCGTGAAACTTCTATCTCCAATAAACCACCAGAAAACCAGAAGTGGCCTTGTAGCTCAAGTGGTAGAGCACTAGCCTTCAGCTAAAGAGCTGAGGGACAGGGATCAGGCCCAGAGTTCAAGCCCCACGACTGACAAAAAAAAAAAAAGAAAGAAAGAAAAAAAACTTTCTAGTAATTATAAGATCAGGATGCTACAAAGACCACAGCAAGACCACCACCATGCTAAACACAGGTCATCCTATGCCTGTCCTCCCACTGGTATTTCCCTACCAGAACCCCATGGGTGTCCCTTCTCAGAGCTCCATGGCTCACATTTCAGCCTGAACTCAAGCATCACAATGAAGAGCTTTATCATCTCAACTCAGAGAAAGCTATATGATTGATGGTCATGCATGAAGATATTTTTAATAGATATTTTCTTCCTCTAAGGGGGAAATGGAGGAATAAGATATAGTAAAACTATAATGGGATAACCAACATAAAATTGCTTTTGTTTTCTATTTGAATGGTAATTATATTTTACTTATTCAGTGAATAAATGTGGTGTGTGTGTGTGTGTGTGATATGATTTGGGGGCTTGAACTCAGGGTCTCTCACCTTCAGTTGGGTTTTTCACTCAGACGAGTACTCTGCCCCTTGAACCATATTTCTACTCTTGGCTTTTTGCTGGTTAGTTAGAGATACATGTCTCATGGACTTTTCTGCCCAGGCTGGCTTCAAACCATGGATCCTTGGGTCTCAGCCTCCTGACTAACCTAGGATTACAGGTATGAACCCCTGGTACCAGACTATTGAAAATCTTTTTAACTGAACTTCTTCACTTGAAAATATAAGGTTGATTTGAGATACTCCAGGCAAAGGTCTCACACAGTCCCTGTTTTGAGCTAGGCTTGATAGCGTTTACTTCAACTACTCCTGAGCCCACTGACTCTTCTCATCCAGGAATAATGACTTCCCTTTCCTAGCAACAACGGAAAATGGCATTGTGCTTTCTGTAAAGCCCACATTCAGAACACTTTTCTCTCCAAAGGAATCTTCCTCCTTTCCACACTGTTTACTATTGCCTGGCTACCATCTTTGAGATCTCTGCTAGGCTTATCTAGCCTTTCCTATCTCCTGTGATAACTTGACAGTGTTTCTTTGCTGGGCCAGGTACCAGTAGTTCATACCTGTAGCCTAGGCTACTCAGAAGGCTGAGATCTGAGGACTGAAGTTCAAAGTCAGCACAGGCAAGAAAATCTGGGAGACTCTTATCTCCAATTAATTACCAAAAAAGTTGAAGTAGAGCAATGGCTCAAGTGGTAGAGCACTAACCTTGAACAAGAAAGGCTCAGACAGTGTCCTGGCCCCTAGCTCAAGCCCAGACACCTGCACAAAACAAAGCAAACAAAAGGAAATAAAATCTGAGGTGGCCATTACATTACAATCCCAATTCATTTGTGCTCACAGGTGCACAGGACCCGTATGATGCTCTTGCACATCTTGAGTGAAAGAACAATTTCCCCACCAACTAACCATCCCTGGAGTCCAATCTGCATGCAAGAGTATGTGTTTAGCAGGAAATGTGCATATACATATATGCATATACATACAGATTTATTTAAATGATTGAATCTACATTTTTTGGAGGCTGTTTGAAACATCTTATCAAAAGAAAACACATTTTAAGCAAGAGGTTAAAAAAGCTTTTAGGACCCAAAGGCCATTTAATACCATAAATCCTACTTGGGGAGTTTAGCAAACAGTTTTCAAACCCACATCCAACAGACTGGTTAGTATTGGATACACAGATTTGGTTTCAAAGCTGAAATGCCTCTGGTGGAATAGAACTTCTTGTGAAATTCAGTTATTTTATATTAAGCCATAAAAAATCAGGACACATTATCTATTGACAACTTAAATATTAACTCAGTAGGCTACTTGGTGATATAAATAGGAAAAAAAATAAGTGGTCATGAAGTGAGGAGACTCTGACACCAGCAAACTTTGGACTACAAAGAATATTAAAATCTATCCCAGAATCTAAAATAGATTTAAAAAAGAGTCATATTCCACACTATATAGACCCCATACAGCCCCAACCATCCCCCAAGGAGTACATGCCCCAATACATGAGGTTTTTCTAACGGCCTGCTACAGATGTTACTATGTCACTAATTAACAATGATGACAGAAAATGCGTCATACCAGAGGTTTTGTTATCATACAACAACACATCAGGTGGCTGCAGGAGTCTTCTTCCAAACGCTACCATCAGAAGGCCATCTGACAAAAACGTCCACATTGCTGGTCCAGGAAATCACAGCTAGGAGACACGAGGCATCTGTACTCTCCGTGGTGGGCAGCCTGCTCCAGTGAGAGGGGTTAGGGTGAAGAGCTAGTCCCAGCCGCGTGGCACAGCCTCCTATTCCTGGGCCTCCTTGCGAGTCAACTTGTAGATCTCGGTGGGTCCGTCCACATGGGTGATGGTCGTGGTGAGCTGCAATTCTTCCCCGCTGTGAACACCCAAGTCACCTGAAAAAGGATATAGGTGCACTGTACTCAGAGGCCAACTGCCAGCCTTTTCAAAAATTGGCTCTGGGGGCCTTCATTAAGGACCCACCAGTGAGCTTCCTGTTGATAGTAGTTATGAACATTAAATGAGAGCTTTCTTCATGCTTAACGCTATTCGGATGTTTTATATGTGATCTTACTGAATTCTCACAGGATCCCTTCAGAGAAGTATGGGCATTGTGATCGAGTCCTGTTCAGCTTTACGATGAGGAAACCTGGGGGTGAGCACTGGCATGGTAGTGCCAGCAATCAGAGCCATGAGAGCACATGGACTCGAAGGCCCATAGGCAGGCTATGGCAGCGCAACCCACCTCACAGCTGATACACAGGGTAGGCATGCATGTATTTGCGGTGGCTAATGGGGTTATGTTGTATGCAGGCAAGTAAGACCTGCCTTTATCTACACCAAGAGACTGGGCAGAACTACAGCACTGGACACATTCAGGAACAATTAGGGCATACTTTGACAGGCAGTGGTGCACATGGTACACCTACTTGTAGCTAAGGGTGCTGGAGAGACAAAAGCTAAACTAGTATCTGTGATTTTTTTTTTTTTGGCCGTGGGGCTTGAACTCTGGGCCTGGGCGCTGTCCCTCAGCTCTTCAGCTCAAGGCGAGCGCTCTACCACTTGAGCTACAGCGCCACTTCCGGTTTTCTGGTGGTTTATTGGAGATAGGAGTCTCACCGTCTCTCCTGCCCGGGCTGGCTTTGAACCGCGATCCTCAGATCTCAACCTCCTGAGTAGCTAGGATTACAGTCGTGAGCCACCAATGCCCGGCTTGATTTTTTTTTTATATTAAACTCATATGGTATTTTTCTGAGATTGAAGTTTTTCATAGCTCAAAGCACAGAATTAAATAAATGCTGTTCTCAGCTGCTGGGAAATCACTCCATATCTTAGAACTAGCCCTGACTCTTCCCTTAGGACTCTTTACCTGGGGTGTCAACTCAGACCTCACCCCCACTCTCTGCCCCTCCCCTCCCCCATAGCTTGGCTGGTCCCTCCATAAGGTTTGGTGCGGTATTAGTGTTTCACTTACATCCATTGATTGGTGCTGCAAAATCTGTCCAATTATTACACAGCAAGCTTTCAGGATTTGGGCAGAGGGTACTAAATAAAGAGGAATCGGCTCGGCTTCCAGCACATTCCCACACATCTACTTTGCAGCAAGAGCACTGGTGGAGAGGAATGCTGGTGAGAGGCTGGACCTGGATGACACCTTCAGCCAAGTGGGACCAAAAATCACACAAAGAGCCACTATCTGGGGTTCTGGCCTCAGCTGCTCTCGTTCTGACCTTACCATGCAGGTGAAGTGTAAGCGTCATTCTTCCAGGTCAAAGAAACAGGTTCTAGATTTCTATATCTGGGCAGCCCTAAAAACTTCAAAGCCAGTTCCTTGATCTGCCCATCCAAGTGAGTCATTAGAATTTCAAAGACAGTCCTGACCTCCCCTGTGTCAGTTTACCCAAGAAATTCCTGTTCCCAAAGACTTCTTACAAACACTAGAAGGCTGGTTGTGGGGCTTGAACTCAGGGCTTGGGCTCTGTCCCTGTGCTTTTTAAAAAAAATATATATGTTTTTTATTGTGAAAATACTGTACAGAGGGGTTGTCAAGTTTGTTGTCAACATAATGTCTTGTACATCTCATTCATTGTTCCAATGGGTCAACATGTATCCCTACTTAAACAATTTGTTTTTTTTTCTTCCCCTCCCCAAATTATACCAACATCAAACAGTGAAAACAGGAGTTATACCGTGAGGGAGGAACATACATACTATGCTTGTCCTCTATCACTTTCACCCACCGCTCAACTTCTGGGTTTTTAAGCAGTTATTTGGAGATAAGTTTCACGAGCCGGATACCAGTGGCTCATACCTGTAATCCTAGCTACTCAGGAGGCTGAGATCTGAGGATCAAGGTTCAAAGCCAGTCCAGGCAGAAAAGTCTGTGACACTCTTATCTCCAATAAAGCACTAGTGCTGTGGCTCAAGTGGTAAAGCGCTCGCCTTGAGCTGAAGAGTTGAGGGACAGTGCCCAAACCCAGAGTTCAAGCCCCACAACTGACAAAAAACAAACAAAAAAAGAGTTTCATGGACTTTCCTGCCCTGGCTGGCTTTGAACCTCAATCATCAGATCTCAGCCTTCTGAGTAGGTAGGATTACAGGTGTGAGCCACCAGTACCAGGCTTTACTTGGGTTTTGATCTGAAGATTATTTAAATCTAAACTATGATACCAATGAACAAATCCTAGAACATGTGTATGATCTTGCAGATCATTTGAATACAGTCAAAACTGCTCAAAGTTTAATTCAGTTTATGGTATTAGTTACAGTAGCCCTACCAAATTAATTCATTGAAGACATAGAAAGTTTTCTCCCAAGAAGGCAATTGAAGTGCACCCAATATGGCAGACTGATAGGAAGTCTAAAGCTCAGGAAAGACAAACAGGGCAATGAAAGGTCAGATGATGATTAGGGCAATAGCTCTGGCAGAGGTAGAAAGCATAAAGTGGCCAAGAGCAAAGTAGAGCAGATACTGGTGATAGCTTGTCACCTGACTCCCAACTTTGCTGGGCAGTGAAGAAAGGTGGTCAAGATTTGCTTTAGAGTCTGGACCAAGGCTGGTGATAAGACCAATTATATAGTACTAACAAATATCAAGAAAGAACCAGCCTGGCTTAGGGAAGATCAGACATAACCTAGGAATGACCTCAATAAATAAAGTCCTCGTAACTCAACATTTATTAAGGCAGCAAGCCACCTTTCCTGTGAAATAAGCAGCAGTAAGCCTGAGAAGCCTCCAGAAGTATAGCTGACAACATATCCAGCTGGCCACTAAGTCCTAGAACCTGGGGACATGGCTGTTGCTTCTAGAAGAGTAAAAGCAGAGAAACAGAAAGTAACAAGTGGCAATTAGGCTATCTCTCATTCCCTCTGCCAGCCATCCAGTCAGGAACTCCACTGTTCACTTTTTAACAAAACATTCTAAGAAGAATTTTATAAGCCAAAGGAAACAAAAGTCTAAGATACTTCCAAAAGTTGCTAAAGTACATTATATGCCTATATGGAAACAATGCAATGAAAATCCTCTGTATAATTAATATATGTTAATAAAAATAAGAAAAGAATTGTCTGACTTCATAGGCAGCTCCAACACTATATCCCCCCAAAATGGATGGGTGACATGGTGGGTTTGGGCAGTTTTTTAGAGTGCCTAGCATTGCTGTTGGCTCAGGAAGACAGGGTATATGCTAGGGTTCTTATCAACCTGCTGTAATTCATTCCTGCCTGGGAGACATCTTGAATGATTTTCAGATGGTTATTTGCTATAGAAATAGGTTTAAAAAATCATACAACATATAAAAGAAACTTACTGTGTGTGTGTGTGCCTGTACTGGGGTTAGAACTCAGAGCCTCTCACTCTCATATAGCTTTTATGTCCAAGGCTGGCACTCTACCACTTGAGCTACACATCCACTTGTGTATTTTTGCTGGTTAATTGGAGTAAGAGTCTCATACACTATTCTGCCTGGGTTGACTATGAACTGTAATCTTCAGACCTCAGCTTCCTGAGTAGCTAGGATTACAGGTGTGAGCCATGAGTGGCCAACTTGAAAACAAAATATAACCAAAAGCAACAAGAAAAACCTCAGCTTTAATCAAGTCAGCAATAAGGCTGAAAAATGTAATTGAAGAAAGGATCGTCACAATGTCTACGCTAACTAAAGAAAAAAGTATCTGTGTGTGCATCACAGATAATCATACCAGAGATACATACGGAAGATGACTGCATGTGCACAAGTATCCCTTGCTATCCAGAGGAGATGGGTTCTAGGTCCTTCAGAGGACATCAAATATCATATGCTTAAGTCCCTAATACAGAATGCTGTAGCATTTGCATAGAACAATAGAATCCTGTCTGCTTTATAGCTGCAGTAGATGACTCATAAGCCCCAATGTGATGTTGATGCTATGCAAATAGCTGGTTCACTGTAACCTCTGGGGAGTAAGGACAAGAATGAACAGGTCTTTTCATGTCTAGTACTGGCATCTTTTCTCCTCTTTCAGATATTATTTTTTTAATCTGCTGCTGGTTGGATTTGGGGATGTGAAACTGAAAGATACAGACAGTATACGTGTGTGTGTGTGTGTGTGTGTGTGTGTGTGTGTGTGTGTGCGTGTGTGTGTAGAAAAAGAGATATATACACACTTTAAGTAAACATGTATTTGCAGTGTGTGGGTGTATATGTATGTATATACACATATACAGATGTGTGTATAGACATAGATATATACAGTGATTCATCTGGATGTGTTCGTACCACCATTGCAGCTATGGTATGCAGCCAAGCAGCAGGAAGGACCCCAGGGCACCCCACTTTCACCAGCAGTGAACACGTGAACACATTCCATTTTGGAGCTATCCTTCCAGGTTCATGGTGCAGGAAGCAGGTAAGGAAACTTTTGTCCCCAAGATCAAAGGAATGTTCCCTGAGAGCAAAGGCTGGCACCGCCATGTCTTTGAGCCTCACCTCACTCCCTTTTCACTCACTGTGTCATGGTGCGATGCACTGAGGTACCCAGTGGTTCATTCCCTGGAGATCACTTTCTGACCCACCCAATGAAACAGAAGTACTTGGAGGACATGCTCTTTGGAAAGTGACTCTCTACTGAACTTGCTGCCCCCTTTGTTCCTCTCTGTCCATTCTGTCCATTCCACAGGGAAAGATGACTATTAATATTGTACACTTTCTTCCTTTCCAACCCACATCCACTGCACACACATCTTGTATCTTTCTCAACCTCCTAAACAAAAGAATGTTCTCAATGAGTCTTTCTCTTTTGTATCTTTTTTGGCATCAGAATCTTATTTGTCAAATTCCTGGAAACAGGTTTTGCCTAGCAATCCAACCATTAACCATCGCATCAAGGCAAGAAGTACGCCATACATAAGATTTATTCCATAGAAAGAAATCTGGATTCTTGGCTCTAGACCTTAGGAGCACATGAGGAAAAATGTTCAAACCAACTTAAAAGTAAAATTACCCAGAGAGCTGGGTGCCATTGGCTCACACCTGTAATCTTGGCTACTCAGGAGGCTCAGATATGTGGATCAAAGTTCAAAGCCAGCCTAGGCAGGAGAGTCTGTGAAACACTCATCTCCAATTAACCACCAAAAAGCTGAAAGTAGAACTAACGCTCAAGTACTAGAGTGCTAGCCTCGTGCACAAAAGCTCAGGGATAGTGCCCAGACCCTGATTTCAAGCCCCAGGAATGGGGGGAGAGAAGAATCTGTCAGGGAATGTAGCATTTTTAGCACCTGGACACAAAATGCCAGTGGCACATCCCTATTTTAGTGACAATCCACATCAACCATGACTATTTCTAAATGTCCCTTAAGAAAGAAATCAGGAAATGTAGCTTACTACTGATACTTTTCTTTGGCTGTGAAATCATGCATCAAACAAATGGTCTTCTGATGAGGAAAATATCAGTTCTTCACTGTAAGGTGGAGGGTGGCTATGGTGTAGGGTCAAAAGCCTGGACAAAAGCTGCCTGGGACCTGACTCTGCAGATTCGGCCCTAGCTCATCTTCTACTTGCCTAGTAATGCTGAAGTTGAGTACACTCTTACTATGACAGAGATCACCCTCTGGGCCACCACTTCATTCCTAGCAGGAATGAAGCAAAGCATAGAATTTCACAGTTCAGAAGGATTTAAAGCAATCCCTTGCAGCTGATAGAAACCGTGCACAGAGTCAACAGACCTGCCAGCAATTTCATGGTAAAAACAAAAACAAAAACAAAAAACCAGAAGGAGTCATGGAGCTAAAGTGTGCAGTTCATAGTTAGTGTTCAAGATCTACGTTATTTATAGTAACTGTGCTGATCATTACAACACCCCAGAAGAGCAGAGATTGCTTTAGGTAGCTCTTGCCTAGAACACAAGAAACCCCCCCTACTAAAATCAAGGACAGGGCGATGTGGTTTCTGTCCACCTAGCAGGCTGACCATGAACTGAAATCAAAGTTCTTGCCCATCAGCCATTGTGCTGGCTGTGTGGAGTTCACTGTCTGGGAGCCTTCCTGCCCACATGCATATAGTACATGTATGAGTACTAGCAATGGAAGGGAAGCTGGGGGTTTCTACCTCTTCTAGAAATGAATCGGGTCAGATCAAGAGCTGAGCAGGAAGTAGGTGAGCCAAGTCTTTAACAGGACCCATGGCCAGAGAGAGACCTAAAATTGAATATGGCAAGAAGTTTTTACTCCAAAGACTGGGAAGGAAGAGATGTGGTCAGGTTGCTCTTTGCATAGAAACTGTCCATACGGTATGAAGACAGACAGTAGTGAGGCCCCCCCCCCCATTGCCCTTGACTCCAGCACAGAGCCTAGCTCTCCTTGCTCCCTTAAGTCCCTATTTCTATGTGGATCATCCGGCTTCCTCCTTCCTCTTCACAACATTGCTTCCCTGCCTGTGATATAGGAAGAGTGATGTTAAACTCTAATTTCTAAAATAATGTTCATTCAACACTTCTAGAAGCATCATTAAAGAATCAGTTTACTCCCCTTAGGGAGTAAACATTTCTGCCGGTGAGCAAAGACATGAGACGGCTCTTCCACTATATCTACCCCCCAAAATAACAGGAGTCACCTGATTCCCAAGAGGAATCACAGTCCCCTAAGTCTGCTCTGGAGACCATGAGTTCCAAAAGACATATTGCCTGGGCAAAGGGCTCCAGGGACAAGTGATTTAATAACTTGGGAAAATGCTGTCTCACCCTCCCCCGACTTCTTGCTAAGAGACTGTTCGTACAAATTAATTTACTAAAGACATTAAGATGACTCGCAGCAAAAACCTCATTAACATTGATCAACCTAATTCAAACTTATCTGATTATTAAACCCTCCAACATGCCAGGGAAAGGCCATTTGCTAGGCTTTAATATGCGTGATTGGGCATAGTCTTCAAGGAGGCGGCAGCATTTTGACTGGGTCAGAAAAAAAATGGTTAAGGTTTTATTAAGCCCAGATATCAAGCCCAGGGCACAATATGCAATCTATTCATTCAACACATACTCAGTGAATCTTGCTTTTAAAAGCCAGGCCAGTCCTTGGTGCTGAGGAGCTGCCCCCACATTGGTCTCTGTCCATAGACAGTGACATGCATTTTATGCTTGGGGAAGAGCAAAGGCATACCTAGGATAAAGCAGGTGTGACTGGAGGCAACCTTATTGTGAGAGGAAATGGATGTTTACCTACATGTGAACTCCTGATCTGGTCAGGAGTCATCATTTCCCTCTGCCATGATTAAAAGAAACCTCAACAAGCTCTTTTAATCTGTTTCCTTCTCTCTAAAATGACCCCATTATCTAAATTCGCTAGTTCCTTATAGCATCAATATCTCAGAGTTCTGTGATTGTAAGGTAAGAAAAGAAAGTCTTGGAACAGGAGGTTATTGGTTTGGATATTTTGTCAAAACAAAGCTCTTCAAGGGCTAGGAATATAGGTCAGTAGAACATTACTTACCTATCTAGTATAGGCAAGACCCTAGAGATCTGATCCCTAGCCTTGCAAAACCAAAACCAAATCAAACATCTTTGAAGAAAAATGAGGAGAAAAATGAACCACCTTCTGTCTCAGGGCCCAGAATTCACCTGATCTTAGACACTTATTTCTCAAATTGGAAGAAGACACATGGCATAGTTTGCAAACACTTATTTTGTTGAAAAAAAAGTGATCAAAGCAAATTTGATTTTTTGGCACTGAAACCGGGTTATATTGTAGAATAGAATGAAATATCCACTATTGACTTTAGAGATTAAAAAAATGAGGGCTTTAAGACCTCTATAGCTTATGTTGACTTTTCGTTGGTAGTATCAGAGTACCTGTCTCTGTCTCTGAGAGGATAAAACCTGGAGGAGCCTAGAGCTTATTCACTTAAATCTTAGAGGGACCCAACCTATTGTTCCATAATGAACCTATGTCAAAGACAAAGATTTACCATTGGACTGGTCTTCCCCATAGTTTTTATGGGATGGTGCATATAAGAACATCAAAGCAAAGACATAGAGGTTCCACATTCCATAGATGCCCGTGAAGAAAGCACTGTTCACTTGCACTGTGACACCACCCCATTTCCAATGGCCTTCTGTCACCTGTAGAAAAAGAACAGTAACATTCAAGTGAGTCAACAAAGAAATATAATATCAATATAGAAAACCAATCAACATGAAACCAGGTCTCTTCCACAAATGGCAAAGCTAAGTTCCATGTAAGACAACATCTGTTTTTCAATCATATTAATATAATTCAAGGTCAACTGAAGAGGAGGTATGTGTCAAGCACAAAGTCAGGGACTTTTTAATCTTTATTTTTTAATTTTTGGGGTGTGTGTGTGTGTGTGTGTGTGTGTGTGTGTGTGTGTGTGTATTGGTACCAGGACTTAAACTAAGGATCTCACACTCTCATTAGGCATGCTTATTCACAGCTGGAGTTTTACCACTTGAGCTATGCCTCCAGTCTAGCATTTTACATGCTAATTGGAAATACAATCTCATGAACTTTTATTCCCAGGCTGTTTTTGAAGTTTGATCCTCTTTATCTTACTTTCTTGAGTAGCTAGAATTATAGGCAAGAGGCACCAGGAGCCTGGGATTACTGGTTTTTAATCTTGACCATACTTTAACATCACCTAGAAAATATTGCCCCCTAAAAGCAAATCTCTTGTTATCCCCAAGAAAGAGATTGCGTTTAAACTTCTAGCCACAATTGTAAATCCTCCTCTGCCATCTTCTTAGCCAGATATAAACTGCCCACAGGTGGAGAGTAGCTCTGCCAGATCTTTAGCATCTGATGTGTCACAGGTGTGCACGTTTCTTTGCTTTGCTTGCACTCTCTCTCTCTCTCTCTCTCTCTTTCTCCCTCTCCCTATCTCTCTCTCTTTCTTTTTCCCTCTCTCTCTTTCTCTTTTTTGCTAGTACAGAGATTTGAATTCAGGCCCTTCTGCTTTCTTAGCTGGTGTTCTACCACTTGGGCTACCCTTGAGCTCTACCATCTCATGTATTTAATAAGACAAGTATGATTAAAGACTTTAAACTTTACTTAAGTATAAAATAAAAACTTAGTTGGGTGCTGGTGGATCATACCTGTAATCCTAGCTAGTCAAGGGGCTGAGATCTGAGGATATTGGTTCAAAGCTAGCTGGTGCAGGAGAGTCTGTGAGACTCTTATCTCCAATTAATCACCAGAAAACCACAAGTGGAGGTGTAGCTCAAAGTGGTAGAATACTAGCCTTGAGTGAAAGAGCTCAGGGACAGCACCTATGCCTTGAGTTCAAGTCCCAGGACCGACTAAATAAATAAACAAGCAAATAAATAAAAACTTGCATGATTATAGAGGAGAACCAAGTTTAATTTTTTAACTCTGGCACACAGTAAACAATAAATACTATTTTCTAAATGTCATTCTAGGTAAGTCACACACAAAGGTAATTATGAAGCTTTCTATGCTTTGTAATTCTGCAAGAGATGTTTGAAGCTGTTTTGCCTATGATAATCACTTGGTAAGTGTTTTAAGGGCTGTCTGAAGACACATGGATTACAATAAGCATTGTCAACAGAGCTGTTGAACTGAGTGACTAGTAAAGCTCTGAGACCCTTGACATTAAACTAACCACTTCTGCTTGCTACCAATAATTTTACTTAGAGATAATAGAACATATGGATAAATACTTCTGTGACAGCTTATGAGACTGAGTTATACAAATCCACTCCAGGAGCTACTTTTAAATTTTAAGATAGGAGTTAAATCTAAATGTCAGATCTAAACAAGCAGGTTATCTCACCTGCTACTTAGGATAGGTGTCTGCATCCTCCATACATTTCTCTGTGTGCCCCAGAGCCCATGGGGGCACTAGACTTAGTGTAAAGTTCAAGATTTTCCTTTGGAAAGACCTTCGGTGTCAGAGAGCCCAATAATGCAAATATAAATGTACTTGTCCTTGTGGCACAAACACCACCATGAACTTATTCACTTTGCAAAATAGTTGATGCCATGTGAAATGTCTAGGAGTATTTACTTGGCAAAGAAGGATTTTGTAACCACCCGTGATTTTAGGCATTCAGCTTCTTAGAAATGTCTCCAAAGGGGCTGGGAAGGTGGCTCAGTGGTAGAGCGCTTGCCTTGCATGCCTGAGGCCCTGGGTTTGATTCCTCAGCACCACATAAGCAAAAAGAAAAAAGCCGGAAGTGGCGCTGTGGCTCAAGCGGTAGAGCGCTAGCCCTGGGCTGAAGAGCTGAGGGACAGTGCCCAGACCCAGAGTTCAGGCCCCATGACCGGACCCAAAAAAAAAAAAAAAAGAAATGTCTCCAAATACCACTCTTCCTACTTTTAAGTACAGAACATCCTAACTTTATAAAAATCATAGCACTTAGAACATCTTATGATTTGAATGTACATGGTGGAAGGTGTTCTGGGAATCTATTTGTTCACTGTGCTAACACTGGGACTCTTCTACATGTGGTAAGGCAGTAGCCAACGAGCTACAAGATGAAATATGGCAGCTCTTTTACGTTAGGGCAGCTAGGAGAAGGGCCTAGAAGAAACTGGACATCTTGGGAAAATGCATATTTTCTTGTGGTACTTAGATTTTGAACTCAGGGTCTCATATGTACTCGGTAGGTGCTGTGTCACTATGTGTTCATTTTGTGTTTCATGTTGGGATAGGATCTCAGTTTCTGCTTGGACACATCCCTGGACCATGACAGGCACATGTCAGCCCATACAGCCATTCATGGAGGGGAATCTCAAAAACATCTCTTCCTAGGCTGACTTTGAATTGTGATCCACCTGATCTCAGCCTACCAACAGATTATTAATAAAAAGATATTAATAGTCTAGTAACATGACTGACCTCTCTGCTTGTTGCTCAATGGTGCATAACAGAAATTTGCAAACAAAATGCAGGGATGTTGCAATGATGCATGGAAATAGAAAATAGAGAGATGAAAACTCTTAAGAAATATCTACTGGAGGCAGAAACTTTGTGAGGATGGAGGAAGGACTGTGGAGCAATCTGTGTGAGGAGTAGCTTCAATAGATGTGGGCCCTGCTTGCAGTGGGTGGGTAAAGAGAGGTCATGCCACCAGCTCTCGGGAGTTGGTCTAGAGAAGGGAAACTGAGGCTCTGAGTGACAAGACAATTAGATTCTGAGCTACTGTTTGGGCTCTGAATGTTAGATTCTGTTGGCTTTGTGGGCAGTTGCAGGAGAAGGGGGCGGCGACAAACAGTCTTGAGACATAATTGGTGAGTGATGACAATGTTGGGCCTGAAAGGAAGGAGATCCTATGGGCAAAACCCATGAGACAATAATACCCATTAGACAGTAGAAGGTGGCAAGTGTGTAGGAGCTACTATTATGTAAGGCTTCAGGAAAAGCCCCCTGAATGTATTCCTAGAAGGTAGAGATTTTTGTGTCCCTGGAAGTAGAGGATCCTAATGTGTGTATATACCATTGGATACAGGTAGAAAAAGAAAAAAAAGGAAGAAAAAGAGAGGAAATAAAGGAAAAAGGGGGATATCTAATAGAAACACTGTGGTCCATAGAACAGATGTCAATGTGACAAGTGTTAGTTCATTTAAACACTGATCTCCATTGGATTCCTTCCTTATTACTTAGAATGAGTGGTTAATCTAGATGTCATAGCAAGGATACCCATAGTTAACACTTATTCAATGTTCATAGTGTTCCAGGAATTATGCTAAGCATTTTACATAAAAGAGAGTATTTAGCCTTATAACCACTCTGTAGAGAGAAATAAAATACTTTGACCTGGACTGCTTGACTAGAAAAGTCATAGCGCCCTAAGTTTGACTCCAGAAGAAGGTGTTTTTAACTATTAAACAACACAAGGGTATTGTTTAATAAGCCAGGGTCACTCTCTCAAGGCAGCCTAGGCAGGAAAGTCCATAAGACTCTTACCTCCAAATAACCAGCAAAAGCCCAGAAGTGGAGCTGTGGTTCAAGTGGGAGAGTATTAGTCCTGAGTGAAAAAGCTAAGGGGCAGCGCTCAGGCCCTGAGTTCAAGCCCACTACTGGGACAACAATAATAATGATGATGGTGTTAATAATAATGATGATGATGATTTTACAGAAAAATCATAGTAATAAGAAGCTTCTATAATAAGGGCTGTACAGGAACTGAACCTGACTAAGGAAATAGCACTTCATCCCCTCTTCTCGTGTTTGCTCTGGGATATGCACACTGTTCAGAACACAGCTGCATAATTATCAACTCACTGAAATTGAAATCTATAAATACATTACTTCCTGCTGAGGGCAAAGTGTTGAACTGCATACATGAACTGCATAGACATTGTAACCCCACTGCTTGGAGACTGGATTGTGTTTTTTCCCCCTCTCTTCTCTCCATCACTTATGCCTGAGACATGCTCTAAGATCTGAGTACATTCCCTCCAAGATGAACCACAATTAGCGGCCTCCACAGAGCAGGCCTTAGAGATCCGAAGTCTTATTAATGGCAAGGCAGAGTGGTGAAAGGTTCCTCTTTCAGAGAAACAAATTGGGTAGCCCCAACCAAAAAGAGGAGGGAAAAAAATCATCTCTCCCTCTACCTAAGTCTTAGTTCTAAAACACACTGCTTGTCCTGATTTAACATTGCAACAATTTATTTTGTGTGAAACCATCCAATTATACCCCTGAAGCCAAGCGAAGGTCAAATCCCTTTACACCCAGTAGTCTTGACAACCAGCATTCCCCACTTACCAACAAGATATTTCCAAACCTGAGATAGACATGGGCTCTCTTACTGGAAATATTCACTCTGTAAGTCACAGAATTAAGTGAGCGCGTGCACGCACGGGTACGTGCATGCATGCACACACACACACACACACACACAGAGAGAGCTGGGGACAGGCTCTCAGGGAGTTTGCTGCATGTGGCTTGACCTGAATGTCAGGCACCTGAGGTCCCTTCAGTGAAGGTCAGTGACCTTCTCCTCAGCCACCACAGTTCTGTTCCCTTTTGGCCACCACCTCTAAATGGAACATCTCTTTCTCCTCCGGAGGAATGGGGCTGAAAGACCAGACTGCAATGTACCATCTCTTGGTTGCTATGACCGAGGCCATTAAAATAGCAGGCATTAAAAGACTGCACCTCAGCCCCTAGCTACAAAGCCTCAAGGTCACCGCAGTGCCAGCTTCCTGTGGGCCTTTCATTACTGCCCACACAGCCTCAGTATCCTGGAGAGATCCTCTTGCATTATATTTCATGGGGCTTAAATACAAGCTCTCCCAGCAAGCTGAGAGTATAATGGGGATTTTAAAACATTCCTTTTACCTCGAGCTAGGATCCATTTCAAAAAGTTACCCAATGGGTTCCCTTTCAGGTGAGCTCATTGCTTTGACATTCCAAAATGACATTAGAAAATAAATCCTCTGATGACTATATTAATATAGTACCTGGGACACCGAGAGCTATGCTGGAAAACTTCTTAGATGTCTATAAATAAACCTTAAAAAAAACAGCAGGAGGAATGTGAGGAGCTAATGGAATTCAAAAGGCCTCATTGCTACCCCCTTAAGAGTTGAAATCCACTCCAGTGGCCCACTATGGAAGCAGAAATAAAAAGTCAGCCACAGGCTGGAGCCAGATACTGGGGTAATGGAGTATTAATACTTTTCTCCCAAAAAAACCTTCAAACTATGTTTCTTGGAAGATGGCTTCCCTTGCTTTCAGAAGTGAATTAATTAAACACATATAAGGTTAAGTTCTAGCAATGTGCAGCCATGTTAGGGAACAGGATCTTGGCTTCAAGTAAATGAACTCTGCAGAAGTGAGAAGCGAGGATGGAAGAGGACTCTTCTACATGGAAACAGTAAAAGCCTGTCACAGTCACTCTTGCTTGAATATAAGTGTTTGAACCTTAGCTGGCTGAATAAATGGAAAAAACAATCTCCCTCAGAATCTTCCCCATTTTACTTGTATTTGAAGTAGAGAGAAAAGTTTGCAAGGTTTGCTAAATGAGCAGTCTGACACAAACACAGATGTGGAGGACAGAGCTAATAATGTGCAGGGGTTGTTTGATTTTTTTTTCCACTTGCACTTTAGCCTTCATCTGAGCTGGTAGCAATGCTGGCACTCTCTGGCTCTCAATTTGGGGTTGCCTGGGATGGCATTCAAGGGACTCTTAAACTGGAATAGGAAAAAGATTTCAGCTGGGCGCCGGTGACTCACGCCTGTAATCCTAGCTACTGAAGAGGCTGAGATCTGAGGATCATGGTTCAAAGCCAGCCCAGGCAGAAAAGCCCATGAGACTCTTATCTCCAATTAACCACTGGAAAACTGGAAGTGGTGCTGTGGCTCAAGCGGTAGAGCGCTTGCCTTGAGCTGAAGAGCTGAGGGATGGAGCTCAAGCCCAGAGTTCAAGCCCCACGACCGATCAAAAAAAAAAAAAAAAAGATTTCACCACTATCTGACTGAAAATATTTCCTTTGACAAAACAAAACAGATCAATAGAAACCATGATGTTTCCTGATCTAGTAATTCTGTAACATACAAACTAGCTAACTACATACACACACACACACACACACACACACACACACACACACACACACACACACACACACACACAACGCCATATATATGATACCATTTTGAAATTCAAAGTATTTTACATCACTCGTTTAGAAACCTTCTTTGAGGAGACTTCTGAAGCCTTCATCAAGTTACCAAAGGAGTCCATACAGAGCCCGTGCACCAGAGGGTAACTTGCTTGTCTTATCCCAAGGCTCTATATGCTCTAATAAAACTCTCCATGTTACCCAGATATGTGGATAATAGAGCAATGACAAGAGTCAGAAGGACCAGATTCTGAGCTCCAACTTGTATATATTTGGACAAGGCCTCCCACCTTCTTACCTCTCTCAGGAACCCAGCTATTCCTCCTGTGGTTAACCATTCCAGGGACTCTTTGCTAATCCCTTTGCAACATCATTTCCCATAGTCCTTACACAGCAACACAACCTTCCTTGGGGGGGGGGGACCATATTACTTAGTAGGAAAGTTTAGACTTTCAAACTATGAAGTCATCCATTCACATCCCACCCAGCCAGAAAACTGTATAAATGGATTATTAGATTATTTCATATTTTAGCAAACTAAGATCATAGTTCTGGCCCTACTTAGTTTTTTTTGTGAAGCCCAAATGAATGATATAGATGTATAACACGTTAGATTTAAATACTTTTCAACTTCCACAGCAAATTACCAGTAATTTTAAATCATTATCATGATCAATATTAAGATTTTCACTCTCAAATTTTGAGTTTGAGAAATAACCAATAGGAAGATAAGCTTCCATTGAATTACATTTCCTGCTTAAATGGCCAAATAATTGCTACAAGATATGGATGATGGACTACAAAAGGATCTATGTTAACGCTAGATAAAGATCCAATCAAATTAATGCTCGCTTGTTAATGTTGTGCTATAGGGCTTTAAACATTTATTCTCTTAAGTAATTGAAATATGTGCCTTTCAATCTGGCTGCAGGCTTTTCATTGATTCTGCAACTTTTACCTTCTACAAGGCTACATAAAAGGAACAGTCAAGTCCATGTGGCAAGGGGGCTAAGAAGGTCCTGACTAGTCTAAAATCAACAAGGGTTTACCAGCTACCCAGAACGAGTGCCTCCCTATTGTCTTAGCTGCTCAGAATTTTCTGTGAATTGTAGAGAGACCTCTCCAGGGATATTCTCCTTGGACACACAGGATACACATACCTGACTGACAATGAAGAAGATAACAGTCATGGCAGCACAGGCCAAGGTGATAAGCATGAGGAACTTGAACCTGAAAATTAGCCCCTATTAGGAAAAGACAAAAAGAATCATTTAATATCCCTCCAAGTCCTGTTCTCCATGTATAAATCTATGAATAGCTCATTTGAAAGGAATCTGTAATACCAGATGACAGCAAAATAATTTCATGTACTAATATTTCTGCACATTCAAAGGTGAATATGGTGAGACAATTCTTGGGCCAAATATTGCCTATGTTCTTATCTCTCATGAAACATGGATGCCAGAGAGCCTGGAAATTATATTCACAACACATCATGAGGCTGCTAATTTCCCTGCTAAGCTGGTTCTGCTTCTTTGCCAGGGTTCAAAGTTACCAAATCCAAGTTTTCTGCAGTTGTACTAGAAGTCTGCTCCAGTGAACAAGAAGAAATATGCATATTAATAAGGACAACTGGATTTGGTTGCGTTTTCTCATGTATCACTCCAACTCTAGAGACAGGCAAAACTTGGAAAGCACCCACGATTTTCTGAGAGCAGGATTTAAGGGAATGTGTGTTTCAGGGTGTAATGCCTATTAATCAGGGCCCCTGGTGTGCAGATCCACTGCATATAAATTCACTGGAGTTCTGAAGTGTGCCTGTCTCTTTCCACAGAGTCACCAGGCTCCAGTGTCTTAGCACACCACTTAGTCACGAGCCAAAGGAATCCTTGAAACATGAAGAACGTGCTGCCTGCATTAAGGATTTAGAGGTGTTAAGCGTTTCTCTAAAATAAAAATCTAATCTATGAAACAGAGGAGCAACTGCAACTGAGAACCTGCTGGATACTTGAGAGTTTGCAAAACTGATCGCCTGGATTCATGAGCCCATCTTAGGGTTGATTCTGGGCAAGGGAACTCTGCTGAAGGCCTCACCCCAAACCAAACCTCAATCCTATCTAGCATATACCACTCAAAGTTGTTCTTGAGGAACATGTTAAACAACCTTCTATCTAAGGCAGAAGCCTATCTATACCACAGAAAGAGAGATTTCGATAGCTGACGAGGTGCTTCTTGGAGAAGGACTTAGCCTCTACATCTGCCCAGTGATCCTATGGAAAAGCTCTCCATGTGTATTTGAAAGTAAAGCCTTTCAACCTCCAGGGCCTGTGCTTACCCATCAGGCTGGAGATGGTGAGTACTGGCTCTAGAATGGGCTTGGACAGCTGCTTACCTCATAGTGTAGCCGTCGGACTTTGCTCATGGCTGGAAGACTGGACTGCTTCCCACTGATATTCCGAAACACCTGAAATACCATGAAGCACAGGAACAAAAAGTAGAGGCAGAGGCAGATCCCTGCCACAATGATGAAAGCCATCTGAGCATCCAGTAAAGGAAAGGGTAGATTCACCACGGACACAGATGAGCGAGCATGACACTTTCTGGTCCACAGGTAGTTAGGATAAACTTGGAGCCAACTACTAAAACCTGGCATTCTAAGGGCAGTGAGTGGAGGTGGCAGCAGTTCTTACCCAACAGTTCCATGGAAGGGAAGTTGCTTTCTAAGTCAAATGAGAAAAAAACTGAATTCTGCTTGTAGAAATGCACAGGACGGATTTACCTGAGACCTTATAGGTCAGAATCAACTAGGTGTCTAGGAGATTCAAATGTGTTATGAGTTTGAAAGGCACTACTGTAGTAGATAATGGTTGCTACATACTGATTATGGGAAAGAAAAGCTGCATTCAAGTCATTGGGAGAGGTCAAATAAAGATCCCAATTCCCACATTAGATAGATGGAATCAGAGCTCTAAGAGTCAGAAAACAGTGTGTAAAATGTGGTTGGAAACCACTGGTCTGTCTCTGGGCATTTCTATAAGTAAGACTGGGATGTCCTGGAATGATGGGAAGGGGACCTCTGGAGGGTAGATCGGCTGTAGCCGCCAGGAGCCCTAGTGGGGAGCAGAAAGACACGTGTGAATGGTAGGCACCGGATAGGGCCATATACTTTGAGACTCATTGGGAACACTCCCCTCGGCCCCCACCCCAGGAATAACGATTTATTAAGTTGGCGAGAACCACAGGAACAACATTAGAAACCATACCCAATGTAGGAGAAAAAGACAAAAAGAAAAAGAAAGTGAAGTGTGTGAACGCCGTTGGAGGTGCAACAGAGGGAAGCTTGTCTGCAGGCATGGTCAGCATGTCTTCAAGGCGAGTAGCATGGTGATGGTGTTCTGCCTGTCCACTGAGCTGCTGGTTTCCAGGCTGTCCATGCTGTTCTCCACTCACAGGCAGCAGCTTTTCCTTTGGGGTTGTCCTAATGAGGCAGGCAGCAGCAGCACATCTTTTCAAAGCAACTTAAAACACTCCTCTTAAGCCGCTTCTAGATCATGCCTCTTCCATTTACTGCAGGACCAGGGGGAGGTGGGGTGCTGGCTCTGTGCCCCAGGCAGACATTTCTGATGCTGGTGGTCCTGAGGGCAGCTTGATATTCTCCTCTGGGTCCCCTGGGCCCTTCCAGTTCAGATCAGATGCTTCTGGACCTGGGGCAGCCACACTGATGTCCCTCTACCCCTGTGTAGCCCCTGTCCATATATTGTATGGGGGGGGGGGAGAAAATCAGCCCTGCGGCCCTCCTGCCTCTCCTGCTCAGGGGCTGAGCAGGTCAATTCACTGGGTTGGCCTATGGGGAGTATAGTTGTTGTTGTTGCTGCTGCTGCTGCTGCTGGAGCAGAGGGAGGGCTTGCTGCCCTCAGTCTTCCACTCTGTACCAGTTATGCTGGGTCTCCAGAGGAGACAGGAGAAGCACACCGACCTGGTGCCTTTCCTGCCACCCTCCTGCTGCTGCTGCTTAGCATGCAGGCAGACAGTGGGGTGGCGCACAGGAGCACTGGCTCTCTTGACCTGTACATTCTGGAAGGACTGGTGTACAGGTGAGGGGCAAGGCGGAGGCCCGGGAAGCGGGCGCCTCACCAGGCGGATCAGGTCTTGGCCCTCATCTTGTTGCTCCCTGAGCATGCTGTAGGTTGCCCTCTTATTATTAAATGTTCTGCGTGACAGGGCTGCTCACACCTCCTCTGGGTTAAATCCCATGTATGACACCATGATGCGCAGGATGGTGGGGTCTGGCTGGTTCAGACAGGCTGGCTAGAGCTTGGTGAAGCTGCCTTAATTGGCTTGAGCCAAGGATGGCACATTACTTGCCACACTGATGGCCTCTTCTTTGGATATGCCATCACCAAGTACAACCTCTCCTCTGTTTCTACCTCCTCATAGAGCTTGATGATGTTTGGGCGCTCCACAGACCTAGAAATGTCCACTTTGGTGGCAAAGAGGGGGCTGTCGAATTTGTCGAAGACCTTCACAGTCACCAGGGTGTCTGCGGGCAGGTGCTTGGCCAACTTGATGGGGGCAAAGCCCCCCTCATAGATGGTCCTCAGCACCTGGTAGTGAGCCCTGAGGAGCTCCTTGTCTGAGAAACTGTCCTCAAGGCCCTGATGGGACCTTGCCTCTCTACTGTGTTATCCTACACAGCACCCTAGTGATGCTGTCTAGGGAGAAAATAAATGAACAAATAAAGAAAACAAAACCAAATATAATCAAATATAACAAAGCAGAACAAATGCAATGAAGTGGAACAAAATGGAAAAAATGTAATAAAATACAATGAAATATAATGAAATAAAAGATATAAAATATAGTAGTAGAACAAAATGTAAACAAAGTCTATGATAATAACTATAATAAACACACTAAAATGTAAATATAATAAATGAATAATAAAATATAACTAATAAATATCATGAAAACAAAATCTAATATGTAACTATAGAAGAAATGATAAATAATCAACAAAATGCCTAAATGCTACCTAATTGAAAACAAGTTAAAAAATAGTGAATTAAGAAAATAAGTAAATAATGAAAACAAAATGAAAAACTAAAATAATAGAAGTAAAAGAAACAAAGTAAAAAAGGAAAAAGGAAATGAAATATAAAGTAAAAAATTACAATTAAAACAAACAGAAAAACAAAAAAGACAAAAAAAAATAAACCAAAAGTACAAAAGTCAAAGCCAAATTACAATCCAAATCCAAAAACCCAAAAATCAAAGCCAAATCAACAAACCAAATCCAAAAACCTGAGAAATCACCACGCAACCAACCAACTGAACTCCAGCCTCCCAGCTACTTACAAGAGTCCATCCGTCACCGCCCCCTATATAAACAGCCATGGTTATGACCTCAAATGATGTCAGTGATGTCAGAGCCACCAAGTTACTGGCCTAGAGGACACTTCTTAGATGTGTGTGCTTGGACTGGCCTTTCACTCAGGGCCTGGGCACTGTCCCTTAGCTTTTAGATTCAAAGTTGGTGCTCTACCAGTTGGGCCACAGCCCAAATTCTATCTTCTTGGTGGTTCTTGGGGGATTATGGGCTCAAGGATTTCCAGTCCAGGTTGTTCACAAAGGCAACCTGCTTATTCTTGCAAGACACTTTTGAGCTCATTATAATTTGAGTGCAGTACAAGTTTTTTAGATGGGTATATAGATTGATTGTCAATTGCAATCTAATCAGAGTGTGGGTGCTCTTATCTATAATTCTAGCTGCTTGCAGGGTTAGAATTGGGAAGCTTGCAGTTGGAAGCTAGCTTGGGCAAAATAGTCCGTGAGAGTTCATAGCAAGGGAAGAAGCTGGCATCGTGGTGCATGCCTCTTATCCCAGCTAAGCTGTAGTGAAAAATAGAATGGGATTCAGGCTCTGCCTGCAACAAAAGCAAGTCCTTTTCTCAAAGTCACCAGGACAGATTCAAATGACTGGAGGCTAGACACAGTGTCAGAAGGCTGTCCTTGCCTGTCCTGGTGGGTCTGTCCCTTAGGTGCACATTTCACCAGCCCAGCTGTGCACACCTCTGATCCTGGCAGACTATGGCCTGCAGCATTTTTCTTGGAAAATGTCCCATTAGCTGCTGCTTTAACCCCACTTACATCTCAGACCTACGCCCTGGAACTTTGCCTCTTGGCCCCCCTTTGCTATCCACCCCAACACTTTGCTGCTTACATTTTTTTCCATACTTGTTGCCAGGCACCCTGAGCTTGTTTGCAAACTAGTCCCAAAGGGTCCCTTGGAGTCCTCTACCCTGCCTGAATCCAAACTGCATAGG
This sequence comes from Dipodomys ordii, assembly GCF_000151885.1. Classification (NCBI taxonomy): domain Eukaryota; kingdom Metazoa; phylum Chordata; class Mammalia; order Rodentia; family Heteromyidae; genus Dipodomys; species Dipodomys ordii. The sequence goes on from NW_012267267.1 coordinate 7,660,585, forward strand.
AAATAGAATCCTCTCAGTTGTTTCTCCAGCCTCTGTCTGGAGGCCACTGCTGCCTCAAGCTAAATTTGGGTGCGTTGTTCTTTCCCACCAGGGGGCCGTGGCTGGGACACTGGGCCTCTCTGACCAACACCCCCACCCCTTGCAGCCCCAGTTTCCACTTCTCATTAACAAAGTGGCTAAGAGCCCTTCTGTCCTAAAGTTGGCTGTGGTCTCCTGCCACAAATCCTGTCTCCTCCTCCCCGCACACATGCCTCGCAGATCTGCCTGAATAGTAAAGGCATGCTAGCTTACGGAGGCAATGGGGGATGTGGATGGGGATCAGTTTGTTTGGACTGCCTGCCTCTCTGCCTGGGAGACTCTTCTCTTCACCCATAATGGATGAGGTGCTATCAATTTGGGTATTTACAACCTAAAAGAAACATTAATGGAGATTCTCTTTTGACGACAAACATACATTTACCACACTGTAGAGTGTAAGATTTTCAGCTACTTGTAAGCAGTGATATCAGGTGGACAGCTAACAAGACACTGGACTCAGGAGTTAGGTTGGGGGAAAAGGGAAAAGCTGTATAGATGTATAATGTAGAATCTAGATGGCTTTTAAGGCCACAGACCTGGCTGAGATCTCCGTTCTGTGCTTCCTCGTCACTACCGAGAGGAGGAAGAGCCATCAAGAGACTGAGGGCTGGGTGTGGTGGTGTTCATCTGTAATTCCAATGCTTGGGAGACTGAAGTATGAAGATTGTGAGTTCAAGCCCAAACTGAGTTACATAGTATAGTCTGCAGCCAGCTTGGCCTACATAGGCAAGAGATAGCTCAAGATAAAAGAGAGAAGCCAGGTGCCTGGCGGTTCATGCCTGTAAGTCTAGCTACTCAGAAGGCTAAGATCTGAGGAGCTACCTGGGCAAAAAAGTCCCCATGAGACTCTTATCTCCAATAAACGACTCAGAAAAAAGCTGGGAGTGGCGCTGTGGCTCAAGTGGTAGAGTGCTAGCATTGAGCACAAAGAGGCTCAGGGACAGAGTCCAGTGGGTTCAAGACCCAGGACCGGCAAAAAATAAAATAAAAAATAATAATAAAAATGAGAGAGACAGAGCTAAAGAGAGAATATACAAATATGAGGCTAGAAGAAAGTAGTGCGATTACTTTTCCTGTGCGCACCCCACCCAATTGTCTTTCTAAGCACAGAGGAGGCAGTTGCAGGAACATTGAGAACACTTTGAGACCCATTTTCAGAGCCCAATCTGAGACTAGCATGAGGTGTGAACGGTGGGCGACAATCTCCAGCCAGTTGATGCTAGAGCAACTCCATCCCAAATTGCCTATTTAACAGTTTGATGAGTGTGAACTTGGTAGGGATATTTCTCTAAGCAGTGTATTTAATGCAGTTTCTCCTATGTTCCTATGACTGATAATAGTACTCTGGAATGATGGGTATGTGGTTTTTTTGTTTCCTTAGACCTCTTCCTGTTGGTGAAAGGACAGAGTAGAATGAGACATGACACTGTAACCAACTGTGCAGCCAATATTTGGGAATGGGAGGGTGGAGGTCCACTCTCATCTTTATGCCACTAACAAACAGATATAAATGTCAGGGCTGAGCATGGAAAGATAGGAGCCATCCAGAAAGAATACAACCCCAGCCCCTCCCCATGCTAGAGGAAAGGCTTTTTCCTCTCAGAGCACTAAACGTATTATTCCAAAAATGCTAAAATATTTAAATCCCGTATCCTTAAAGGGATAAGCTAAGACTGTCACTTCTGCTTTTTGCAGATGACATGGACATAGTTCATGTGACCAACCAGAAGCCTTAGTGCTCCTGTGGAACTAATCACCTTAGCTTTATCTCCACTCAGTCTTGGGAATGAAGTCTTACACACAGGCAACTTCAGAAACTGGCTTTCCCATAAGGGCCCATAGATGAATCCCACCCCCACCCCCAGCCTCAGGGAAAAGCTTGTCACACTCTTCCGCAGTAAACAGTGTGAAAAGATCATTTAGACAGGCAGTGGGTTAATACCAGCAATTCTGATCCCTCTGCCTTAGGGACAGCCTTTAACATCCTCTTTTGGCCTCCTTTCACCAGGGCTTGAAAGCAAGAGGTAATTCTTCTCATTATTTGCCTTAATTGTGCTTTTATCATTGGTAGGGAGATCAAAGCTCTGGCTGAGCACACATGGAGAATATCAACTCAGCATTGGAAATGATCTTGGAGACAAGGCAGCTTTGGGAAGAACTAAAACCCTGCACCCACCAAAGAAGGATACAGCCAGCTCTGTTCCAACATCTGTAGTCCAGATACTATAGAAGGGATTTGTGAGTTGTACTCCTCTATGAAAACAAAAAGAAAAAAAAAGTGAGATGGAAAGACAAGGCGCAATTATGACAAAGGCAAAGAACAGGTCATGACTTATTGTTGCAGCTGGAGGGGTGGGGCCTGTATTTAGATAAGCCTCACAAAGAAAAGGAGTTGGTAGAATGTGCTTTGTAACTATAAAAGACTCAATCTGTGCCATAGCTGACCATGTGAGCATGTCCATTGACTTTATTCCTAAAGCTCCAATCACCATTTTCCTTCCCCAAACTCCTCCCAAAATGATAGAAGAGTAGACAGGGCAATATACATTCCAGCTCTCACAGGTATCTACTCACCTCTCACACATGTCAAATATGAAGAGGCAGAAAGAGCCAATAGCAATTGGTCCAACTTGCTTCCAATACCCTGCAATGTGATTCCGCTCATGCTGATCCTGAGAAAATGCAAATTGGGAAAGGAGATAAAGCCAAGAGAAAAGCAAAGCAATGCTCTAGGTCATCTGGTCATCCAGACAGTGCCTATGGTGCATCAGCACTGAGACCTACCCTCCAGCACTAGAAAAAGAAAAGAAATCTCCGTGTCCCAGCCACTCACTTCTAGGATGAGAAGTGGGGAGGGGGGGGCGTTGCTGGCTCATGAACAAATGATCAATCACAAGGCCCAGCCCCAGGACTCCTACAGGAACAACAAAGAACAGGGTACTCTGGGCCTCTGACCCCAGGCAGGGGGAGCCCTGTGCTGCACAAAATAACACTTCAGAATTAAATTGCTGTGTGGCTAAGAACCTGTGTTTGTAAAGGTGACACGGTCCATAGAGGATGAAGACATTAAGGCATTTAATGTCCAGTGCAGGGGATCACTTCTAAGTAGAAAGATAGACATATTTTCTCCTTGTCTTCATTAAAGCCAGAAATGATTTCCTTTTCCTTCTTCTTTCCTTCCTTCTTCCTTCCTTTCTTCCTTTTTTTAAAATAGCGTTTTACTATGCAGCTCAGGCTGGTCTTAAACTGGGGGTCTACCTTAGCCACCTAGCACAGGGATTCCCAGCATTTGCCTCCATGCCTTGCTTGGGTGATTCCTCATGAAAGAAACGCAAATGCACACAGAGAAATAACATGGAAGAATGAGATGAAGAAACTGGGAAAGGCACAGGACTATCTGAGCCTAGTCTGGGACACAAGTGGAATGCTAATCAGCTCATTCTACCAGGAACTCTTTATGTTCGCCTTGAGGACCAGGTTCCAACTGGTATAGTTATATCTTAGCCAGTCTAAGGATGGCCCCCATTATTACTCATAGGCCCTCAATTTATCTTGAAATAGAATTTGATGTCTATTTAAAGAGGTCAGTGTTCCAGGGTAACAAGTGTCACTAGGGCATTTGGACAAACTGCCAGCTAGAAAGAGCCAGGCCCACATTCTCTGGTGGTGTTCTTGGAAACAGGACATGCACAGCTGAAGCCAAAGAGTGAGAAATAATAATTATCATTAGAATTGTGCATGTAAGCCTGGCACTAGTGGCTCATGACTATAATCCCAGCTACTCAGAAGGCTGAGATGTGAGAATCATGGTTAGAAGCAGCCTGGGCAGAAAAGTCCATGACTCCTATCTCCAATTAAACAGAGAAAAAGCCTCAAGTGGCCCTGTGGCTGAAGAGGTAGAGTGCTAGCCTTGAGCAAAAGGAGCCCAGGGATAATGCTCAGGCATAGAGTTTAAGCCTCAGGACCAGCAATAAAAGAACTGTGCATGTGTTTCTTGTCTCCTAACCTACTCACATTATCTCACTTAATTTTCATAAAAATCCTATACAGAACTAGGTGCAGTGGTTCATCCCTATCATCTCAGCTACTCAGGAGGCAGACAGAAGAAGACCCACAGTCAGGGCCAGCCTGGGTAAAAGTTATCTGAAAAACAAGCAAGGTGTGGTAGAATACACATGCCATTTCAGTTAAGTGGGAAGTATAAGTAGGAGGATCACAGATCAAGGCCAGGGCAATAACTCAGAACCTATCTGAAAAATAAGTAAAGCAAAAAAGGGCTGAAGGTTTGGCTCAAGTAGTAGAGTACCTAGTAGGTATGAAGTCCTGAATTCAATAATTCCCAGGAATTCACATTTTATAGATAAGGAACCTAACATACATTACTTGCTAAGTTCATGTAGCTGATTACTAGATGAAGAAGTGTGAGGCAGAGTTTGACCCTTGAACTCCCACCTGTAACCACTAGCTTCACCTGGCCTCATCCACAGCTGGCAGGAGGTAGAGACAAGTAGGTGTGCCCACACAGAACAGTCCTGGTACAAATGTGTCTCGTTTCCCTGGGGAGCTCTTACCATCATGTGTTCGCCACAGAAGATGATCCAGAAGGAGAGAAGCATTGCGTAGAAGATGCCCTGGCGGATGTCCCCAAACAACAGCATCCAGGTCCAATCGAACCCAATGGAAAACCATTCCACTGGGATATTGATAAAAGTCATTGAGATCCCAAGGGCAAAGATGACTCTAAGATGAAAAGAAGGCAAGAAATCCAAGGTGAGGCAGATTTTGGGAAATCTGAAGCACCTATGGAAGCCTGAGAGTTTACTTATTGGGACAGGGTCATTTCATAGGGAGTTTCCACCTGAGGTGACATCATTACTGAAAGAAGGAGGAACCTAGGCCCTTGAAAGACTATGTGTTATTCTAATACCAACTCTAGTGGTACCAAACTTCTACTGGCATCCCAGTCTCTTCAAGATTAATTTCAAATTCTTGCGACATACGCAAGCTTTTTCATGACCTCGGCCCTCTAGTTCTCAGCTCTCCACCATTTTTGTCTGCTATGTTTTGGCTACCTCTCCTCCTCTACCACTGGTCTCTTAACCAGATAAGATTGAATACATTTGTCCTCTCTTACCTCCTCAGAGTATCATTCACCTAATCATTAAAGACACTTGTTAGTACTAGAAATTATGTAAGTTATGCCAGCACATTTGTTTCAGTAATAAATGATTTTAAACACTTTCATGACCCCAAAAGCTTTCCTTTTGCTTTTTGGCTGTCCACATTATGAGCTACTACTTCTCTATTAAAATACCAATGTTATGCCATTGAATTGTTCACACACCTTAGCACCCCACAAGATACATAAAGTCACTTTCCAGAAATGATTAGACAGCTAAATGAACAGGATTAGTTTTTTTTTTTAACTTGTAGAGATGCATTTAATGGGAGAGCCAGATTAAGAGGCAGTGACTGCTTGAACAGAACCCCAGCAAGAACAGGCCCATGTGGTACATCCTGGGAAGCCAGTGTTTTGTGAGTGCTCAGAAGCAGTTCTTACTTTTCCAAAAGCACTGGGGGTCGGGACATCATGGTGATCCTCCTCCAGTACCACACCATGATGATGAAAATGCTGGGTGTAAGGAAGGTCTTCATGGCAAACCACACTTTGGTGAAGCCTCCATTTTGGTGAATTCCCTAGAGAGAGACCAATCGCAATTGCAAAGGTAAGTACATCCTTTTTTTTTGGTAAATAGATCTTTGTATTATTATTAATATTATTGAGCCATCAAATGCATTTTGGGGACAACGGATTGGGAAGCTTGTCTGCTGGACTCTCAAGATAAAGTGTTTTTATTCACAGAATGTACTACCCTCATATGCCCCTGACCCCTCTGCAACCGTTGTCTTATAGAAATATATATTAAAATGCACAGATGAGTTCACATTCTAGTAAGGGAATGATGAAGAATAAGATCAAAAGGTTTTCTATAGGTTTTGAAACAATGGTGAAGTCCATGTATCTGGTAAGTTGAAATACACACACACACACACACACACACACACACACATATATATGAAAGGAAGGGTGTGTGTGTGTGTGTGTGTGTGTGTGCATACATTTGTGCATATACATTGAAGCACCCTTGAGGAAATATATTTTAAAAAGCCTTAACAATGGTTATTTCTGTAGATGGTAGGCAATTACATACAATTGCTATGCTTTTCTGTGCCTTTACCTATACTTTCTAATATCCAATCTATAATATAGTGTAATTTCCAATCATAATATACTATAATATACTACCTGTACTTTCTGTTTCCAATTTATAAGTGTGTATTTCTTGTATGACTATTTTTAGATATTTGCAAATGTCCTCCACGTTCTACTTTTCCCCCAATTAAGCAAGTAAAATGGGAAGGATCTAAAACACCATTGTTCTCTTTAATATTTGTGCTTTGAACAGTAAAACCTTGTTTTTTACTTTTACCTTGGTATTGTTGTTTTATACAATCACAATCATATCATCACCATACAATCATTATAATGAACTTAAGATATAGGCACAATAGTTATATGGTTTTCCCTTCCTATAACCTCTCACACAAATTAACTCACCTACCATGGATGTGCTGTTATTGCCATTTCTCAGAGGAGACGACTGGGCCAAATGTAGCATACAAATGCTAAAGAGATGGAGTTCCTTTCCAATACACATGTCCAGGAACCAGAGTTTCAGATCCTCTGCCTAGTGGATAAATTTCATTCACTTACCACCAACCGGATATCCTTTATCTCTCCAATCCCAACGTTGATTTTCTTCTTCTCATTCACAGGCAGCCGAATGTTTAGAAGATAGTATTTATGGGCTACAGATCCAATTTCCATGAACGGAAGGACATCACATTCATAGTAGCGGCCCTCATGCTCTGGGGTCTGGAAGAAAAGCAGAGGATCTGATTTGGTCACAACTTCCAAAAGATTGCTTGATTGCTCTCAGGTCAGTCTCATATCACCAAGGTTATATAAAGCTAATGTTTAAAGGTACCCATTAGATGGGCAGGCTATTACCAAGGAGCACTGACTGCATGGTGTCCACTCAGCTACCCAAAAACATTTGAGATAAAACTCTTGGTTTACAATCAGCAGTCTATTCTAACCCTGGACACTTTTCTCAGCTCCCTAGAGCACCACAGCATGGGCTCTGGTCTACCAGGCCTCAGTCACTGGTGACTCCCACGGCTCTGGGGGGCAGCCAACTTTTTAATGTTCTGGAAGAAGCCCTTATTGAACACCATTACACTTTTAGTGAGTAATTATTCTTTTCTTTATGTCAGTCACTGGGTTTGAACTCAGGGTCTGGGTGCTGTCCATAAGCTCTTTTGCTCAACCCTTTACCACTTTGAGCCACGGCTCCATTTCCTCTTTTTTTTTTGTCCAAGACTGGGACTTGAACTTGGTACCTGATGCTTTTTTGCTCATTGGCTAGTACTCTACCAACTGAGCCATGCCTCCAACCCTATGGGTAATTATTTTCATGATGAGGTATAAGAAGCTGAAAATATCATCTTTTTGCTGATCTGACAGGAAAGGAAACATCCCAAAGAGCCCTTGAGATAATGGGAAAGACAGAAATGAAAGAAAGGTAATAATGAAATTAAGTGTTCTACAGATGACCCCCAAACTTCCTAATAGCCCAAGAGATAAGACGGCAGAAAGATACCAAAATTTAGCCAATGAACTGAACTAAACTGACCAACACTAAAGATAGCATTCCCAGTGCATGATGGTAGGTATTAAAGAATAGGGGCATAGCTTATTGGGAAAACAGAATTTGGCTCTATCTCTCTAGACCTCTTGGCTATGTGTCTACTGAGGGCCTGAGGGTAAGATATAAGTATGGCCATGTACGGGCATGAACTTCAGCATGCCATGCACGGGCATGAACTTCAACATGGGGAGGTCTGTGGTCAATGTTGGCTTTATATGCTAGCTGCCATGTTTGATTGACATGGCTAGGTTGAGTGATAGCAGAAGCCAAATTTGTCATTCATAAATCTGAATTAATTCACAGAATCTTCATAAATCATCATAAATTTCAGAGCAAAAGATTCAGAGGAGAAGTGAAAAGGAGGCTACCACTAGCAATGCGAAAGGCTCCTACTTTCTGTGATCTTGATGGGATTACTTCTTGGATAGTCAGAGCTTAAAAGTGCAATCAAATGCCTTTGTGCAGAGACAGAAGCTATTCAAGGCAGGATGGAGAGAGAGAAGGCAAACACCTGGCTTACCTGTTTGAGAACTCATCTTTCCCTGTCCATGCAGACATCACTAATCAGTCATGATAATTTATCCCCTCAAATGTGAGGGCTATTGCCAGACGCTACTAGGTGACTAGTGTTGGCAGATGAGATATAAAAACTAAAAATTCTGTGAAGAGAACTCTGTTCACCTCTGGTGCAGACTGTTTGATTCTTCTTATATAGATGGTTTCTCTTCTTGTACCCGTCTCCCTTCTCTCCCTTCCTATACTTAATAATAGGGGATAGAATTAAGGCTCTATAGGAGCTACTTAAAATATGCTACAGGCTCAGATTCAGTTTAGATTAAGGTAACTTATTGGGCCTAATTAGCCTCTGTAGTAACAACAGGAAGGCTTTTTCTTTTTAAAGTGTGTTTCCAGTCAGGGTCTGATTTTTGCTTACTGAATTGAGAACCTGAGGGAAACAAAAGATATTTAGTCTAATACCATTTGATGTGGGTGTTGGTCAAAATCTCTAATGTAGCAGAATGGGAACTTGAACCTGAGCCTTCCAAGTAAAGTCATTCCACACTGCTGTCTCTTGTTATCTTGGGAAAAGAAGGAATGGCTGCCCTAGATGTGCCCCAAAGAGCAATTGATGGTCATGAAGACATGCTGAGTGATGAGCCACGAGATCCCCTTTCTAGTTCGATTTCCTGTGTGGGTACACCAGGTTACCTCCCCTCATTTGGCCTTGCTTTCCTCCAGGTAAAGCATGAAGTTAAATAAGATGATTTCTGGGGCTCACAGATTCTCCACTGTGGGTCTCTGAGTGTCTTATATTTTCCAGTTTTTATGGGGAGCATTACCACCCAAGAGACAGGTGTAGCTAAGGTTAATATATTTCGAGAGACACATTGACTTCTATGATAGTAAGCTGCCCATGTCATGAAAAAAAAAATCACTGTATCCTGTTTAAGGCTTTTCTTTCTGCACCAAAATTCTAACTCTGTCAATATTTAGGGCATTTAAGAAGAGTCCCCCCCTCTTTCTCTCTTTTCTTCCCTCCCCCACCTCCTCAGTGCTCCCCTAGCTCTGGCACAAGACTGGCTAATTAGGACAAATTACAGCAGGTGGCAACTTGACTTTTTTCCCCCCCACTTCACAATCCACCAGAGACTAAAATGCTTTAAAGCAATTTCTCATTTAATCTTCAGACTCAAGACTAGATTTCATTTCAATCAAAAAACACAGATTTGATGTTTCATTTCCTTCACACCTTTCAAGGTTTAATATCTTTCTTGAAAGGATCAACATATCCTAAAGATAATTAAGCAACTGTCATTAAGAAGCAGTTGCAGGCAAGCACCCTCCTCCTCCTTCTGCTTCTCCTGCCCCTCAGGGTGGAAGGAAGGTGAGAAATTGCATTGCCTTTTCTGAGAATGAAATTCCATATGCAAAAGCCTTCATCTTGAAAGATATAATCAATTTGCAACAGATCTAGAAAGGTTTTAATTATTTCTTTCACAGCATACAAAGTCCTGAAAGTGTTTGGTATTTCTTTTTCCCACTTCCTTTAGTCTGTCTGCCTATTCATCTATCTATCTATCTATCTATCTATCTATCTATCTATCTATCTATCTATCTATCTATCTATCTATCTATCTATCTATCTATCTAGTGTGTGTAAGTGCCTACCAGTACTGGGGCTTGAATTCAGGGCCTCAGGCTCTTGCTTGGCTTTTGCTATTTAAGGCTGATGTTCTACCACTTGAGCCACAACTCAACTTCTGGCTTTTTGCTGGTTAAGAGTCTCACAGACATTTTTGTCCAAGTTGGCTTTGAACCAGGATCTTCAGACTCCTAAGTAGCTAGGATTACAGGTGTAAACCACCCATGCATGACTATATTTTTGTTTGTGGTATTTATTCACTGGGGTTATAAATCTTCTTATCTGAACATTAGCTGTGACAGTACACAATGCTAGGAAACTGAGAAGCAGATTCAAAAACCGAGGAAAGGTTGTTTTGTGCAAGTACTTGAGAAACAACTGTAGCATTTCAACCAGACATTCCTTCTGTTCTTCTGTCCTTAGCAAAGACCTACTTGTGTGCTCTTCTTTTTACAAAGGATAATGAGCAACCCTTGTGGGTCATGCATGCTAGGAAATAAAAGACATGTCTGCAACGTGTGACTAAGTCTTTCCACATACCTGGGGGGGGGAGGGGGAAGCATCAAATGCAAACTCCATCAACTTTGATATCGAGGTATCCTACCTTGGGGGATGTGAAGGTACATTTGAGTTTCCGGGGTACTCGCTCATGGGCCATTTCGGTCCATTCGGCAAACATATCATCACGGTAAGCCAGAGAAACGTCCATGGAAACTTCTGCATTTTCTCCTGCCAGGGAGAGGGTACATGATTCAGAAATGGCTTTTGGAAAGATATTGTGGAAACACTTTAAAAACTTTTACCAGTTTTGCTGTGGAAACTAAGAAGACAAAACAGACATAACCATTCCTAGACACTCCAAACTTGAAGGTAAAAAGTCACAGAATTAAAATCTCACCTGGATGTTGGGCCACTTCCATAACTACTCTTCCAGAATCAAGAGGTACCTATCCCTGGGGATAGGTACCTCGTCCTCTGAGGTAGCTCAAACGCTCAGATTCTGAATCATGGTCAGAAATTATCCTTCTGTAACCTGTACCACTGGTCCAAATTCTGCTCACAGGAGCCACATGGAATTTGAACTTCCACAAAGAGAGTCATAGGTACTTGAATATCACAACTCACTGGCTTGTGTTCTCTCTGCTAAAAATAACCAAGTTTTCCAAGTACCTGCTTTGGTTTAGATATGATTTGAGTGTGTCTTCCCAGAGGTTCATGTGCAGTGTTTGGTCCCCACACAGTGTTGAGATGGTGGATCCTTTAAGAGGTAGGCCCAGGAGATGATCAGGTCACTGGGACTCTACCAATGGATGGATTAATGCTGGTGGTGAACTTTCAGCCTCTCAAACTGCAGGTTAAATAAACCTCTGCTTTATTTGTTACAGTAACAAAAAGCATACTAAAACATGCCTTTTTGGACCCAATTTAAATCCTTTTGGCACTCTCCTTTGGGATCATCTGGTCTGAAAGCTTCCTTCTTAAAATTGTCTAAAAGACCTCAAGTATAGAATCTACTATGTTTCTAAATCTCAAAAGGGTCTATTTTTTTGGCTAGGTGCTGATTGCTCATAATCTATATAATCTGTCTATAATCCTAGCTACTCAGGAGGCTCAGATCTGAAGATTACAGTTGGGAGCCAGCCCTTGCAGAAAAGTCTATGAGATTCTTACCTCCAATTAACCAGCAAAATGCCAGACTAGAAGTGTGGTTCAAGTGGTACATGAGATCCCCCTCCACACACACACTCTTTTTCATTGTATTTTAAACCAAGTAATGTAAAAGGCAAAGGGCTTCTCCAAAAAGATTTGGGCACAGATAGGAATATATTAAAAACACATAATTTTACAGAGAGGTGTTCACATATACTTCTATGTTAATCAAGATCATGAATGGATTCAACTCACAATTCCTCATTAAGTCGATTAGATTAATAAAAATTGCATATACAGCCGAGTGCCTGTGGCTCATGCCTGTAAGTCTAGCTACTCAGGAGGCTGAGATCTGAGGATCTCGGTTCAAAGCCAGCCTGGGCAGGAAAGTCAGTGAGACTCTTATCTCCAATAAACCACTAGAAAACTGGAAGTGGCACTGTGGCTCAAGGGTAGAGTGCTCGCCTTGAGCTGAGGGATAGCACCCAAGCCCTGAGTTCAAGCCCCACGCTGACAAAAAAAAATTGCATATACATGTACTAATTTTGTCTGTTTTATGCTATGTTGACCAAGTTTAAGAAAAGATGGGCCTTGATGTGGGAAATAAGAGAACACACTGCATTTCTAAAGTGACTGGAGAGCCAGCTATCACTTGGGTTCTAAAACTGATTATGATCATGAGTATTCATCCCTAAGTACAGAGTTTACTAATGGATAAATTAAAACCTACCTCAGAGTTGTGATAAGTGGTAAATAAGGAAGGTCAGATTAGAAGCACTACAAGCTGCATGGTGTGCAATAGGTGTTTGCTTAACAAATATTCCTTACCTTGAACACATGTTAAGTCACAGGGGAAGAGATAAGAACATCTGTCAAGTGAGCATCCATTAAATGTCCTATAGGTACAAGAATACCACAATTGTTGACCTGTTTCTTTCTCTCCTCCTGGATAAAAACGACCCAAGTTTTTCAACCATCTCACTTCAGTTTCGATATGATCTGCGTGTATGCACGAGGCTTGTGTATTTCAACACTTTTTATAGATGAATAATGGTCAGCATAGGGCTTCAGGACAGTCATAGTATAAACCCCCACATATGGAGTATTCCAGAAAAGTGAATCCATGCATGCAACAGAGGCCCAAATCACTCAGGATCTGGAAGTACCTGGGTTTCCTAAGGTGGAGTGGAGCTGACAACAGGGTGATTGGGTAGGGGCCTGTATACAGTGACTGGGTGGCACCCTGCAAACAGAATGGCTGGACCCTTGGGCCTCCAGCATCTTCCCAGCTCCACATAGCCTGAACAGAGACTTGACTTGAGGACACCATCAATGCAGAGACCCAGGGCTGAACAAGGGGAAGGACAAAAAAATGTGCAACCCCCAACGTGGTACCAGCAATAGTCGGAGTTTGGATGTGTCTTTGACCAGGGACCAGGCTAGTTTCCACTGCTTAGCAACCTTAGTGGCTAATAGGAAGAATGGGTGAAAATCTCCATCTGTCATGAATACTGGACACCAGGATAGACCCTTTCCATTTGTCGCCCCAGGTTAGAAAGTGAGACTTCCAATGGTGTTTGAAGGGAACCTGGAGAACCATGGGACTCAATCAAGAACACAATGCTAACATTACCATCTCATTCAGGCCACAACAGCATTTCATTTATTGTGCTCCTGGAATTATTAGGGCTCAGTAAGATCACCATCTTACACATAGGTAAGATGGGTTTTCACTCTGGGCCCTGTCCTTTTAAAGCCCCCTTTCTGCGAGTCCTTCTTCATCTGCTTCCTTTCTTACAGAAGATCCTAGCTACCCACTGCCCACTTATACTCCAGGAACTCAGGGGCTCAAATACTCTACCCTGACAGCTCTAACTCTACTTCAAGGTCTGGGTGGCCTTCAAGAGGAAATAAACAACCACTTGTACACCCTTGGGAGGTCAGGAATGAACAAAAGCCTGCAATTCATAGGAAGACTTGAACAGAGTGAACAGAGCTTGAGCTCAGGGGATGAATTGCTTATGTATAAGCAACAAGGCTCCTCTCTGTATGAGATGGAATCAGATGGTCCAGGGCTTTATGCTTCCTATTCAATCATATTTTGATACAGAATTCCAAGCAATCCAAAAATCCTAAATTCTAATCTGTCCTTCCAGTTAACTATGAAAGTAACTTTGGCATAATGAGAGAACTGAACATATTTGGCTTAGCAGTTTATTGGTTGGATTTATCACTTAGCAGTTTATTGGATTTATCCCATTTCTTTCTTCCCTCCCTCCCTCTAATTCCTTGTGAAAATGGTGTAGTATTCATGTATAACCTAAGCACTCTTTCCCTCCCTCCCTCCCTCCCCCCTCCCTCCTTTCCTCTCTCTCTCCCTCCTTCCCTTACTCCCTCTCTCTCTCTCTTTCTTTCTTTCTTTCTCTCTTTATCTCTCCTTTCCTTCCTTCCTTTTTTCCTTCCTTCCTTTCTTCCTTTCTTCCTGTGCTAGTACTGGGGCTTGAACTCAGAGCCTGGGTACTATCCCTTAGCTTTTTCCACTCAAGGCTGGCACTCTACCACTTGAGCCACACCTCTACTTCCTGACCTGGCACTTTTAAATATTTAGACATATACCTTCATTGATATTCATGCCCTAGACCTCACAATGTCTGGTTAAGCTGGTGCCCCCAGGAGGGAGAAGGCCAGATAGGTTCAGCTCCTGGCTTGGTCCTACCTCCCCATCTGCTGAGTAACCTCACAGGAAAAACAAAACATTTAAATACTATTTTTTAATGTGCACTTTTTCCATCTTAAGCTCCTGTGGCTTCTGATATTTCATTAAATTATTTAATTTTCTATACAATTGTATGAAGTAGACATAAATATGTCCTTGAGATGAATAAATAAACCAAGATTCTCAGGCATTGAGTATCTAGGATAAAATCATCATGTGGCGTGGCAGCATGAGCAACATGACTACTCTGAAAATGTCAGCGAAGACCCATCATCTTTTGGCTTCATGGCAAAAGTGGTACAGGAATTAATTTGCTGCACAATAGTAGTTATCTACTCTTCTACATATCTCCTATTACATCATATATACATTAGTTATACACAAGATTGTTAGAAGGATGATTATATTTCGTATTACTTTCTTTTTATTAAGCCAGCTAACTTTCATAAAAGATGCCTCTCAAACTACTCACAAAACATAAATATCTTTGTCTTCAACAAGAACAGTGTTTTCTGGTGAGACCACGGGAGGATATTCTTAGGGGAGGAGCACAGAGGTGCAATGCATGTTTGTTTTTGTTTTTGTCTTCTTTTCTTTTTATCTTGCTTGTTCATTTATCTTTTTTAGAAAACAATGTACAGAGGGGTTACAATTACATGGGCAAGATAATGAGTACATTTCTTATCGAGCATTGTTGCCTCCTCCTTTGTTTCTCCTTCCCATCCCTTCCCATCTCCCACCAAAATGGTAGGACAAAGAGTGAACAAATCTAGCAGTGAAACTCACTAGATACTATGTTGAAAATGAACTACACAATATGTGGGTGGGGATGTGTGTGTGGGGGAACACTGTCCAAAATGAAATGTACTCTTTATCTGACTTATATAACTGTAACCCCTTTGTACTTTACCTTTATAATAACAACAAAAAATTAAAACAATTTTTTTAAAGACAACAGTGTTTTCCATTGTCAGGTGCCGTGTGTCTTGTGTTCTCTCCTTCAATCCCCACATCCTTCGGGGAGGAACTTGACCAAGAACACGTGGCAGTGGTGAAACTTCCACCTGAATCTTCCTAGAACCATATGACCCTCAAATAGCTTAAACAAGCATACTTCATGGAAGAGCCACTCAACTTCAAGCAAACTCCCTTCCCGGCCTTCTACAGGGGAGAGATACAGTGTTGCCAGGAGGTCAAAAGAATGGCTCAGAATCACTGTGCAACCCTGTAACGCGAGCTCCTGGGGGAGGAGCTGCTGCTACCTGCACAGCCCCTTTCCATAAAGTAGCATGATCTAAGGAGGACCAAGTTCGAGTCCTGAGAACACAGGATTCATGCTGTGGTTCTGCCCCTGAGTGCATGTGTATTCATAGGCAGGTTGGGTTCTAGCCAGGGCAGGAACTAAAACACAGGGGAACAGATGCTTTTAGTTTCAGCCAGTAGCAGCAGATAGATCAGATGAGTTTTACTGGATCTTTTTTGATGTTAAAGTCAGAAATTCCCATGTTTATAAACTAAATCCCAAGTTTTAGATGTCAGTAATTAATTCACTAAAGGCAAAAGAAATGAAAACATCTGTGCAAGGTAGTTAGCGAAGCATCAAGTGATTTCCAAGTCACTATGAGGAGAAGACAACAAATTCCTTCTCACTGGTCACTACATCGTCAACTTCGTCTTCCCCTGTCATTACCAGGTCAAGTTCCCTCTAAAGCTGTCTCTGAGAGTTTATTGGATTTATAACTTTTTCCACTCAATCTTGCTCATCATTGATTTGTTCTATGTGTAGCTAGGCAGAAGCCAGAATTTAGAAAATCCAGCCCTGGAAACATAACCTCTGTCTGCTCAAACAGCCTAACCTGAGGATGCTTTGTTTCTCAGACCATTTGTGTCTTTCATGACGTAAGGGAAAAAGAAAAATAAACAAAAATTGGGAAGAACAGCCTATCCTGGTAATCCTCCTACCCCTCTCATTGGATCAAAAGGATGCTTCAGTACCTCATGTGTTAGACTAGGACTTACTTCCTGAAATTTTGTGATCATTAAATTAGTTGCTGCATGAAAAGTGCTCAGAACAGTGTGGAAAGCTTCCACGATTAGCAATGGTTGTTGTCATCATCTTACTAGAGAACTGAAAGTCATCTCTATTTTTCATTCAAAGTCATCCCCAGGTTTCAGGAATGGCAGCTTCTCACTATCATCTCCTAATCCAAGCCTGGGGCACAAAACTCAGAGAAGGAAAAGGACTGGCTGTGCAGAGGAAGCCAGCAAAGCTGGGGAGCTGGCTGTTCAGATCATTTTCTCTTCGGCTGCTGATGGACTCGGAAATACAGTGCAGCTTTAATGACTATGTTGCATGTAATAAAACACCAGTTTCATGCTCCCAAGATACTGCGTTGGCTAATCTTCCCCTTGCCCTCCCTTCAGAGATAATGAAGGCCAAGAATCCGATGGAAACTCTCAGGGAGAACTGCAGGAAGGCTAGAGCTAGAGAACCTTTCCTATAAAATAGCCACAGTGGTTATATCAGTTCCAGAGACTCAGGCTGGAAGGAATCAGCATAAGGCATTCACAGATTTCAAATCCACAGGATTTTCCTCCCTGCATTTATTTCAGACCAGCTGCTTTGGTATGGAAGCCATAGAACCCAGGGGCTGGGAAAACCTCACACTTCTCAGATGACTTTAGAGATATATTTTGTCTAGTGCTAAAGTCATTCAGGATACAGGGAAGGGAGTATGGAAAGGCATTGTGGGTTCTACACAATTACTATTTCCATCCTGTTATGGGGTGGTGCTGACAGAAGGAAACCTGAACTCCAAGATCTGCAGGAGCAGACCCACCCTGCAGGGTCATTCCAAGTAGAAAAAGACCCACATCTTTCCATATCCAGAAGTGCATATGCCCTTTGGAGGTCTTATACTTTATATAATTGACAGCTGTGCTGTCCTGCCCTATCTGGGCAAATGGAAAGTAGGAGAGGACAACAAGATTCTCTTGCATCTTGGGCATCCCCAACAATTCTAGGATGGCTGCTTAATGTAAGCATGGCCCTTGGGGTAGGGGGTGGGATGCAGTGAGGAAAGATGACTGGCAGCTTCCCTGAGGAAGTCATCAGAAGGCCTTTCACTTATACTTTATGTCCTCTCTGTGTCTGAAATAGGTATTAAGATGCCAGGACAGTACCAAGGGCAAGAACACAAGTCTAGGGGCAAATAGAGCTGGGTTTGCGTCTTATGTTTCCCTGTTGAGTTAACCTTGAATACGTCTTGCTTTTCTCCTTTGCAAGATGGAAATAATGGAACCCATTTCCTACAGCTCCTGACCATTTGGTTTATAGCAGGTCCTTAAAAAAACTCAAGTTCCTTTTTCATCCAGTCCTAGGATGCTTAGTTTATATTGTGGACCAACTAAATGGGAGGAAAAGAGTGATTCCTGTTAGAGGAGAAAAATGATAATTTCATGGTATCAAAAAACTTTTAGATTCTAGAGAAACCTTAATTTTCTTGGGACTTTGCCCTGGGGAAAAAAACAAAAGAGGTTTCAAAGCACTCATGTATTCTCACATTACACAGAGGCTGACAGTCACAAAAGTTTGTTTGGGTAACCTCAGAAGGAGGCCACAGGCCAGACCCAGCCTCATCCCAGCCTCCTGGCAGACGTATAATCTGAGGTTATTTATGCCAGCATTCCTTCCTCAATCAAAAACTCTCTGACCTGGCTTGTATGTTCTTGATGTTTTCAATTAAGGACATAACAAAACCAACCCTGTCTTATATCCATGGTTAGGCCTGGCAAAAATGGACTCAGCTAATTATAAATTTGGCTCTGGCTGTTTTCATAAGATGCCCTGCAGGCTTGGGGGTGAGCAGTTATACATATGAATGAGTACAAGTATGTCATAAACCAGTTTAGCAATTTAATTTCCATTACCTCTCATCTTTACCCAGCCTGCCAAGCATTTACATTGTGAAGAAATATTTTCTGTGCATAAGAAGACATATATCTAAGCATCACCAGAATGTCCCTTACTATATTCCAGTGCATTATCTCCTAGTTAAAATCAGATGTGTCAATGGAACATGACTAAGACAAGGGAAATATTGTTTACCTCTGGTTCTTTGCAAAAAGATAGAAAGCTTCCACTTTATTCCGGCTGTAGCCAAGGGCATTACTGAATCAAACCTGTACAATAGTGTGATGTGAGTATCATATATATTGTAAATAAATAGACCTGAACTACACTGAATATGAATATCCATTAGGATTAGATTGTAGGTCAGCACTTTTCCCTTCAATACACTTACCCTATAGATTTTTTACCTATTTCTGGGATGCAAGTCTCATTCTCCAGTCAAGATTTCCCTCCTGGGGCTGGGAAGGTGGCTCAGTGGTAGAGCACTTGCCTTGCATGCCTGAGGCCCTGGGTTCAATTCCTCAGCACCACATAAGCAAAAAGAAAAAAGGCAGAAGTGGCGCTGTGGCTCAAGTGGTAGAGCACTAGCCTTGAGCTAAAGAGCTGAGGGACAGCGCCCAGGCCCAGAGTTCAGGCCCCAAGACCGGACCAAAAAAAAAAGATTTCCTTCCTGAGGTTGAAATCTACATGCTCACTTCCTATTGATGTCTCTTCCCATAGTGCACAGAGCCAAACCACCCAGCTTGGTCAAGCTTATCTACTGGATATCTTTCAGATGTATCCCCTCTCCTCTGTAACATTGTTCAGGCTTCCAGTACTTCTGGCTTCAATGACTGGAACACATCCATTTCTGTCTTAATTTTTCACCTTAAAGTTGGTTTGTTTACACTGACTTCTGTCTAAAGAGAAAGCTCCTTGAATGTCATAGCAGGCTGTCACATTTAAATACTGCCCTCTGGAAACAGGGGAAAACATACAACAGAGGGGCCCATCAGCTGCACTGACATTGATGAAAACGAACTAAGCAACTCAAGGGCAGCGATGGGAGGGAGGGAATGAGAGGGAAAGAGGGAACAGCTTACACTAAGCAAAAGGAAAGACATGTACGTATCACCTGATATGGAAGAAATAGTTGTATTGTCAAAGCTCATAGAATTCACAAACATTATAGACCATGATAATGACAATCTGCCTTGTGAAGATTAAAACGTGTTTTAAGTATCACCATCCCACAATACTGTAAAATTTGTGAAATTTATGTAATCGATCTCAATAAAAATATTTTTTAAAAATACAGCCCTCTGTATACACACCCTTGTCCAGCTGGCAGGCAACAGATTCAACAGACAGCCTGAGATTGTAGCCCGCCTTGGCCACTTGATGCCTGCCTATGCAACTCTAGGGTGGTGGTAAACACCATCTTTGAAACTTAAGAAATAATCACATTCATGAATGCCAAGCATTTGACAATGGCATAGCATGTAGCAAGCACTCAATAAATACTAGCTGCTCTATGAAGGCTTCACTTAACATTACTGTGTTGGCTGTACTCAGGGCTGCAGGAAGCACTTGGCATTTCTACCCATTCCAGACCAATTCCTATCCCTCTTCTAGAATCCCATCCAATTCACTCCTACCTTCCTGTTCTTTTCTTTTTTGATATATATTTTTTATTGTAAAGATATTGCACAGAAGGGCTACAGTTACACAAGAAAGGTGATGAGTACATTTCCTATCGAGCATTGTTACCCCTTCCTTTGTTTTTCCCCTACCATCTCTTCCTACCCCACCTCCTCAGCTCCTCCCTCCCCCCCCCAAGTTGTAAAGTTCATTTTCAACAGTGTCTTGTACATCTCATTGTTACAATGGGTCAACCTGTATCCTTGTTTCTCCTACCTTCCTATTCTCTTTTTTCTGCTTATGTAGTGCTAAGGAATTGAACCCAAGGCCTCATGCATGCAAGGCAAGCACTCTACCACTGAGCCACCTTCCCAGCTACTTTCCTATTCTTGTACTCAAACACAGTGTAGTGTCCCTGCTCATGTTCCCACAGTGCCCTTTTAGTCCAGCACTGGACCACTTGCCCTAATGCAAAGCATCTACATGCCTGCTTATCTGTGTCTTTCTCCATTTATACTGGATGTGAATGTCCATATCTAACTCAGTCCTGGTGGAAGCAGTAGCACTCATGTCTTTACACAAGTAATTTTCATTAAGTATTTACCAAATTGAAGGAAGTCAGGCGCTGGTGGCTCACACTTGTAATCCTGGCTACTCAGGAGCCTGAGATCTGAGGATTGAGTTTGAAGTCTTCCCAGGCAAGAAAGTTTGGAGGTGTGGCTAAAATGGCACAATGCCAATCTTAAGCAAATGGCACAGTGCCAGTCTTAAGCAAAAGAGCTAGAAGACAGTGCCTAGAACCCTATGTTCAAGTCCCATTGCCAGCAAAAAATTAAAATAAGCAACAAAATTGATGCACATCATCTTTCTTCAAATATTATTTTTTTTAAAAAAATACTTTCTTGTTATTATAAAGGTGATGTATAGAGGGGTTACAATTTCATAGGTCAGGTAAAGAATACATTTCTTTTTGTACAATGTCACCCCTTCCCTCACACTCTCCCTCTTATCCCCACTGAGAAGTTGTATAGTTCAGTTCCAACATAGTGTCTAGTGAATACCATTGCTGCATTTTTCAATATTATACCTCCAAATTTCCATCACCTTTACACTCATCATGTGGTTTGCTCTATTTTGATGAGATCCATACCTTCTTTTTCTACTACCTGCTTTTGTATCCTTACACTTACACACACACACACACACACACACACACACACACACACACACACACACACACACCCCTCCTCATAAAAACAATGATCCTCAAATTGGCTCATAAGTGACCCATAGTCCTACTAAGCCTGGATGAAAGGGAAACTTTTGAAAGAAGTGGTTCAAAGGGAGGTGCTGTCTTGGCTCTCCCTCTTCTTTCTGGATAATAATGTGAGCCCAGTGGGATTGAAGGAGGAGACGAGACATGTTTTGGAAGCTTCATATCAACAAATTCTCTGACCTAAAGTTGTTCTAGGGTTTAAGGCTTAAGCAAAACAATATAAGGGTCTGTATTTATGTCTTTCCAACCCATGGGGATAAGATGGAACTTCTTATAAGAGATTCTACTGTGTAAGAAAAACTGTGCAGCACCTATTTAGGTATATAGGCCCAGGGTAATGTGTCATGGTAACCTATTCTAGCCTACTTTACTAGGGCTGGAAAGGAAGCCCATTAGGAACCAAGAAGCCATAACAATCAACACTGCCTCCAAGGTGAATCATTAATTCTCAGAAACTAACAATAGTGGAAATCCAGTCTAATTTCTCCCCTACTGAATATTTTTAAATACCTCCTGATTTCCATGTATGATAATGGGGATAAAACCACACACATATAAGACATAGTCATTGCCCACAGATTTTTTCAGTCAAGTGGGAGAGGCAGGCATATACATAAATGAGGACAATTCCATGTGTTAATAATGTGTTCAAAGCACATAAATATATAAACAGTTGGCAGGAAAAGGAGTTCTGGACAGGAGAGCCAAGGAATGCATCACAGAAAACATGATCTGGATCACCTCATTCAGAAACAGATGAAGTATTATCTGTGAACTACAAGATAAGGAAGATTTCACTAGGCAATGAAGTAGGAGGAAGAATACAAACAGAAGAAATTATGTGTATAAACAGTCATTACAAGCACAAAATGGTATAGAGAAAGCAGCTCAGTATGGAGGACTAAGAGTGACTACAGGGAAGGGAGACCTGAGGGGTAGGAACGATCTGATAGCCAAGGGACAGGGCTGGTACCAAACATGCACTTGCCTGTTTAGAAGGATGTTTCAGCAAGATTCTGGCATCTGTGTGAAAGTCAGAGCTGGACTGTGTGTGTGAGTGTGTATGTGTGTGTGTTGTGTCTCGTGACAGAGCCAGGAAGAGAAAATTGAGGCCTCTAGAGCTCAGGTTTCAAGCCATAGAAACCATCACCAGAAGGATATTTTCTAATGAATTGGTTTTCCTAAGAATTTGAACTCAACCATGAATCAGACCTTTTTCCTAACCAAGCTAGAGAAATCAGAACCATGAAAGCCAGCAAGTGTTAAAATACTGGTGCTTTCCATTTGACCATAATCAACATGAATGCAGAGAGAAAGCAAATCTGACAGCTGAGGGAGAGAAACACACAGTGGGTGCCTTTGCTTTCTCCTCAGGACACCTTCTCTACACAGAGCATTTAGCATAGCTGATCTGATGCCTGTGAAAAATCTACCTGCCTCCCTCTCCCGCACTGCCCCCCCTCCCCCCCTCTCTGAATGCAATTAGAGAAGAGAGCTTCATTCACACTGAATCTAAAAATAGCCTGACGGCAGAGTTCACAGAGTGACAGCTGCATTCTCAAACTGTAACCAGGAAAGGAAAAGGATGGCTAATTTAACTTAACAACTTCCCAAACAAACAGTGCAGGAGGAGCTCAAGATAAAGAGAAAACACGAAAGTCTGCTCTTCAAAAGGGAAGGAGAGGAATGAGGTCACTCTTAGGCAAGTTATTAGCCCTCTCAAATTTGGATGAGACCTAATTCACCTAAATATCTCCCCCAGTCTGCCTAGAGTCCTTCAGGTAAGTGTTCTGACAAATTCAGCTGCTAGAGGAATATATGCAAGACCAGACAGAAGGGCCAGGGTTTCCCTCCTTTTTCTTCTATCATCCTGGGCACCCAAAGCTCAGAAGAGCCAGTCCATTTTTCCAGACAGCATATATAAATGCAAGCTATTTCTTTTGTTCGTTTGTTTTCCCTTCACCATACCTAAATTACATTCTGACTAGCCTGGGGCATTAAAAGAGAAATGATCCAGGCAATAAACATGAATGATTAAGGGGGAGAAACCCCCTCAAGTGTCTAAAAAAGAGGGAACCCAGTCAGTCCCAAACGTTTTCTGATTTCCTCCTCAGTCTACCAGTCTGCCTTGTGCCAGGAGAGATTATGGTTGGGCTTCAAAAGAAACAAGAGAAGAATGTTTGGGGATGGAAAACAGATTCTCTCCAGCTCTCCCCAGATCTGCACTAGCTCCCAGGACGCAGGCAGCCAGCTAAATGCCAGTCACTGCATCCCAGCATTCTCTCGCCACACTGCCTCCATTGCCCTGGTGACTCAGTTGTTTCAACAGCTGTGTTATGGCTGGAGTCCATCCAGTGTTGTTCACACAGAGTATTTGTTTCATACGACGTGGGAATTATTATACTCAGGGTTTGGAGTTCTAATGCAGAGACGGTCCTCCCCTTAATCAGTGAGCCATAGTGTTCTCTTAAGTTCAGCTGTAGGGGGAATGGGACAGTATTCTGCTGCTACCCAGGCTTCCAGGACATGGACAAGATTGATAACCATAGGAAGAGGGTGGAGGAGGCTTATATATATACCTATGTGAGGGGCAGAAGGACACCACCAAAAACCCTGCCCTTGGCTGAGCCCCTGAAGATGTCCACTGCCCCTCTCTCAAGAAGCCACTCACTGCAATGGGGATGAGTGGTTAGAGAGACTCACCCCCCTCTGCTCCGCTCCGCACTGCGGCTCTCCATCTCCCTCTGTGTTTCCCTAGAAATCAACATAGGGCCTCTGCCCTTGCTGAAGCCATCTTCCAGCATCTTTCTACACTCCTGCCCCTCAACAGTTTGGGGGCAGGGCACCTTCTGTGTCCTACCCCAGCTCTGGCCTTCTCCTCTCTCATTTGTCCCCTGCTTGCAATCATCTCTGTTCATGTTGCTTCTTAAGTAAGTGGACACTGATGACTTGCTCATTTCCTCCATATCCCATATTCCTCAGTCCCTTGCTCAGTATTGAGCAAAGGAGGCAGGTACTTTGGGCTGAATAAAATAGTCCAAACTCCAGTATGCTGAAGAGGTGATGGGAGAAAGGAAAAGGCATTTCCAGTGGGCAGATCCAATTTCTATTTCTAGTGCAGGCTGCTTTTCCTTTGAAGAGACCTAGTAAGTCAGTCATGGTGGTATACATTTGTAAATCCAGCAGCAGGAGGCTGAAGCCATAGGATCAAACTATTTGAGGCCAGCCTGGGCCATCTAGTAGGATCTTTAAAACACCTATACACAAACTTTTTAATTTTAAAAATTTTCTTTAAGTAGCTTTGTAGAAAGGAGTTGCAATTTAACAAAGCGGTTTATGAATGCAATAGATCTTGATCCATTGATTAAAACAAACAACACAAGGATGCCCTGTGAACTTTCCCTTCTAAAGTTCTCACCAACAGCAATCAGGCACCATTTTTTTAAATTTGTTTCCTTATAAAGGCAAAATGGTATTTGAAAAAAACAATACAATTTTGACTAGGAAAAGCTCACAGTTCTGAGTTCCTACTTTGTGCAGACATTTTCACCCACGCAGACAGAATCATTGGCAATCTCAAGATGATGGAACCAAGGCCCCAGGTGGTGCTGTTAGGGTGGAGGAAGGAAGGAGCCCACGTTTGCCAGGCTGCACAGTGCCAGGCCTTTCCCCATCACGACCCTGAGTCGTGTGTCAGGAGAGTTAGAGAACCTCTTCCTTGAAGTAGGGAGGCCACTATTTCCATTTACTTGAATGAATCCTTTTTACATAGTGTTTATTCTCGTTTAATACAGAAGTTGGGCCTTAAGATGATTACGATTCCTTTTTGATCCAATACTTCCTGATCTAAATATTCTTTGACCTACTATTGCCTAGTGTAGAAATGCAAAACAACACCAGGTGTTTAAATGTGCCTCCCCCTCACCCCACCCCACTCCCACCCCTCCCACGTTGAAGGCTCTGGGACAAAAATCAAAGAACTATAAAACCATTCTTGCCCTCAGGACATTTTAAGATGGCACTGGGGTTACAAGGATTAAAAACCTGAGTGTGATTCATGTAAGGGTTTAACTGTTAACAAATGCAAAATTACCAGAGCACCAGATGCATGGCAATACTTGAGAAAAGCAGTCAGAACTATAAAAAGAGAAAAACAGGTCTCCACAGTTACCCCAATCCCTAGAATCTATTTGTTCTGCTGGCAAAAAGAAGAGAGTTGAGATGGAAAGTCCATGCAGGAAAA
This sequence comes from Dipodomys ordii, assembly GCF_000151885.1. Taxonomy (NCBI): domain Eukaryota; kingdom Metazoa; phylum Chordata; class Mammalia; order Rodentia; family Heteromyidae; genus Dipodomys; species Dipodomys ordii. Next base: position 7,685,996 of record NW_012267267.1, read on the forward strand.
GCCACCTACTAGAAGAGATTCCGACTGTTTCACAGAAGAGCTTTGTTTCTGACAAGTTTCCTAAAGGAAAAAGTAGACTAGAACAAGCTTTTTATTTCCAACCCACCTTTTTTCTTCATTCCCATGAATGAGGAGGGGATACAAATGAGAACAGGCAGTCAGGGAGAAAAATAATATGGCTGGTAGTTCCTGACCTTTTGGATTCCTGCCAACAGAGAAGCCCGAGAGGCAACATTTAATTGTGGAAAAACCAGCCTGGCTCTCCTCTTATCTTTTTCCTCTGTGACTCAAACCCACAATTACTGGCAACCTCTGCATTCCACGGCACTCAGCTGGTGGTGGCAATGATGGCTGTGTGTGTAGCTAAAAAGCAAAAGGGAGTGGGATTGTACCTGCCTCCGGAGCCAGCCCAGCGATGAACACAGCCCTAGCGCAGCTTTATAACTTCTCCCATTAAAAAGTTCACAGATGCCTTCCCATCAGGAATACCACCATGTGAGAAGTCCAGACGGAAAAAGAAGAAATACAATTTCCAACTGCTGTACAATTCAAAGGACAATGAGTCTCAAATTCTGAATCCCACATTTCAATAGTAGATATGTGATGTCCCCCCTCCTCCCAATTCTTTTTCTTAAGGACCAACCTCCCAAGATCTTGTAAGGCCTGGTCATCAAGTTATTGCCAAACCCTTCTGTCTCTGTTTATCTTTCAATACGGACAATTTTTTCTTTGGGTAGCCTAACAAATGAGCTCACGATATCTTGCAGATCTTAGTATTTTATTTTGCAGCATTTCCTGATGGGAACATTTGAGCCTTAAGTACTGACTTTTTCACTTGCAAATCAGGTGACCTTAGAAATGTCACTTCCATAATTTCAGTTTGCAGACCTTCAAAACTTGTTCTCTGATGATGGCCTCCACAGAACAGAGCAGAGATTTAGCCTTAAATATCAAGTGTTGAGCACACATGAAATCTGCAAGAATTCCTAAACGGGGTGCCAGTGGTTCATGCCTGTAATCCTAGCTATTAAGGAAGCTGAAATCTAAGGATTGAGGTTGGACACCAGCCTGGGTAGAAAAGCGTATGAAACTCTTATTTCCAATTTACTACTAAAAAGCTATATGTGGAGCTATGGCTCAAGTGGTAGAGTTACCGTCTTGAACAGAAAAAGTTAAAGGACAATGTCCAGGCCCTCAGTTCAAGACCCAGTACCAGCACCAAAAAATCTCAAAAAGTTATTTTGTTCCTTCAACTTGAATGTCTCTGCTAGAGTTTTTAATTTTCATCCAATGCTCCCATTTGGAAATGATGTCCCATTCTTTCATAACACTATTCAAATTTAGGAGATTGTCTCTCATACAATCTCACTTGAATTATTACTCTATTTCAAAATATCTTCATTTACATGTAAATGCTTATAGTCAAAGGTAATTAAGTCAAGGCCTGTAGGCACATTCTCCTAGGGATGCTGAGAATTTCCCATGTCTCCAGTTGCCATATTCTCCAATAAGTTAATTGATGATGGATGCAGTTTGGTAATGACACAGCATACCTATATTAGGAATTTGGAGCTTCTACCTTGATCTTTATAAATTTCTGGTTTCTTGGAATAGGAAAAAACTGAAATAGGAATATTAGATGTGTGAATAAGGCTTGTGCATATTTTTCTTCCAAGGTAAAAGTGTTTGACCTGAAATTAGTAATGATTGTCCAGAAGTAAGTTCTGTGCTCGGCATCCATCTGTCCTGGCTTTGTGCATGTGGTCCTGCTCTGCATGTGGGAGCTTCTAAGTTTCCTCCAGAAATAACATTCTTCTTCTTGATTCAAGCCCAAAAGTCATGACTACTCTTTGTTGAGCATTTGCTATGAGATAGGTGCTTACTAGGTAAAAGCTTCACATGTATTTTTCTAGTTTAATTCTTTCATCAACCCTACAGAGGTAATACTTTTATGTTATAGGTGAAGAAAATGAAGTACAAGGAAGTTTTAAGAACTTACTAAAACAAGTCACATCATTTTTAAGTAGCAGGTCAGAGAGTCAGGCCATACATTTTAGCCAGGAAGTATTTAACCTAGTGGGGTAGTTGTCTCTTCAAGTTCTTTCCCAGAACAAAACTGGGCTATCCTAACTGATTTGTCTTCCCATGACAACACAACTTCTAACATTTCCTTGAAAACTCCATTAAGGCTCAGCTAAAAAGTTATCCCTCCAGTGAGTTAATCATTTTTCTTTCTGTGTTCATAGAATATTTGGGGCACTTAAGCTACTGAACTCACACTGGTGATTTTTTTTTGGTCCATTTTCCGTGAACTAGACTGTGCACTCCTCAGTATTTTGAGTATATCTCAGCTTTTACTGTTCCAAGGACACTGGTTAGTAAGGGTAGACCTAGATAAACACACAATCCTCACATTCAAAGAACTCAGTCTCATCCAGGCACTGTTGGCTCATGCCCATCATTTTAGCTGCTCAGGAAGCTGAAATCTGAAGATTATAGTTCAAAGCCAGCCCAGGCAGAAAATCCATGAGACTCTAATCTCCAATAAACCACCAGAAAACCAAAAATGGAGCTGTAGCTCAAAGTGGTAGAGCATTACCCTTGAGCAAAAAGAGCTCAGGGTCAGCACCCAGGACCTGAGTTCAAACCCCATGAATGTCACCTGTCCGCTCCCCCCCCCACCAAAGAAAAACATTGAGTCTTATGCGATAGAGAAAACTAAACAAAAAGGGATAATGACATTTCTTGAAATGTATTATGAAGAATAAAGGCTTATCATTTTTTCCCCTTAAACCACAAGGAAACTGCTAGTACACAGAAGTGCAATAAATGATTACTGGATGAATGAAAGAAGGAAGGAAGGAAGTGAATTTGAAAAGGGGGCTTTGGATGCTGGACTGTCAAATTAAAGGACTACCATCCTATTATAAACTTCTTTGAGATTATTTATACACTGACTCACCTAAAAAACTACTTCCTGTGTTGGTGTCTATGATACATTTTTTAATGTCAGACTAAAAATATACTTCCAGCACACCAACCCTGTCTGCCTACCCAAGGACTAGAAATGAACACAAGGTAACACGTGACAAAATAAAAATACAAAAAAAAAGGTCTTTTTTCAACCCTAAATTCATCCAACAAAAAAGCGTCTGTTCCTCGTGAATGGTGTCTTCTAAAATGGCTCCCATCTAAGGATCTCTAAAGTCACCTATTTATAAAGCCAAAGGATATTCATGAGATTTTTATAAAGTTGAAGAATCCTGAGCAAGTCCTGGACTCCTGTCATCAGAGTTAGAGCAGCTGGGACCTAGTACAGCTTCCCACTCTAACAGGAAGTCAATCCATCAATCCAGACACTATCAGTGGACCACTATCATGGGGAGGTGGGAGAGGATGGGGGCACTGGAGTCTTAATATCATGCACACTTATAACACCCTTACTTCCCAGACGAGAATCATTGCCTAAGGTATCTAACTTGTCTTCTCTATTGTTTCCTCATTCTGCCCGAGACTAGTTAAGATGATCAAATGGAAAAGCAAAATCTTCATCAGAAATGATTTAATTGCAAGTAACAAGATTTCACCCACACTAGCTTAATCCAAAATTAGCTAGAAAGACACAGGAGCACCTTGGGAAAATCAAGGGCAAAAAGTGCTGATCAGTGTGAGACACTGGGACAAGGAACAGAAAGATGCGGAGGGCAAAATCAGTGACGATAGTCTGCCATAGTTACAGCACACAGTCCTCTATCCTCCTTTTCCTCTTTGTGTCTGTCTTCATGATCTGCCAACCAACTTTCTTTGCTACTCTGTGCATGGGTGAATGATAATTTCCCAGTAGGTCTTCAGGACTTTCCAGTTTCAGTGCTAGAAAGCCTAGGTAATTCTAGGTGAGCCTAGAAGTATGGAATCCCACCTTCCTTCCCCTTCCTTCCTTCCTTCCTTCCTTCCTTCCTTCCTTCCTTCCTTCCTTTCTTTCTTCCTTCCTTCCTTCCTTTCTTCCTTCCTTCCTTTTTCCTTTCCTTCCTTTCTTCTTTCTTTCCTTTCTGCCAGTCCTGGGACTTGAACTCAGGGCCTGGATGTTGTCCCTAAGCATTTTCACTCAAGGCTAGCACTAGACTACTTGAGCCACTCTTTCATGTGCTTCTTGCTATTTAATTGGAGATAAGAGTCTCACAGGCTCAAGTTGGTTCCAAACCTTGATCCTCAGATCTCAGCCTCCTGAGTAGCTGCAGTTACAGGCATGAGCCACCAGTGCCTGGCCCCCTGCTTCATTCCTCTTGGGTCAAGGGCTCTTCCCTATTCCAACCAGCCGTGGCTGGATACAGATCATGTGTCTAGTTGTCTACTCAAGTAAGGATGAAAGAACAGTTAAAGAGGGAACTAGGTATGCCTTGGACGAAAAGTGTTTGAGACTAGATCCAATGACTGGCAACAAGACATTCTCCAGTAACTCTGGTAACAAAGTATTTTGTAAAGAAAAGACTAAGAGTCTTTGAGTGTAGGCATTGTCACACATGTGCTCCACAATGCGTGCATTGTGAATTATGTATGTGGTGCATGCGAGCATGGAGGGGTAGTGAGAGTAGCCAGAAAACTGTGACACAGCAAACATGCCTGGGCCTTGCTGCCACATCCCCAATCTGAGTCAAGAGTGGTGGCAGCAGACAGCCACCTCTATTCCCAGACTGCTTGGTACAGAGGAGAAGTATAGGAGACGGGAACACAGACTGAGGATGAATGTACTTGCGTGCATGTGTCCTTGCATGCAGATGTCATCATGCATCACATGTGAGTCTTGATTATGTCAGCCGGGCATCTCTAGTCCTACTGAAAACTCCAACGATTTTGGAACAGCATTCCTCCCATGATTGTTTCTCTGAATACTCTGAGCTCACCAGCCAAAGTATATTGAACATGTGTTGTGGTAAGATTTCATTGAAATATATAAAAAGATGTATCTCCACTGCCTCAAATTCCCTTTAATCTAGGAAATGTTTGCTGTGTATGGCCTAGGTGTGCTGCATGCAGCATGGCCAATATTCATTGAAAGGAACCCTGGATCCATGATGTTCCTGAACCTGCCAGTCCCAGAGCAACTGGAAGAGCAGGGTATATGAAGGCCACTAGGAACCTTAGTGTCAGCAAACATGGCAGAACAGTAGACAATTTTGCATAGAATGAAGACCTGAAGTCACTGGACATAGACATAGAGCTGTGTTTTTTGGTGCCACTTCCTGAAGGTAGTTGGAAGCCTACTAGAAACTCTGGTGACCAGAGTTGTGTGATAGAGGCCAGAAAAGGGACTTGTAAAACTGTGCACCTACCCAGCAAGAGAGGGTCAAATTGGCCAGAAGTTCACTGTGTCTCCATCCATCCTGCCTGGACCACACAATTCTGACCACGCCCCCTACTTTTTCCATGTTTCTCTCTGACCAATGGGATGTAGCAAGCGGGGCCACGCCTCACATTCCATGTTGCCTAATAGCACTGGCTCTCCTCTGGCTTACCCAGCAGTTGAGGGAGGTAGAGGTGCTGAGTGGTGAATAAGAGAATTGAGGTGAGTTTTGGAGAGTTTAGCAATGTGTCCACCACCCCAACCTGCACCATTCTAGTGTTGTAATGTCTGAGCAAACAAGATGAAAAAAATTAGCTGCAGGAAAGAAACGACTGCAAGGATACCAGCAGAGGAATTGTCCTGTTGGACGTGCAGAAGCCAAGAAAAAGAAGAAAACTAAAAAGGGAGGTAACTCCAAGACAACCACCACTGGGGACTGTAATTCAACTGAGGGTGTAGACAAAGACCACACTGACCCTGAGCCTCCCCAGCCTTTGGGCACAGTCAGAGCTGCCGGGGTCAAGGGTGTCACAGGTCTCAATAACACCGAGGATCTAGAAAAGCTCTACCAACACTGGTGCTTGCCCTGTACTCCAGCAGAATACAAAACCAGCAGCTCTGCAGTGAGATCAAACAAATGAAGCAGGAAAAGGAAGACCTGCAGGATCAACAGGGTGAAGAGAATGAGAAGATAGCTTGTGTGCAAGAAGCACTGAAAACAGAGCTGGAGCTCCGTAAGCTATCAATACAGATGTTGGTTTCAGAATAACTCGATTTACAATCTGCTGTGGTCCATATACAGCAGGTGGCCAGTGAAAGAGAACTGGAGCAGAGGGTCTTACCAGCCACCTGCTGGCTTCACAGCAGCACATGACAAAGCTAGAGATGACCCTGCAGTCTCCACCACACAGAATGAGACTGAGAACAACCTAGAGCTGATTAAAGCCCTGAATTATGTGAAGCTGCAACTCCATGAAAAGGCCAGAAGCTATGAATACCTGGAGGAAGAGAATACTAAGCTGCAGGAGCGGCTGGAAAGCCTCCTGACACAGAAGGCCGACATGAAGTTCAAAATTCACAACTTTCATCAAGCAGTAATGGAGCGGGCAGAGAGAGAAAGACAACTAGACAACATGAAAACTAAAGAACATTAAAGTTGGAAAGAGACAACTTTGCAGAGGATCTGAAGGAGAGTTCCAGGTGGCAGGAGAAGGACCAGAAAGTCTGGGGGCAGATGAGTTCACTGAGAGAGGAGAAAGGGCAAGGGGTGAGGCAAGTGTTGGACCTAGAGACCAACCTGGTAGAACTGAGAAAGCCACTGACAGAGCTGCCATCCCGTAGCCTCCTGCAGAACCATCTCAGGCCTGCTGGCCCAGGCCTTCCAATTGCAGAAGCACACCTATGGGAACAACTTCACATCCAGGTAGAGGAAAGCCAGAGCTTTGGTCTCCAGAACTTGGAGCAACAGCAGCGGCTGTGGATACTGGAGAAAAAGATCGAGGAATGGGATCAGCATGCTGAGGACCTGCACAAGATCCTTGAGACAATGGAAAGGGAACATGAGATCATGAGACACACACTCATGCCTAACGGAGAGCTGAAAGATCAGCTGGCCCAGCTGTAGGATGCCTTCCACAGGCTGAGCGGTGAGAAAGAGGAGCTTGCAGGTGAAGAAACATCTGCAGCGAAGCGGGGCCAGCTAGAGGAGACGTTAGAAGAATGGAAAAAGGTGGCCGAGTTAAAGAGCCAAGTGGCTCAGAATCAGCAGGAGCTGCAGGACCAGTACCTGGCTCAGCTGCAAGAACTCAGAGCTACCAGTGAACAGCACATGACCCTCCAATCAGCAGCTGAGCTCAGAGAAAGAGGCCCTGCAGCAGCACCTGCTGAGGGACACCCAGCTGCCACCGCAGCTGGAGCAGAAGCAGGTACATAGCAAGTTGGGAACTACACAGTGCCTCAAAAGTTACAGGTCAGACTGAAGTGCCTGGAAGCAACAAGACAGGAGAATGAGCAGCTGCAGGCCCAACTGAGCTCCCTGGTTTTCCTTAGGAAAGGTGAAGGAATGAACAAAGAAGAGAAGGGCGAAGAGGCGACTCTACATGATGTGACTGTACCAGAGGATGTAGACGAACCAGCACCATGTGGGATTTTTACCTTGGAGCACCATCAGTGGCTGAATCAAAGAAGGTGAAGCTCAAACAGCAGCTGCAGGAGCAGCAGCCTGCTGTGGATGCTTGGCCAACCTAGCAGTCCAATGCCAGGTACAGCTGGAGCGCCAGGCTCTTCCTCCCCAAGAGCAGGAACCATCGGAAACAGAACAATAGGTGCCCAAGAAAAAGCTGAAAATCTGCTCCATCCAGGACCTTCCTGACAAGGTGGAGTGCCAGAATCAAGTGGCTGACTCCAACATCGGTGCAGCCAGCTCTCAGAACACATCAGTGCCACTGAAGAATGCATAGATTTCTATAAAGAACAGATGGAAGTGCTGGATGAGCTGTACCAGGAGAAAGATGAGTGTCTCAGCTGGCTATCCCAGGAGAAGAGGGCGAAGAAGGAGCTGCAGAAGCTGCTGTTGCAATGTGGAGCCTGCCCAAGGCGAGGCTGGGATGTCGTGCTTCGCGGAGCACTCCACCACACAGCAGACTGTGCCACTGCTGCCAGATATCCAGAGACACCAAGAAGGCTTGGGCACTGAACCCTCCTTCCCTTTCTTCTCCAGACTGATACAAATGATGAGTTTGAGATCATTACTATCTAAAGACGTGGCAGCCACAACCCAGAAGTGGGCTCCTGTCCTCTTGCATTACTCTAGGTCATGGCAGCTGGGTGACATTTTCTCAGGTCTTGTTATAATGTGAGATTGGAAGGGGTAACTGTAGGCCAGACGGGACAAAGGGTACAGGGAGGTAGCCCAAATTCTGGGGACTTTGAATAATCCATTGGTTGCCAGGGAAGGGGCCCACATGGTGGTTATTGCAAAGAGCAAATTCTTTACAAAGGAAGATGGGGAGCGATGACATAGGTTTCTCTTAGCATATTAGCATCCTCATGTTCTGATATATTCCTGTGCTGATTTATGGAGCAGTTTCATAATTCTTTAGATCTTTTAAGGAAAAAATTATATTATTTTCTCAAATGAGTTATTTCATTATTTACCATAGGTTGGTACATTTATGCATTTTTAATATTCTGCACCAGCAACACTGATTTTTTTGTTTGTATTTTAATATATCATGATGGTAGTACACTGAGGTGAAAAACAGCATAAACTGTGAAAAAGAAGAAAAGGTGATTAAACCTGACAGTTTGGGGAAAAAGAAATAATATTAATAAAACAAATGGAGGTGTCCTGTAGTGGAAAAACATACCCCAAAGAAGTGCAGAAATGTAATGAAGAATAACAATAATGCACACTTATAGAACATGTATAATGAGAATGTCAAGCATCTCAATTTTTCACTTATGAATTGTTCACATGATAAATGTGGCACATTGTTCACTGAATCAAATAAAATATTAAAATATAAAAACATCCCTAAACTATGCAAGCTATCATTGTGGTCATCTGATCCACACCAACCATCTTTTGTTTGACTACCATTAATGAGAGGTTTCTCACTACTTGCAGAAACCACATACTCATTGTCCAACAACTTCCACTATTAGAACTATTTTCCATGTGACAACACCTTCTTTCAAGATGCTAAGTTTTAGCATCAAGCCTATGTTTTCTTTTGAAATCATAATGTGAATGATAGACAAAGTACCAGGTACGATGATATACAACCATGACACTCAGACTCAGGGGGCTGAGGTAGGAGGATCACAAGTTCAAGACAAGCCTGAGCTGACCTTCAACATAGATTAGGTGGTAGGCTGACTCTGTTTATAGTGCCAAAGCTACAGATTCTTTCTCAAAGGATAGCAAGACCTTGTCTCAAACAACAGCAAAATCAAGTAACAAACAGTAAAGGGCAAAAAAAGAAAGATGGATTCATTGGATTTCGGTGAATCACTTGAATAAACAACCTAGAGTCAGAATGGTTAAAAACAGAATTTCTCCTTCTCTTTCTCCTCCTCTTCCCCCCCCCCCCCATCCTCCTTCGTTTTGTCTGCCAGTTCTACAGCTTGAACTCTTTGCAGGGGGTGCTGTCCCTGAGCTGCTTTTGCTCAAGGCTAGTATTCTACCACTTGAGCCACAGCACCATGTCCAACTTTTTAAAGTAGTTTATTGGAATAAGAGTCTCTGGTTTCAAACTCATTCCTCAGATCTCTGCCTCCTGAGTAGCTAAGGTGTGAGCCACTGGCACAGCCTAGAATTTCTTCTTAAAGAATTACTAGTACTCCTCCTAATATGACCATTCCTACAAATGTACCAAAGCAAAGAAGATGGGAACATTTCTAGCTTCAGTGTACAGGCAGGGAATAGATATTAGATAAATGCAACTAAATACTCCCTTGCTTTCCAAGGATTTTCCTGCTCCTATATAACTTCCTTTGCTTAGAAAAGCATAACCCAGAAAATAGCTTTACTTCGTTTTTTTCCTCATTAACCAAAATAATGGTATTATTTCTTCATAAAAGAACCTCATTAGCCATACATAAATGACTGGCATTTAGATACTGATAAGAAGGCCCAAAGTTAGAAGAGAAGATAGGAACACAAATACAATCTCCAAACTCCACTGGGCCATTATTATTCAACCTGTTGCTGCCAGCTGCTCTGTTGTTCACATTATTCAACAGTATCACTCGGCTTGTTTCAGTAGCCAGGGCATACTACTTATGGATACTGAGAGTCTCATTCCTATTCTAAACTCAGAACAGGAAATGAAACACGTGGGTGATCTGCAGCTGTGGCACTAAAAACAGAAGCAGCCTACGACCTAATCTAGGTTCTAGTCTATACTTTGTCTCCTGAACTACAGATCGGAGATTTTTCAGTCATTGAAAACATACCATTTTATAAAGACCAGTGAAACCTCTGTCCACCATCTGTACATCAGATGGTAGACGACTCTGACCTGTAGAGTCCCTGTTGCCGGCTATCACCCTTTTATCTGCCCTGTTAATGCATGGTTAAGAGGAACTGCTCTGGGCCCAGCTAGCTGCGCCTCACTGAGCAGGTATCATTGAGTTAAAGGCTTTTTCTGTAAACTTGGGTGTAACATTCATCTGCAAAACTGACAAAAGGCATAAAGTCTCTTACTCTCAAAAGTATATATAAGAAAATAAGACTAAAATTTTGTAGAGACTGTTAGATACTTAATTCTTGAACTCTACTCACAGAGTGCCAGGTTAAAGACTGTTAAACCAATAAGCCTATAATATTCCTGCCACCACAAAGTCTACAAGAATATGGATGATGTTCAGTAACTATTTTTGCAAATCACTCAATAGTAAGCTTACAGATCAAACTAAAACATTCTAGTTCCCGATAGAAAAATGACTAGGAAGCTAACAGGTGATGAGAAGCAAGTGAAAGACTGGGTATACTAAACTATAAACATTATAAGTTGAGTATTACCCAAAATTCTTGAGATCAAAGATGTTTGGGATGTTATTCCTTTTGTAGTTGTGAATATTGCATATAAAATGAGGTGTTTGGGGGATGGGAACCAAATCTACACATGAAGTTCACTTATATTTTTTATTTATTTATTTTGTGCCAGTCCTGAGACTTACATTGGGACACTGTTCCTGAGCTGCTTTTGCTCCAGATTAATACTCTAGTGTTAACACTCTAGCCATAGCTCTACTTTCAGCTTTTGTGGGGTAATTAATTGGAGATAAGAGTCTCATAAACTTTGCCTATCCTGATTTCAAACCACGATCCTCATACCTCAGCCCCCCGAGTAGCTAGGATTATAAGCATAAACCACCAGTACCAGGTTCATCGATACAGTGCAAAGGTAATTTTGTACAATGATTTAGCACCCAAGCATTTTAACTGTAGTCTGTCACATGAGGTTTACGGTTTCCACTTTGGCATCATGTTGACAAAAATATGTTAGGATTTTGGAGTATTTAGAATTGTAGATTTTTAGAAGGATGCTTGATTTGTACAAAATCTTGGAGGATTTTGAAGGGTCCCTACACTGGGATTGGCTTTTTTCACTTATCAATGCATAATGTAAAACTATTGAGCCAGTTAAGAGTTGACAGTGGTGCTAACACACTGGCCGTACTGTCCAATAATGTGCTGACCAAAAATCACATTCAAATAAAACAAAGCCCAACATGTGCAAGCCCTTGCCAAAATAAACATGTTCACAATGGTTAGCTGCAAAGGAAGAGCTGTACAAATGTGAAGATCCCTCAAAGGAAAGATAATCCATGCATGAAAGTGAGCAGAACTTTAAGTCTTTAAGCTTCTCTATTATAGATTAAACACTAAAATACAGTCTTTTCTCTCATGGTTTCAGTTTCTCCCCAACCCAAATCAGTAAGATGGATTCACATTTTTAAATGATAACTGCTAGGTACTTTGAAGGGGTCATTACCATTCTATATGCAAGAAGACTGGACATGTAAGCCCATATTCAGTTCTGACTTCTCCCTACCTTTACCCATTACTGTCAACACAATCCACTGAAGTTTCTCAGATCTTTCTTCTATATTTTGAACCTTTTCAGTTTACTTGGGGGGAGAAGGAGATGTAGAAAGTGGGGAAACAACTTGGAAGATTTTTACTTGTGCTTACATTGACTCTATACATGGGGAAAAATTTTGAAGTGCCACCCTAAAATTTTTAGTGATACCAGTATTTGGATAATTGAAACTACTATTGAATTAGAGATGCTTCCTATAAATGGAGATCATCACAAGGGCCTAACTCAAAGGTGATCTTTTTCCAGGGAGCAAAATTGAAGGTTGGAACAGTGAAGTTCCAAACTGGTTGTTACTCACTGCAAAAGCATGCAATCCAGTTGTGGGGAACACAGCACTGACAATGGCCTGCCCCATCTGAGTAGCTATAGTTTCTCTGGGCTATGAAATACTCTGCTCCATTGAGATGTCTTTATGGATCCCACCCCAGAAGCATCAGAAAACAGAAATTAGAACAGTAAACTGGGGTGGGGCATGTCTGTAGTCTCAGTTGCTCAGAAAGCAGAGGCAGAAGGATCCCAAGTTTGAGACAAGTCTAGGAAAATTAGCTAGAGATCTTACTTCAGGAACAAAAGTAAAACAAAAAGGCTTGGGCTGTGGCTTAGCAGTAAAACACTTGCCTAGCAAGATCAAGGTCCTGGAGCTAGGTACAGGTATGAGGTACATGGAACTGCAAAAATAACAATCACTTCTCTTTTTGATGGCTTCTTTGACTTTCTTCTTTGTACAAATTCACTCCTCATCATTCTTGAAAATGTATTATTAGATTATTCTTTTATCCTCTTCACTTGGTGTGTAGTTGACATTCCATAATAGATGCACAATCACTTCATAAAAAGTTAGACAACTTTCTCTCAGAACACTCAGGCATGTTACTTGAAAAGTGGGTCATAATATTAATTCAACTACTTTTCATTTTTATTAGAAATGCTTTCAGTTTGGGGAAAGAAAAGCTACTTACCACTTACAGAAATAATTCTATCTCACCGACCTCTTCATTTAATCATTCTACAATAATGAAGTTGGGAAGTGTGACAACACTAGATTGTAGTACACAGCCCAGGGCTCCGGGCAAGCATAATGCTTTCATTACACAGTGACAGACACATGTTCTAGCTTTTCCCCCAGTTCACATCATTTATCAGTATTTCTTCAGCCTCAGAGACTTTCAGATACTTTTTAAAGACAGAGCTCTCCATCTTAAGGCATTTTCCCTGTGGCCCTTCATGCTTGTATTCACAGAAAGATGATTTCAGATCCCACAGGCTGATGGCTCAGCCTCACAATACCACTCTCTACTTCAGATGCCAATAGCAGGTACAGGTTATGGCTTGTGTTTCTGACCCATTAGCTCTAACTCAAGATTCCCAAGACCACTTCCTCAACCCCCTCTTCTCTCACACACACACTGGGTTGAACTAATTTGTTAGACAGGGAAACACTTCGCTTAGGCTATTTTATTATAAATAAACTACTTGTGCTGAGTGGTTTATCATAACAGGTATTACAAGGTGAACAGCTAGATGGAAGAGATGTTCAGGGCAAATGGTGGGAGGTAGCAGAGGGGTAGAGGTAAGTGTGGGAGGAATGTGGAACTTCTACTCTCTCTTTCAAACTCTTTTTCAACAAGCCATCCTCCAGAAAGCTTCATTTGTTCTACTATCTTTAAGTTCCAAAACATGGTGCTTTCAGGATTTTATGAAGGCTGATTAAATAGATGTGATTGATTAACATGATTGACCACTGGAGATCAATTCAACCTTCAGCCTGTTTCTCCACCCTTGAGGCTGAAGGAGGTATGGGGCTGAAAGTCCCAACCATTGGTTTCTCAGAGGGACACCCTCCATACTGAAGCTGCTATACCTCCCCCCCATCCCACCCCCCGCCACACACACACACCTATCTGTGGGCTCATTAGCATACTGTAAAGACCTACTACCACAATATCCCATTTGCAGACTCACTAATGAATGAAGGTTTTAAAATGTATTTAGCTAGACACAAATGGCTCAAGCTTATAATCCTAGCTACTCAGGAGGCTGAAATCTGAGGATTGTGATATGAAACTAGTCTGGGTAGCAAAGTCCATGAGACTCTTATTTCCAATTAACCACTAAAATCTAGGAGTAGAATGGTGTCTCCAGTGGTAGAGTGCTAGCCTTAAGCAAAAAACCTCAGGGACAACATTCAGGTCCTGAGTAAGCCCCAGGACTGGAACAAAAAAAAAAAAGTGTCTAAATGGTGAAAATTAGGGCTCTGTTCCAATGTAGATTACACTTTTTTCATGATATGCATGGACCATCTTCCTTTCAATAATTAGGTGATGTACATATTGCTAATCATTACTATACACTACATGGCAATGCCATTATTTTCTTCCCAAATGCCTGGTTAAATTGTGAAATTGGAAAAACAATGATCTATTCTTAAGATCTCAAATCCTATTTAAAATTGGGATCAGGGGCTTCGAAGGTGGCTCAGTGGTAGAGGGCTTGCCTTGAGCTAAAGAGCTGAGGGACAGCGCCCAGGCCGAATTCAGGCCCCACAACCGAAAAAAGAAAACACACACACACACACACACACACACACGCACGCACGCACACAAAACTGGGATCATCATTTAAAAGGGATGAGCTTTTAATCCTAAATGACTAGAAGTCATATAGTCCTTAAGATTGCTTAAACAGTCAAAAATTCTGGAAGTTGAGCGGTGGCTCAAGTAGTAGAACAATAGCCTTGAGCAAAAGAAGCTCAGGGACAGTACCCAGGCTATGAGTTCAAGCCTTAGGACTAGCAAAAAGCAAGGAAGGAAAGAAGGAAGGAAGGAAGGAGGGAGGGAGGGAGGGAGGGAGGGAAAAAGAGAAAGAAAGAAAGAAAGAGAGAGAAAGAAAGAGAGAAAGAAAGAAAAAAAGAAAGAAGGGAAGGGGAGGAAGGAAGGAAGGGAGGAAGGGAGGGAGGGAGGGAGGGAGGGAGGGAGGGAGGGAGGGAGGGAGGGAAGAGGGCTTCAGTCTAAGGCAGGCACAAGCAGATCTATCTTCAACATATCTTTCTCTTTTCCCATGTCTCTGATTCTGTTTAGTAAAAAAAAAAAAAAAGGATTCTTCCTTTTCAACCTAAGAGTCTCTATACTGTCCTCAAATGGTTCTCATGGCTCTGCCTCCTAGAAATCACTTGATGATACTCTCGTCCAAAAATGTTTTGAACTACAACTTGTAAGCTTAAAAATACAAAACAAAACAAAACAAAAAAACAGACATGGCCTAAGACCTAGTGGAATGCATGTTCATGGGCTAGCATTCCCATTGTGATAGGGATCCTTTTTTAAGGCCACAGCTTTACTCAAAGCCTGGATGGGAAATAAGCATGTTCAAACAAAAGGCCCAAGATGCTTATGGCTCATGTCTGTCATCCTAGCTACTCAGGAAGCTGAGATCCGAGGATTGCAGTTCAAAGCCTGCCTGAGTAGGCTTTCATCTCCAGTTAACTAACAACAAAAGCCAAGAGTGAAAGTTTGGTTCAAGTTGTAGAATGTGAGCCTTGAGAAAAAAAAAAAGCTACTCTAGACAAGAGGTCCTGATTTCAAGCCACAGTAATAATGCATCTACATACACACACAACCTTTACAAAGTCCTGCAGTCACTCTGTGGGGTGAGCCCCATGCTGGCAGTAAAGAGGTAAGGAAAGTTGGTGGCTAGGGAAGCTTTCTGAGTTAAGACCCAAGTTCTCCTAGTCTGGTCTTCTGATCTTGGACAATGTCACCAGGGCCCCAAGTGAACTATCTGTGTAATGCAATAATGTTAAGAGCTACTTCAAGAAATTGCTGGAAAGATAAAAGGGTTGAGATAGGAAAAGTACTCAGAAATTGCCTTATAAATAGCAAGCACTCAATAATTACCTATTATCATCATTATCACTTTTACTGTTGTGAGGGAAATCCCCACCAGTCACTTACTGATTTGGTTGTTCAGCTTGAAGGCGATGTCCAACTGCAGGATAAACAGCATGAACTGGAACCAAGGACTCATCTCCATGGAGGGGAGGGGAATGTGGACAGAAAACACAATGTCATTGGCTTCGATTTCTCTTGGAATTGCTTCCTCAATGTCTCGAATCTTGTCACACTGATTGGGTCCCCAAGGCATTAGCCATTTCATCTTGTGATGGTTTTTCCGGACGTCCACACATTTCACTGACATGTAGGACACTGCAGTCGTGGGCCCTGGAGCTGAAAAGAGAATGGGTTTCTGTTTTACCAAAAAGAAACTATTGAAGCGATCATTTCTAGTTAATGTTCTTTCCACTACTGCCTCCTCTCCACTTTGTGTTCTGCCTGCTAGAGATGGAGGGTCAGGAATTCACAGGGATCTCCCCAAATCCACGGGAGGATCCTTCTGTGTGACCCACTGAGGGATCACAAAAGCATTGTCAGTCTTCCTATTGGGTTTTCACCACTTCCTTAAAACATACATTTGTATATAGTCCCGTCTCTTTCCAAACCTACGTGACAAAAAGCCATTGTGCTCCAGATCCCACCTTGGGGACTTTGGCACATCTTGTCATTAGGAATCAGGGTCTTAAGCTGGGTTGGACAACTGTCAGTAAATCCTGATTAACTCTGTTATATCTGTATCCATTTCAGGTCCCTCATCTAAGAAACAAGATGGCTTCTGAGCTTCTTCCTAGGTCTAAACTTCTACAGCAATGCCTTTGATGGAGAAGAAGCCGTCTATGCCCTCAGGATTCTACTTCGCTTGGAACTTGTCAGAGGCTGCAAGGCACTTTTGCAAAAGTGGGTGCAAACATTGACACCTGAACGGTAGTATGTGCTAAAATATCAGGACAGTGGACCAAACTGGAAATATGTAATAGTAAAAACATTATCTTATGACTGTAAAAAGGTTACAAGATTATAACAGGAAATTCACAAAATTTAGTTTACAACAACATATACTCCACAATCCACAACAGGGAAGTAACTATTGTTAGAAAAATACTCAAGTACGTGTATGCTTGGATTAGTAACTAGATGAAAATTTACACATATTAAATTGTATAACCTTAATGAAAATATAAATATATTAACTTAGGGTTTTTTTTCCAAAATAGATTCACATTGTACATAATTTTGGAACCTTGTCTTTTGGTTTACTTATAGAGAAAAAGGCTAACATGTGGTCCATAACCCCAAGCTCTCCAGCCAACCTGTTTGGGGTCAAGCCCTGACTCTGATTTCTAGTTCAGGAAAGTTTTGAGCAAATTAATAAACCTGTCTATGTTTTTGCCTTGTTATGGTTTCTATTGTTTTGTTCTATTCAAATAGGGTCTCATTTATGTAATCCAGACTGGCCTTGAACTCTAATCTTCCTGCCTCGGCTTCTCAATTGTTTGTATCATAAACATGAGCTATCATTATCATTTTGTTTTGGTTTTTTAAACCCATTCTTAAGTCACAATATTTTACACAGACAGGGTCTCACTATGTTGCTCAGGCTAGCCTTCAACTTGTTGGTTCAAGCAATCCTGCTTCAGTCTCCTGAGTAGTTGGAACTATAGGTATGTCCCACTACACCAAACATCTCTAAAACACCAACAACCACAATAGCACCTACTTCCCTGAGTCACTGTATACTTAAAACAAGAACAGTGTTTGAACACATAAAAAATATATAAAATTAATATTTGTTGTTACAAGTATTTTCCATTTAATCAAAAAGTTTCAATTAGTGGTTGCAAGATAGTTGACTATATATTATACCAAAGTTTACTACTCCTTTGTCAGGTTGTAAAAGCTCTTATAAATAAAAATAATTCTAGGGCTAGTTATCTGGCTCAGTGACAGGACATTGGCCTAGCATACACAAGACAGTAGATTTTATCCTAGGCACTACAAAAAAAAATAAACGAAGAATAATTGCAAATTTTTTGGTTAATTTCTTCTTGCTTTTCTATTGCTATCTAAATTTGCTTATGATTTATTTAATAAAGATGTTCCAGATCTTATATAAAATCTTTTATTTTCTCTTTTCTTTTGTTCATGCTTTTGTGTTTAGAAAGATTGACCTTTTTTCTAAATTCAATAAACATTTACTTGTATTGACTTCTAGTTACTTTTTACAGTTACAGTTTTAAACACATTTAAAGAGTTGATAATGCTACATTCAATTTGTTTTGGCTTTAGATATAAAATGAGGTCTTCTCTTTTCCATGTATTGGACTACATACAGTTCATGGACCAATATTGTTTGGTTATTATTAATTTTTTTGTTTGGTGCTAGTCCTAGAGTTTGAACAGGGCCTAGGTGCTGTTCCTGAGGTAGTTGGGTTTTTTTTGGTTTTTTTTTTCCTCAAGTGTAGAGCTTTACTACTTGATCCATAGCTCCACTTTTGGCTATTTTGGTGGTTACCTGGAGATAAGAGTCTTGTGGACTTTTCTGCTCCAGCTGGCTTTGAACCATGGTCCTCAGATCTCATACTCCTCAGTAGCTAGGATTACGGTTTGAGCCACTAGCTTAAAGATTACAGGCATGTATCAGGCATGTACCACTACACCTGGTACAATATTGTTTTGAATCTTGTAAATTGTGGGTTATTATTGATATTGGATAAAATAACTCCTTTCACCAATCCACTTGAAATTTATATCTTTTTGCTCATTTTTAATTATAATTATTTTAAATTTATAAATTCACATAGATAGCATCATCTCCTGACATTTAGTTTTCCTATTTGAACATTCTTGGAGGGTCTGGGAAGGTGGCTCAGTGGTAGAGCGCTTGCCTTGCATGCCTGAGGCCCTGGGTTCCATTCCTCAGCACCACATAAGCAAAAAGAAAAAAGCCAGAATTGGTGCTGTGGCTCAAGTGGTAGAGCGCTAGCCTTGAGCTGAAGAGCTGAGGGACAGCGCCCAGGCCCAGAGTTCAGGCCCCACCACTGGAACAAAAAATAAAAATAAACATTCTTGGATTATTCACTATCTGGAGTTTTATTTTCAGATATCTTTAAAAACTTTCAGTTTTAATCAAGTGGGTCCCATTAGTACAAGATCATTGTAAGATATGTCCATCAAACTTTTCTCTGCAAATTAATAGTGAAAAGAAAAAACATAAATCACAGTTTATGCATGTAGTTTAAATGCATGCTTAATTCTGTGCGTCTAACACTAGCCATACTATATTTATGACCCTTTTCTTAGCAAATGTTATCTCTTATGTAATAAAACTCAGA
This sequence comes from Dipodomys ordii, assembly GCF_000151885.1. Lineage (NCBI taxonomy): Eukaryota > Metazoa > Chordata > Mammalia > Rodentia > Heteromyidae > Dipodomys > Dipodomys ordii. Next base: position 7,705,170 of record NW_012267267.1, read on the forward strand.
AAACAATTTGCACATGGGAAGCTGAGACCACACTATCTCTAGTTTTGAGGCTAGAATTGGCCATTTAGCACATCTATCTCAAAAATAGTTTATAAATTTTGTTTAAAGATTAAAAAAAGAGGCACTGGGAATGTAGTAGAATGCTAGCCCTATGTAAAAAGTAGCTCAGGGATAGTGCCCAGGCCCTGAGTTCAAGTCCCAGGACTTGCCAAAAAAAAGGATTAAAAAGAGAGAGAGCAAGAGAACAAAAAGGAGAGAGCAGAGGAGGGAGGGGAGGGGAAAAGATGGGAAGGAAGAAGGGAAATCACACAGGAGTACCTAAAGCAAGAGAAAGTCACCTAGGAGACAAAAGTGTGTGTTATTTTCCATGTTTTATCCAGGAAATTTTGAGTAGTGAAATAATATGTTTGCAGAAATGTAGATTAATAACAATGAAAAATGTACATCAAAATACACTATCAAGTTACAGTTTGGTCTTCCATGTGCTTTGCTGATGGTTGTGACAGAGTCATCACTAACCTTTGCTAGGGAAGTGTTCCTGAAAACTCAAAAATTCTACCACAAAGACTTTATATACCTAATCCATGTAAACTCAGCCTTCTGGCTTATTGTTAGAAATATGAGTCAATGAAACTTTGGCTCTTGACTCAGCCATAGGGCCCCCTGACATTGCAAAGACCAAATGGCACATTTAACTGGACTCTTTTAATGTGGTTGGAGAAACCAACAATGAAATAAAAGTCATATGAATTCTATTTTGGGAGAGTATACTAAAACCAACTGTTGCAGAAAATACTACATTTTAAAACATCCATTCTTCCAAATTTCCTTTACTTTTTTCTTTTTCTTTCTGTTTTAAAAAAACAAGTGTTTCTCATTCCTCCTCAGACCTAAATGAAAAATAGCCAGCCCAGTTCCTCAGCTAAGCTCCCAAACCACATTCCACACTCAACAACTGAGAGGCCGAACACTTGCCCGGCATAGAGCCTGCATTTTTAATGGGCTCCTAGGAACGCCGGCCTGTGTAACAGCCTACATTATTCTCATTCTTTCATTGCTTTAGTGTTTCATCCATAAAGAAAAATGAAATCCCCAAAATACTAATATTTTCATAGAGCTCATAGCAATGAACTTGGAGATGCCTCAAGTATATCTTAAGATAGAATAGGAGAATGAAAATTTGTTTATTTACTTGAATACTTCAGTCTTCTAATCTCAAAAACTTTTGGCATGATTTTTAAACCTTGTAAATTTATTCAATATTTCAACTGTTCTAGTAGTGTTCAAAACAGACCCTCAACGTGCATATATTATTTGAGAAAGTAAGCAGGCACCAAGATATTCACACAAGGACAGTTAATGTTTCCCCAATAACATCTTTACAACTCAGGACCACTTTCCACTGAAGCTCAAAGTGCATTTGCATGTCTTTCCTTATACCAAAAGCATGTCCAGTGAACTACAAGGAAAACCCTATTTTGTAAGCTGGCTGCCCATCATCCAAGGTATTTTCATTAGGTACAGCCAAAATTGTGGCTGCATGAATCATAAAACAGTATCTATAATCAAAAGGACTTTGATCTTTTTTTTTAAGCAAGTGATTTTAAGAGAATGGAGCTAAGTAAGGATGTTGAATTATCTACAATATAACCTTTGAACAAGACACAATCTACTTACTGGTAATGATGGCTTTATGTGGTTACTCGTGTGGTTGTAGAGATTAATGGCATCTGTATGCTTAAGAGAGGGCTGGATATATTCAAGTCAACAAACTGAGTCATGTTTGCTCAGGTGAAAGCCAAAAATAACTAGTGCTCAGTACTCCCAGGATGGTAGCTGCAATATCACCCAGCTGCCTCAGCTCATATTTTAATGGCTCTTCCTCCCATCCCTAGCTCACAATTTAATTGGAACTATGTTAGACCAAAGCTATTTCTACAGCAGTATGGTTGTAAAACAGAGCAACATGGCCCAAGATGAATATGTCCAGTACTGTGAATTGGTTAATTTATGTTACTAGTATGTATTGAAAAACACTAGTTCATTCTCAGCTCAACTCATTACTCCATCAGACTCAGACTAGCTTTTCTTTTCTGATATCACACAATATTTTTGGCCTCCACACGTCTCCACTCAAAAGTTGTGAAATGGGATACTAGATAACATTTAACTTCAAAGGAATATGAAATCAGCAATGTTTCTAACAAATTCAAAATTGTGAGGATATCAGCGGGCTCTTTTGTTGTTGTTGTTGGTGGTGGTGGTGGTTGTCGTTGTTGTCTTCGTGGGGCTTGAACTCAAAGGTTGGGTGCTGTCCCTAAGCTTTTTCACTCAAGGCTAGCACTCTACCACTTGGAGCTACAGTACCACTTCTGATTTTCTGGTGGTTAATCACAGATAAGAGTCTCATGGACTCTCATGCCTGTGCTGTGTTCAAACCAGGATCCTGAAATCTCAGCCTCTTGAGTAGCTAGGATTACAGATGTAAGCCACTGGTGCCTGGCTCCAGTGGGCTCTTAATTAGACACTTCACTATATTAAATGGCTATGTCTTAAGTTTTTCTATGCAGTAAGCAATTTTAGATGTGGTAGTGAAACGAAGAGACAATTAGTGATCATGTAAAATGTACAGAGAAGAAAAGAAACAATTACAGGGAAAATTATTTATAATTGTGGTCAATACTATATTTAACCTGACATTACCTGCAAAAGGACAATAGTTATTTAGGGCATAGGGAAGATGAATATACTAGAATGAGAGATGTTACTCTGAATAAAAGTGTAAGAGAACAATGACTAAACCTGTTCTTCTTTTGGAAGACTTCATGGACCCCAGTCAGCTTCCTGTTCTCTCCTCTTAAATGGCTGTTCATTTGACAAATTACTATCCAGCCAACCACTACCATTTTTCATGCTCAACTTGAGTCAACATCAAATCATTAGTCCTACCCTTTCCAGAACCTGAAACTAAAAAGTTGGAAAGAAAGAACCAAGACTTGGTTGCTTCGTAGAAAATATAAAAATAAAACAACATATTGATATAACACATGGTTTCTATTCAAGCCAACCCAGACTATTTATTTCTCTGCTTTATTACAAGATTCTTTTAGAGGTTACCTGGGAGTATTATTCTCCTGCAGTCATTGTGCTATCTAAAGATAGAGAGACAAATGATAGTCCCAGACTCTAAGTTACCAACAGTCCAGTGTGGGAGACTGAGGAGTCTGCAGAGAATCATGTCCTGATTGAGAATTGGTCTGACAGGATTTGCACTGAATGCTTTGGTGGATAGTTAGTTGCTAGCCTTGAATGAGAGTAAGTGTCAGACAAAAAGGAGCACCAAGGAGGGAAGGTACCAAAGGTACCAAAGAGGGAAAACTCTTAAGAAAGAGCATGTGCCTCAAAGGTATCCAGGTCTGAATATAAAAAAACTAAAAAAGACTAACAAAATGGCAAAAGGCACTAGCACTCACTCCTTTGTCTATTTCGGTCCCTAGCTTGCTCTAGCTAGTAGACATCCTTCTAATCAGAGAGTCTTAGTGTCTACTTCCTTAATAGTTACTGCTCAGATGTACAGAGTGATAAATAGAAGAATAATAAGAGACCTCCACAAAACCAAGAATTTTTATTTGGAAGGATGTTTCTTTTCAAGACCCCCTCCCCCATCGTGTGTGTGTGTGTGTGTGTGTGTGTGTTTCTCTTTCACTCTTTGTCTCCCTATACCTCTCTTTCTCTCTCTCCCTCATCTATAACTACCTGCAAACCCAAACAGGAGATCTTCAGAGAGAAGGGGGTGCTCTTGAGAGAGGAGTCTGGGTGGGGATGGAGACACTCTACCCCTTGCTCCTACAACAGGGCCACAAAGAGTCTTTGAAGTCTCAATCATCAGGTAATAATAGCCTTCTCCTAAATTAGACCAAGAATGTCTAGCTCCTAACAAAGATGATATTTAAAGATTAATCTGCTTTGGGCTACAAGGGGAAGGAATGTGGAGAACAGACAAGTTTGTAAGGGTAATTTGTGTTTACAGGCTTTAATAAGCACAACCTTGGCATCTGGAAACAACAACAAGAAAATCTTTTCAACTTGGTCAAGGCTTTCAGAAATATTTTCAAATTCTTTATTTTTGCATTTGCATTTAGCTAACAAAAAAACAGCAAAACAAAGATATGCATTGATTTTTAAAACATGAAAGTACTAATAGATAATTTTTTATTTAAGTGGGGAATAGATTTTAACTCTTTTTTTTAATTTAATTTTATTTTATTTGTGAACATACTGTACAGAGGGGTTACAATTACATGGGCAGGATAATACGTACATTTCTTACCAAGCATTGCAGCCTCCTCCTTTGTTTACCCTTCACATCCCTTCCCAGCCTCCCCCCTCCCCCACAATCCCAATCCTTCTCCTTCTCCCCCCTTCTCCCCCAACCCCCCCACCCCCGCACCGACATTGTAAAGCTCGTTTTGGACATGACAACTTGTACTTCTTATTGTTGCAACAGGTCCACCTGTATCCTTAAACAACTGGTTTTTCCCCATCTCCTCCACAAGTTATACTGACATCAAATATAGAGAAAGCAGGGGTTATACTGTGGGGGAGGGACATACAAAGCAACAAAGAAATAATCTAGATTTTAACTCTTGAACCTAGTCTCAGTTAAAAATTTACTGTCACATGTTAAAAGTATGAACATTCAGCCCGGCGCTGGTGGCTCACGCCTGTAATCCTAGCTACCAAGAGGCTGAGATCTGAGGATCGCGGTTCAAAGCCAGCCCGGGCAGGAGAGACCGTGAGACTCCTATCTCCAGTAAACCACCAGAAAGCTGGAAGTGGCGCTGTAGCTCAAGTGGTAGAGCGCTTGCTTTGAGCTGAAGAGCTGAGGGATAGCGCCCAGGCCCAGAGTTCAAGCCCCATGACCGACAAAGAAAAAAAAAATGAATATTCTGTTTATCTATTCCTCATAATTTCATTTGACTTTTTCTCTATTTTGATCTACAAAAAAGAGCCAGGAGCGGTGGGGGTGGGGGAAGCCTAGAAGTATTAGCCCTTATGAAGAAATTATTTAATTATTTTATTAAAGTTATTTAATTAATTGGGGTTGATTCTAAAAGACTAGAAATCATGGGATCACTAAGACTGATTAAGCCTATGTCTTCAAGATATAGGACCAAAACAATAGCTGGATAATGCAAGTCCCAAGAGCTACTTTCTCCTGAAGCTAAGCAGCTCAATAACGACTTTACTTTGGAATTCAGAGACACCCTCTATAGATAGTATTTATAAAAAGGTCGTTTTTTAAAAAAAACCTATATGCTCAGAGTTAGTCCCAAGCTTTGCTTATCTGAATATCTATGACTTCCTTAAGAAAGAGAAAATGACAGAATCAAAAGAACCTAACTGGAAATGTGTTATTTAAGCAACTACAAGTTAGTTTTACTCTACATCTATAACAACAGTGTTGTTGTAGGTCAAGGGGCTTGAATTCAGGGTTGGGTTCTGTTCCTGAGCTTTTTCACTCCAGGCTACTGCTTTGAGCCATAACACCACTCCCAGTTTTCTGTTGGTGAATTGGAGATAAGAGTCTCAGATAAGAGTCTCCGGTCCCGGCTGGCTTTGAACCTTGATCCTCAGATCTCAGCCTCCTGAGTAGCTAGGATTACAGGCATGAGCCACCAGTGGAGTGTTCCATTGAGATCCGCTAGTCAATCTTCATGCCCTTTTCTAGCTCAAAGGCCTTAGTTCTAGTTAAGAGGAAAACCATGGAAAGAGTATACAATTTAAGTTCACTAACTATCCTTCATGGCAGATAGATATCTAAGTTTTCAATTTCTCATTAGAATTATAGCTCTAAAATTTAAGCTAAAGAAAGTTCAAATTATGTTAAACTGACTTAGCACTTAGGAATTAACTGTTCATTCCTTCGCTGAAATTATAATGATCAGTCATGTATTTACCTCTTCCACTTAACATAGAGCATAAAATTCTCCTATACTTTCACCAAACCAACTAGATCTTACCATAAAATTAAGCAAAAAATATTATTTCACCATTCAATCACAGTTACTGCTGAACTTGAAGTATGTCTGCAGAGACTAGAGTCATCACAGCCATGCCCTTGAGCATAAAACGGGATACAGCAAGATGCAACTCATTCTTGCCAGCCATTTTCAGTAAGTAATTAATCATGTTCACATCTGTTCTATGAAAGCTACATTTTTTAATAAAACATAACAGTCCTCTATATTCAACTCCTATCACTAAGATGCATAAATACACCCACACCCTACATGGCCGAATTGAATGAAAAGTAATTCATACTGTACATACACAAGTCAAACACTTACCAGTGGTTCCCTGTGACATAAATGACATAGACGTTTTGACAGCAAAGTTTCTGAAATTACAACAAACACTTGTGTAATTCATTCTGACTCCAAAAAAAATATGGAAAAATATTATATGTTTACACCTCAGTGGATGAGGGTTTTTAAATAGTTGGCCTGCAACCTCAATTGTTGGAGAGCCAAAGATGTAACAGCTTTGAAGAATAGAAGAATTACTCTATATTTGTCAGAATCTATGTGGCAATCAGTGCCACTTGGCTTCCATTACTTGCCTGGCTTGGATCCCATGGAACTGAGGACTATTACAACCCAGGCTGGGGGGGGGGGGAGGGCTAAGAGAGCTGTGGATTACTATGCCAAGCTCTTCATAGTATTTGAAATGCTGTGGCAAACATGAAATTATTTTAGGCTAAAAATGGATGCCTGCTTTATTTTTATTTTTTTACTTTTGGAAAAAAATAATAAAATGCACATAAAGGACCCTACCAGATGTATTAATTAGATGTATGCATTACAGTAGCAATCCTGTGGTCCGAATTTTGATTACAAAGCTAATCATCATCTTTGGTGTTCAACAACAAAGAAAGACTAAAGCAAAAAGCCTGACAGGACATCCTATTACTAATTCTAACCTCTATTCCTGAAAAAAAAAAATCTGCAATTACAGTTTCCCCTTCACTCTTGAAATACTCAAAACAGCAAAATTAAACACACAGGAAATGAACACAAAGACCTCCAGAGAAAGACCAAATGGCTCATCTGTTGACGTTATTGCTCATTGCTAGGCAAGCCAGTCATCTGGGCTAAATTTTTGACTTTGTGCCAGTACTTCAAAAATCAGCCACCATTCAGCCAAAAGACTGCATGGAACAAAGCCAAGACCACCTATGGAAAGGGAATTAGAGTGTCTCATAATTCACCAGCTTGGGCCATGATCTCATAAACTTAGCATGGAAGTGGCACTAGCATTGAGGTGGGAATCTCTTAAGAACCCACTAGCAGAGCTGTGGTATGGAGTTTAGAAAAAGGAGGAGGATGACTAGCTCTACTTCTTCAAGATCATCATGGGCACAGTTTTCTATTGGACTTTTAGGGATAGGGAAACCCTAAATTAAACTTCTCAGAGAAGCAGTCAGCTGCTTTCTTCTGAAGTTCAAATTCCCAACATCTGCTACTTATAATTCATTGACATTATTAACAGGTATCTATTATTTATAAGTTGTAAATAAAGTATCGATGTGAATGAAAGTACCAGCCACTTTATCATGCATTGACCATTTAATCCTCCTAGTAAATATCGCAAATTACATTATATTAGTGTTTTACATTCCATCAGTGAATAACAGAGTTAATACTGAGACCCATGTGCTCTTCCCAATACATCATGTGGCCTCTCAATTATCCATTTTAAAAAATAGCTCTCATTATTTCTTAACTCTTCCATCTTCCCTCAGAGGAATAGAAGAATATAGTCATAGGAGCTTGTCAGAGCACCATACACAAGGCACAAACTAGCACTGGCTAAGCACCATACAACGAGACCCACCATGCAGCTTATTTGGGAGATGTACAGTAGGAGTAGAGCCGACACCAGGGTTTCCCACCTATAATCTTAACTATTCAGGAGGCTGAGACCTGGAGGACCATGGCTTGAAATATGCTTGGGTAGAAAAGTCCACAAGGTTCTGTCTTCAACTAAGAAGAAAAATGCTAGACTACAAGTATAGCCCACATAGTAGAGTGCCAACTGAGCAAGCAAGCTAAATGAGTGTGAAGCCCTAAATTTAAGTCCCAACAGTCTCTTCCCCCCCCCATCCCCCCCCCTGCCAGCCCCTTTCTTTCCCCCCCCCCCACACACAGGATCATGATGGCAGAATAACAGGCTCATCTGTATCTAACAGATACTCATCCATGTATTATTGGGGTTTAAGTGTTGTAGTTTCATATTCTAGGTAGGCAGATAGTCTTTTGAGATCATTGTTAGCCTAGAGAATATCTGACTCAGGAACCCAGAGCTCCATGGGAAAAAGTCTTTTACACTCTTTCTAGGCAGAATAAGGGACAGTTTGACTTTAGATCAATGTAAGGAAGAATTTACTGATAATTTAGGTAGGTACACACAATGGCACAATTTGACTCAGGAAAGGGCAAGTTTGCCAACCATGGAAACATTTCAGGAAGTAACTGTAGAGATTAGAGTCCAAATTAAATGTTTCCTGAAGTCACACCAAAGTGTCAGGAATGTACACATATGGGATCCTAGGGAGTGGAGAATTTAAGGACCAATAAAGAACTGCACAGTTTATTGATGTTTTCCTCCTTTTCTGGCCTGTTTCAAATAAACAGATAAAAGCCATTGATGATACAAAAAGTACAAAGCATTCTGAAGGGTCAAAGAATTACTGTTGTAAAACCTAACGCAGGGTTCTCAAGGCATAGGGAGAGAAGGGAACAATTTTTCCTCTAGGGCACCTCTGATAGTATCTATAAACATTTTTCAGCAGTGCTACTTGCATGTTATGAAGAAATGCCGGGGATCTTCCTGGATATCCTTAAAGGCACAACCCCCCCACTCCCCCCCCCCGTAACACTGCAGTGATTATTCTAACCCCAAACGTTAAAGGCTGAGGAACCCCTCCCAAAAAGAGTTTTGTCTAATTCCATATAAATCCTTGAAAATTAAAAAACAATTAAACCACCAACAAAAAAAATCATTCTATGCTGTACTGTGTAAGTGGAGGTTACACAAGCAAGCTGAGCTCATCGGGAATTTTACAAATGTCAAGAATAATCATCTTTCCCCTCCCTAAGTACTCAAATAAAAGACTGGCCCTTATAATTTGTGAGATCCCTAGAGTTGAAATTTTTGTTTTGTTTTGTTTTTGTCAGTCGTAGGGCTTGAACTCTGGGCCTGGGTGCTGTCCCTGAACTCTTCAGTTCAAGGCTAGCACTCTACCACTTGAGCCACAGTGCCACTTCCAGTTTTCTAGTGGTTTATTAGGGATAAACCTGCCCAGGCTGGCTTTGAACCACGATCCTCAGATCTCAGCCTCCTGAGTAGCTAGGATTACAGGCATGAACACAGGCACCCAGCAAGAAGAAGCAAGTTTTAAGAGTCATCTACAAGCTGGGCGCTTGTAGATGTATTTCTAGGTTCTAACTCAAGTGCCATCTTCCCTGAACTAGCTCAGTGCCTGTAACCTGCCAGCCTCTGAAGTATTCTCTGGTTTCCCTTCACTAATAAATAATCACTTCCTCCTCTGGTGCCAGTATCACCTGTTTTTATTATTCTATTTGACTTGCAAACATGAAAGTCTAACTTCTTGAAGAGAGGAGTTACATCCTTCCTTAGTAAGCATGTCCTATTTCTATTATAGTGTTTATGACATAATAAACATGTTAAATTGTTTAATTTACTTAATAAACTTTTATCAAACACCTAGTAGACATCATTGCAAAGAAACCATGATGGGTTTAAGCCATGGCCTGCCACGTACATTTAGGACTGACTCTGTCTCACAGGCAATTTGAGAGGAGCCATTGCTGCTTCTCATGCTCCAATGCCCCAAGAATACAAGTGTGCCCCAACTGATACACATTTCTTGAAGACCTGTGTCAATCAATGTATAAATACTAAATTTTGAGCATGAAAATAAACTTTTTCTCAACAACCACCCCCAGTCCATATCAAAAGAATGAGAGAGGCATCAGGAAACTATAACGACAATACTAATAAGTAGTAGTAGTAGTAATAATAATAATAATGGCCATTTTTAGAAAAGGATTTGTAGCCAAAATTCATATTGTTGGAGCATGCTTAGATGAGTTTTCTTTAGCAAAGTTCCTGGAAAGTGAAGTTGTCAAAGGCCAGATGCATAGTTATATACTTGATTCCAGTAGCCCCTTGAGGGTTGGAAGGCCTGCATAGTTGGAAAGCAAACTGGAAAGTCAAAAATTAGATAAAAATGTCCACAGCTCAGTCTTAAATATGGTGGCTCATGCCTGTAATCCTAGCTACTCAGGAGGCTGAGATCTGAGGATCACGGTTCAAAGCCAGACCAGGCAGCAAAGTCCGTGAAACTCTTATCTCCAGAAAACCAGAAGTGGTGCTGTGGCTCAAGTGGTAGAGCACTTGCCTTTTGCTGAAGAGCTGAGGGACAGCGCCCAGGCCCAGAGTTCAAGCCCCATGACCGACAAAAAAAAAAAAAGTACTATGTAACAAATGACTACATACAGGAAAGTATTATGACAAAACTCACACTTTTAAGAGCATACACATCATTTCTTTAGTATTCTAGAGAAAAGAGCAAACATCCCCCTGTAAAGGCACCACTATTGGGCTCCAACAGAAGCTAGGACAACAACATTGCAGCTGCCTTTATGTGCTACTTACCCAACAACTCCAAATTAGTTTTTCTCTCCATCCCGATGAATTACAGGAAAGTTTTCAAAGAGTTGGTGAACCAAAGCAATGTCAGATTTGTGTGTGGAAGGAACTGTGGGGTGTACAAGGAGGGGCTGGGTCGTGCCAAGCCTTCCCCATCTCAGCACTTTCTCCCTCTCCCCTCATCGTCTTTCATTTCACATTTGTTAGAGGAACAAATCCTAATGGTCTTGTCCTGTTCTGGTTTGTTAGTTTGGTATCTGAATGAGTGCTGAGTCTTTTCTGTCTTCCAACAACTGATGATACCAAAGAAATGTTTCAAAGAGTTTCATAGTGATGTGTTCTCTGGAGTAAAATTGTTCCTATATTATTTACTCTGAGAAAGTGGACCTAATCCAATCACAAAGAAAACCTTTAGGGAGAAATAACAGCAAAAAACAAAAACAAGTCATGTCAAAAACGAACTTTACAACTTTGGTGCGGGGGGGGGGGGGGGGAGGAGAATTGGGGGGGGCGGGTGGAGGCTGGGAAGGGATGGGAAGGGTAAACAAAGGAGGAGGCTGCAATGCTTGATAAGAAATGTACTCATTATCTTGCCCATGTAATTGTAACCCCTCTGTACAGTATGTTCACAAAAAATAAAATAAAATAAACAAAACAACAACAACAACAAGAAAGCCACACACAAAAACAAAACAAAACAAAAACTCCATTCCAGCTTCTAGCCAATGGCCCTCACACTCAGATTAATACAACACAAAGACATTCTAATACAATGAAATAATTTGGATCATGTCCAGCCTCTATTTTTTAGGATGACAGAAATATGCTTAGTAGAGCTAAGCCTGTTATTCAGAAGAAATGAAAGTCATGGAATTCACTGTCCTAAATAAAGTCACCAACAAAATTTGCTAATGCAACATCAATTGATAACATTTGTTAGAATTTTCATTTGTATTGCTGGCCTTATAATTTGTGAATTATATTTGTAATTTATTTCAAAATACACCCAGTCTACTACCACCTATTAAAAAAAAAGTCACAGTACATAAGGGAATTACCTTCCCAGGATTAGTTCTTGTTATTGAAGTCATCTATAGAAAGAGTAAGAAAAACTATAAGGAAGAACTATAGACAGAAACACTTGGATTCAAATCCCAACTCTTGTTACTTACTAGCAATTCAGTTGGGCAACTTATGTAGTCAGATTCCCTTTTGCAAAACTGTGCTAAAACATCTAATTCATGCATTTACTATGATGGTTTGATAGGCCTATTATAGTGTCTTTGCTTATTATGGCCCTGATGAACTACTCATAATAGTAATTGTGTCAGCAGGTGGAGTGTAGTAACCTAATAGGAAATGAGGACATATTCCCAGTTCTCTGTTCTATCTTCTTCCCCTGAAGGGATCTGTTATGAACATCCAACAAACTAGAAAGTGTGGATCTTGGGTATGAAAAACAGAGGTTCTGGGCTGGGAAGGTGGTAGAGCGCTTGCCTTGCATGCCTGAGGCCCTGGGTTTGATTCCTCAGCACCACATAAGCAAAAAGAAAAAGCCGGAAGTGGCGCTGTGGCTCAAGTGGTAGAGTGCTAGCCTTGAGCTGAAGAGCTGAGGGACAGTGCTCAGGCCCAGAGTTCAGGCCCCACAACAGGACCCAAAAAATAAATAATAAAATAAAATAAAAATAAAAACAGAGGTTCTATCAAGTACGGGTGGCTCAGTGGTAGAGCACATGCCTTGCATGCCTGAGGCCCTGGGTTTGATTCCTCAGCACCACATAAGCAAAAAGAAAAAAGCCGGAAGTGGGGCTGTGGCTCAAGTGGTAGAGTGCTAGCCTTGAGCTGAATGGCTGAGGGACAGTGCTCAGGCACAGAGTTCAGGCCCCATGACCAGGCCCAAAAAATAAATAAAATAAAATAAAATAAAAACAGAGGTTCTATCAAGCATGGGTGGCTCATGCTTACAATCCTAGCTACTTAGGAGACTGAGATTTTAGGACTGCAGTTTGAAGCCAGCCTGGATAGGAAAGTCCATGAGATTCTTCTCTCTAATTTACCAGCAAAAGTCTGGAACTGTGGCTCAAATGGCAGAGTGCTCAGGGACAGCACCCAGGTCTTGAATTCAAGCCCTAGAACCTGCACACACACACACACACACAAATACAGCCCTGGTAGACAAATCTGACAGACTCACCTCCAATTCACCAGCAAAGAACCAGAAGTAGAGGTACAGCTCACGTGTAGAGTGCCCACTGAGAGCAAAAGAGTCAAGCAAGAGTGTGAGACCAAGTTCACTTACCGGCACAAAACAAAACAAAAAGAAATTCGCCACACTTCTCAGTAAACAGCACCAAAAGTTAAGATAGTTCTAGAAAAGTTTTAACTTTAAGATCCAAGAGGATTTTCTAAGAAATACACCAGGATATCCCAGGAAGCTGGTTATTTGGGAGAACACTGAATTACTCTTGGTTTGTTCCTCAATAAAATGAGATTCCAATATGTATTTCACAGTGCTCTCACAATTATAAAGTAATTAGAAAAGAGTATAGTTTTTTTGTTTGTTTTGTTTTACTAATTCTTCTTCACCTTCCTACAGAGAAAAAGGAATGCTGGTCTTGCTTATTCTGTGACAGCCCTTCACCTATCCTCAGAGAGAGTTCAACTATTGCTAGATGGAGTCTTTGGAATGTTTTCTTTTTCAGACATTGGGAATTTGACCGAGGCCTCATGAATGCTAGGCTAGCATGGAGTCACCCAAGGTGGATTCATGAGTTTTTATTATACACAATCAAAGGACAGGGGGCAGGTAGAAGGTGGAAAACAGGGCTCAGGTTCTGAGTTATATCAGAGGAGGTACTGGTGAGACTTTTGGAAGAAACACAGTTAGAAGTACCAAAGTATATGGAAACAAAAAGAACAGCTTTTAGAAGTACTGCTATACCATGTTCCTTTCACTGTTTTTGACACAGCAAATAAAGAACAGGCATTTGCCTATTTAAAATTCACCTTTGGTTAACTGCTATTTCTTTTAGAATCACCACTGGAAGCCCAGACCAAGTAGGTCATACCTCTAACAGAAATAAGAAGAAAGTAAGATAACATGTGGAAAAATGATATGGAAAGTTCATGTGGGACTTCTATTCAAATGGCATGGGGAACACCGAAAGAGACATGTGAGATTCAAGCTATGGCTACAGTAAGAGCTTATTTGAATATCACAATCAGAGAGCTATTCTAGCTAAGTCCCTCTTCATTCTCCTGGCTACTCTCCTCAAATTCCCCTACGCTTCCTTGACACTGTTGAGATTTAGGGCTGGATTACTATTGTATAGGCTGTAATACCAGACTCCCTGACTTCTACCCACTAGTTGCCAGTAGCATCTTCTTCCATTCCTTGGCAAGTTCTGAAAATAAAAAGTATCTCCATTGCCAAAAATCATTTGGGGAGGAGGGCTAAAAGAAGCCACTCCTAGTTGGGAACTCCTGCTTTGCCCCAACAATTGAGTATTAAAAGAGAACTCACACTTCATTCAAACATTCTGTAACATTCATTCTTTCATGGAACAATTGCAAGGATTCCAAATTCTCAACAACCTATCCCATTAGTTCACCTACGTGCTGGCTATCAGGTTATTATCTACAAATTATGAGCAATAGCAACAGATACCACTTGATGATTTCCTTTCTTTTTCTTTTCTTTTCTTTCTTTTTTTGAACAGTAATACTGGGGGTCTTTTTCATTGAGCTACATCTCAATCCCTTTTTGCTTTTCTCATTTGGGGGACAGAATTCATTAATTTGTCCAACCCAGCCTTAACCATAACCTCATATTTAGGTTGCTCGTGTAAGCTGAGATGAATCTGCCCAACTTGGTGATTTCTTATGTGCTATGTAATTTACCAGGATTAATTTTCATTCTTTTTTTCTTCAGTCGTGGGGCCTGAACTCTGGGCATGGATGCTGTCCCTTAGCTCTTCAGCTCAAGGCAAGCACTCTACCATTTAAGCCACAGCACCGCTTCCGGCTTTTTCTGCTTATGTGGTACTGAGGAATCAAACCCAGGGCCTCATGAATGCAAGGCAAGCACTCTACCACTGAGCCACCTTCTCAACCCTAATTTTCATTTTTATACAAACGTAACCAGTAGTTAATATTTTATCTACTTAGAGTTGTGTAAAATGAAGCTCTGCAAAATGATACAATTTATCCAAAGTCAAGAGCAGTAAGTAACTCTACTGGAGACTGACATAAATCTATTTGAGTTTACATCTTTTCTTTGTCTTAGCCATACCATTTCTTCTAATCTGAAAAATGATTGCAGAGGTACATGAGCAAATTGTTTAAGTTCCATGCTTTAAGTGGTGAGTTCCACATACAGGCTGTCTCAGCATAAGCTGGCCAGCAGTATGGGTATCTTTGTTCTAAGGAAATCAAGCACACTGATTTTTAAATTATGGATTCTAATGAAAGCAGGAAAATGGTTTTTTCTAAGTAGAAACAACAATCAGTAGCTGGTTGCTATGGTAGCAGAGGTAAACTTAACCTTGACTGGAAATGTAATCACTAGAAAGGGATAGTGAGTATGGTTAGGAGTCTAAACTAAAAAAAGAAAAGAAAGGGGGGTGAGGCATAGCACTCAGAAAAGAGAAAGTCAGAGAAGGGACGTGATAGCTATCCAAAAGGCAATTATTCCAAAAGGCAAATCCAGATTTTATCAGTGGATATTAGAATGTGACAATGACATCAGTTTTCCACTGAATGATAAGAAAGGATATTTCTTCATGATAGTTTTTCCACTGAGCTGAACGATGAAAGAAGTGGTTTTACACAACAACACGGTGCTAGGGCAGAAAGCTCCGTCAGGGAAGTAGTCTCTGTTGGGAGACTCCAGTGTGGTGAGACAGGACTCAATAAATTTCCAGGCCCTCTCCAAAGCAAAAATAGCTGATGCTGCCATGAATTAATAAAATATGGATTCCCTGTTGAAAACAAGTGAGTGGAGGGTGTTTGTGGCAGGCAGGATCTCTACTGGGTAGGAAGTACCAGCAGTAGAAGCTCATTGCTATCATAGGAAAAATAAATTCCAGTCTTGCTTGGAAAGAAAATGTCACTAGGTTAGAACAGGTCTGAGAGGGAAAAAAAAAACTTGTGGAAGATGTTTTTCCCTCTGTTCTGAATACATGACCAAGGGATAGGGCAGTGTTTAAAAAGAGAGAGAAGGAGGAGGAAGAGCAGGAGGAAGAGGAAGAGGAGGATGGCTGGGAATGTGGCTCAGTGGTAGAGTGCTTGCCTAGTATGCATGAAGTCCTGGGTTCGATTCCTCAGTACCACATACACAGGAAAAACAACAACAACAAAAAACCCAGAAAAGTGGCCCTGTGGCTCAAGTGGTAGAGTGCTTGCCTTGAGCAAAAGAAGTTCAGGGACAGTGCCTAGGCCCTGAGTTCAAGCCTTAGGACTAGGTAGAAGAAGGAGGAGGAGGAGGATAAGGGGGAAGGAGAAGAGTGGGGGAGGAGGAGGAGGAAGAGTCAAGGATCAAGCAGCTCTATCTGCTGTCATTCGGTCTTATGTATGGATATTTGTGCCAATACTGGGACTTGAGCTCAGGGCCCAGGCACTGTCCCTAAGCTGTTGTGCTCGAGGCTAGCATTATATCATTTGGCTTTTTGGTGCTTAGTTGGAGAACAGAGTCTCATGGACTTTACTGCTTGGGCTGGCTTCAAACCATGATCCTCAAATCTCAGTACCTGAGTAGCTATGATTACCAATCTTAAGACACTCTGATATCCTTTTTTGACTTTACAGTTATTGCTGTATTTTGGCTTTTATTTCAGTTTTTGAAGAAAACAACTAGCCAGACAACAGTGGCTCATGCCTGTTAATCCTAGCTACTCAGGAGAATGAGATCTGAGGATCATGATTCGAAGCCAGACCAGGCAGAAAAGTCTATGGGACTCTTATCTCCAATAAAAGAGGCTCAGGGATAGAGCCCAGGCCCTGATTTCAAGCCCCAGGACCAACAAAAAAAGAAAAAGGAAAAAAGAAAACTGAAACACTCAGCTAATAGATAACTGTCATTTGTTGGTAGTTGCTTTTTATTTCATTATTCTTTATTCATTTTATCTTAACAATTGATTGCAAAAGTTATCACCATTAGTTCAGTGAATAAATAGAACAGGGCAAAACTCAAAATTTATTCTTAGAAAACCAACTACAAGCCAGGCACAAGCCTGTAATCCTATCTTACTAAGAGGCTGAGATCTGAGGATTGGCGGTTTGAAGCCAGACTGGGCAGGAAAAGTCTGAGAGACTCTTATCTCTAGTTATCCACAAAAAGCCAGAAGTAGAACTGTAGCTCAAGTAGTAGAATGCTATCCTTGAGCAAAAAGCTCAGGGACAGTGCCCAGGCCCTGATGTTAAGCCCAGTACCTGCACAAAAAAAACCCAAAGAAATGAACATCAAAAATTGGAAAAATGAAAAAGAACAAAAACAAATCAAACAAAAAAGTTCTGAAAAGTAGCCATATTGTAAATTTGCAGACCTATAACAGAAAGTTAAATTGTTACAACTCACAAGGCCCAAAAATACCTTTGGAAAAAAGAGTTGTTGGAAGTTACAGATCTTCCTTAAAAAATAACAAAAACATATTCCGATTTATCTTGCCATATTAAATATGAATAACACTTAAGAGAATTTTCTCTATCTCTTCATCTCCAGAGCATTCAAAGCATTTACAGTCTCATTATTTTATACAGCACCCATTAAGTGGGCACCAAGGGTCATTATGTTCCTTTGATTTCTAAGAAAGCAACTACAGAAAGATGAAGCAGGTTGCCCAAGGTTGCCAAGTAAATTGAGAGACCTGAATTTTCATTCAGCACTTGTTTGAGGAACTTAGTTCAACGTGATTAAAATCTGGTAAATTCCCCATTATTCTCCAGTCTCATGGATCACTTTCATATTTCTCACCACCCATGAAACTCTAGTCTAAGTTTAAGTTGATCACCAGGTAGATCATGCACAAGAGTAGGTTACCTAGCAGGCCCACACCCACACTCTTTATCAACTTCTTTGCAAGTTGATTCTGCCTGGCTGCCTTTGGAAAAATTTTAACCCCTCGATTAGCTATTGCACAGTTGGTTTAACTCAGACGAGACAGTGAACCAAAAAAAAAAAAAAAGTACCTCCCCGATTCTGATTACAAAGGAGGCATGATTAACGAAGTTCCCTTTGTGTCTCCGCTTCATTCTGAGAGAGACAGAAAGAGGTTTCCTAGCCCCTTTTTTTGACTGCTGAGTCTTTTCCTACTTGTCTCATCACCCACGCAATCTGTTCACAGCCCAAACAGACAATCCGGCCAGTCTGTGGAGAGTTCCTAAAACATTTATGTTGTGAAAGCAGACAGAACGAACAGGACCTCATCTGACAAAGGATGAGGGGGACATTCGGCAGAAGAGTTCACAAAGAGAAATACAGACAGAGGCCCTAAGCTGAATGGATTTGCCCACAATGGCTAACACAATGCCAGTCCTTACAGGGACTTGTCAACTTTCTGGTCAATTTACAGCCACCTCCAGGTTTTGCTTCCCAAACTTTAGTGCTTGTAGAACAAAGAATTTTATTTTTTTAAGAAAATACAATGAATATGTTAAGGAAGTCCAAACCAGTGCTTTGCTTTAAGGATTCTTGTGTTTCAAATATAAATATACAAATATAAAATATACAAATATAAAAACAAGCAAATTAGACAGTCTAGTTTCACCCAGCTCAGGGAGTTGAAATAAAACACTTAGCATGTTGCCTGTACCCACCAAGTGTTCAAATAATATAACTGAATTCTATGCTGATGTTTTATTAACAGTTTTGTGTACATCCTACTTATCTACTCATCTAAAATGGTTCCACCTTTATCTGCCTTTGGTGCATTGCAAAACATATGTGATTGTCTTCTGCAAACTGATAGCTCTGTAGTTGGTTGTAGGCAGTGAAGCAAGCTCAGAACCCATAGTTAACATGTAGATTCCCTGACTGAAATCTTAATGATTTGGTGATGCTCTTCCATAGCAGATGAGCAGATTTTGTTTTAAACAAAGGGCTAAAATAGACCTATTTTAAGTATATTTGTGTGACAGGGTCTTACTGTTCAGCTAGGCCTAGGTCTATAGTTTGATATAGCTTCCAACTTGTGAACCTCCTGCTTCCAAGTGCTGGGAATACAGGCACACATCACCATGCCTATTAAGATATATACCTGCATTATCATCCAAGTTGTTTCTGATCTATAGGTAACTGGAAGACTCCAAAGATTTGCTTTATTGCCTTTGACAAAAAGAAAAAGAAAAGAAATGGGTAGATAGGACCATCATATTTGGTTTTGAGGAGATTTATGCCTTTGTTTCTATCTGCCAGGGAAAAATCATTACCAGGTCCACCAACAAAGAGTAAACTCAGGAAGCATGAGGGATTGGATGAGGCAAATGTCAATAGAGCCAGATTTTTTCATACTTTGTGTGTGGCTCATTTCTACTGAGTTATTATCAAATGAGTGTCTTGAATGATATAAATCATGTCTTAGATCACGTATGTCATTGTGCTTCAGATACCCTAAACTTTAAAGGTTTATGTCAAATTCTTCATTGGAATAAGAAATAGATCTTTTTAATCTGACATAAAACATGGTTGGAACACATGGACTACAGCAATTATCCCAGCCCTTAATAAGAAATGATTTCACCTTGTCTTCCTAATCAAATGTAAGATACTTGAAAGTACTACCCATGTGTGCAGGCCTTCTGCATTCCACAGCTACCCAGTTCAGAAACTGCAGTAACATGAGTTGGCTCATTGCCTGTTCTGCCTCACAGGCTTCTGGCTGTCCTAAAGATATCCCTTAAGAGTCATGATAACATCTGATGAAATTTCCCAATCATTCCCAGAAATACTGTTCAGCGAGGCCAGTCATTAAAGCTTCTCTTCTATCTTCCTCAGCTCATTTCTGCTGCTGAGACATGTTGCCAGCCATTTCCCACAGACATCCATCCTAGCAGGATTACATGTTGGAATGAGCATTGCTTCAAAGTTAGCAACCTGGCCAAGTTCCAGGCATTGTTAATAATAATCTTCACTGGTCATTTACTGTTCAATAAGGGTCACTGAACACATGCGCAGGCCTGCAATACACATTTAGTTAGAAAATCGTATATATTTTATTTTTAATTTTTTACAGAATACTTGTTATATCACAAGATGCAAGAAAAGGTACATTTGCAGACATGGCTGGTGGGTTCCATGATGATTATCACCAACAATTAACTATTTACAGGTTAATTTATGGAAGTGAAATTCCCAACAACTAACAATGTGAAAAAGAACTTAACTACAATGAATTTTTCCTCTTTTAATAATATCCCCCAAACTGCATTGATTTCCTTACTATGCAATAGTACACTAGCACCAAAACTGGATTTTCAGTGTCTATTTATTGGCATAGCTTAAATAAAAGGCATTCCACAGAAGAATTAATACAGTGTATGACTGACTGTACAATAGTATCACTCATGAGCTAAACCTAGTAAATTAGTTCCACCCTTATCCCCTAGGTGTTTTCCAGCTCCTCCTGTAAGATTTATTATGTTTTCTCAAGCCCTGAACTCTGCCTAGGGAAAGAATAAAATGTCTGGACACTCTCAGCAGGCTACAATGTATTGAATAAATATATGAATATATTGTCAATAATTGTTCAATATATATACATATATATTTTTTGGGGGGGAGGGTCTGAACTCTGGGCCTGGGCACTGTCCCTCAGCTCTTCAGCTCAAGGCTAACGCTCTACCCCTTGAGCCACAGCACCACTTCTGGCTTTTTTCTTTTTGCTTATGTGGTGCTGAGGAATTGAACCCAGGGCCTCATGCATGCAAGGCAAGCGCTCTACCACTGAGCCACCTTCCCAGCCCTCAATATATATTTCAATCACTACAAACTGGGAGTGGTAGCTATCAGAAACCTATAATCCCAGCACTCAGGAGGTAAAAGCAAGAGGATAAAGAGTTCCAGGCCAGCCTTGGGCTACCTATTTCAAGTTCAGTCTGGATTACATAGTGAGATCTGTCTCAAAAACAAACAAGCATACATACCCAGCAACACCAAAAGCTTTATTCCTGCTCTTCAAACTGTCACCAGGTAGCAAGTGATCTGCCAAATCCCCAAGCTGATTCCTGTTATAAATTTACTGATTCCTCTGAAAAAATTATTCTCCATCTCAGTTTCCATAAGTTGACAATGTGAACATCCCTGGTAGACTGGGACTGTCTCTGAATGTTATTGGAAAGATCACGTGAGCCACTCTCTACCAAAGTGCTTTGAAGAAGGATAAAAGCAATGCCCAAACATGAGGAATCAGGACTATCAAATGCATTGTCTCAATTTAACACACACTTCAGAAAGCATCAGAAAGTTCATGGCAATCTTTTAGCTCCTCCAGGACTCCCCCCCCCCTGCTTTTCCTGCAGTTGTTTCTGAGGAACAGATGTTTATTTGAAAAGTTAGAGTGATTATAAAATCATGGCATTTCTAGATTTTGAAGCCTAGAGAATGTAAGAATAGTAGGAAATGACAGAGATGGTTGAAAAAAGAAGACAGATGTGCCTGGTATAAACAGGAACCCTAAAATCAAGAAAGGCCACACTTGAAACAAAATACAGAGTTAATGGCCTTCATACTATCTCATTCAAGTCTGAACAATTAAAAATCCTAGAAAATGTAAATTTCTAAAAGTGCTGGGTACCAGTGGCTCAAGCCTATAATCCTAGCTACTCAGGAGGCAGAGATTCGAGGATCATAGTTTCAAGCAAGCCTGGCCAGAAATGTCCAATTAACCAGCAAAAAGCTGTAAATGTGGGTGTGGCTCAAGTGGTTGAGTGCAAGCTCTGAGCATAAAATAAAAGCAGGAGTATAGGGTCTTGAGTTCAAATCCCAATATTAGTACTCCCCAAAAAATCCTTAAAATGAGAATTTCTTAGGATTAGCACACAATAATTCTGTTTTGTGCTTTGAATACTTTCCAAAATGAAATTCCTACAATAAATAAATAAATAAACGCAAACACACACACAAAAAATGTTTCTTTGAAGGGCTGAATGTCTATATCATGGTTTTATACAGAGTTTCTTCTATAGTTAACTCATTTTCAAGAATATTAAAATTTTAAATAAGACACGGATAGGTCGATAATCATAAGTACACTAGAGTTCTTCAATGCCTTTCTTTTTCAATCTTTGCCCCAATTACATCCCTCCCTTGAGGATATTTACAATCCTCTATGACACATGCTCTGTACCTTCTTGGTTCAAGGAAAACACACCTACAGCATTTCAAATTAACTACTGACCCTTACTCTCACACTATAAACAAACCCTTTTCAAAATCTCAATTGCATTGTGTCCACATTGATTAAAGCTTGAAGCCTGGTGACCTCATGTGGTGTTAACTTCTCCCATGCACCAACAGCATTCCGCCTTTCTACTCAATTACCCCCTTTGGTGCCAGGGAATCCCTACCCAATGAACACACACAATGCACTTCTGCTTCATTACACTAACCAACAGCAGGATAGAAATAAGCAGAAGAGGAATAAACAAGCTAATTTATCATGAGGACAGAGCAAGCTTTCACCAGTCTCGCCATGGAAAACGTCAATGGTTAACGGGAATCTCAATAGTCTGGGGGTGATGTTTATGATCTTACAGATTACAGACAAAGCCACAACAGAACCTCACTGATTCAAGAACTTTTGCTGATTAGCAGGTATGAACACACGCGTGCGCACGCGTGCACACACACACACATACACACATACACACACCCTGCCTTAAAACTCTAAGATCCTATATAACATCTACTGAATAAATTATTTGGGAAAGCACAACTCTGGGCTTTAGATAATGTAGACTGACACCCTGGTAATTTGCCCCAAGTGTTCAACCTAACTGTGGGGCCTCTCTTATTCATCTTTGACAAGGTGGTCAGGAGGGACTCAGTCTCTTTGTGAGAAAGATCTGGTTACTCCCTTCATTAGGCATGGCAAGGGCACAGCGGTTGATTAAATTAACAACTTTGGAGGGCTTCAGTCCCAGTTCCCAGACATTAGCACCATCATCCAGAACAAATTAAAAGTCTCACAGCAATTAAGCAGATTTTGAAAATGAATTTCCCATGGTTCAATGGTTCAACAGCAATCTTGAGTTAAGTAGTAGAGAACAGCTTAGAAGGAAGCGAGGAAGAATTGAGTGCTTAGTTTCCAAAGTAAACACACAGCTGGCAGAAACCACATCAGCCACACACTTCTGAACTTCTGATAGGCAAGGCCTTTGCATTTCATATATACAAAATCACAAATATTCAGTCACAGGAAGGTGAAGGAATAACATTTTAACAGAATTGGAATGTGGCCTTTTTTGTTTTCTTTGTTTTGAATTTAGTATATTGTATTTTTATTCAAAAATAGATTTTTGTTTGTTTTGTTTTGTGCTGGTCCTTCAGCTTTTTTGTTGTTGTTATTGTTGTTGTTGTTGTTTTTGTGTTTTTTTTGCTCAAAGCTAGATCTCTACCGCTTGAGCCACACCTCCACTTTGGCTTTCTGGTGGTTAATTAGAGATAAGAGTCTCATAGACTTTCCTACTCAGCTTAGCCTTGAACCTTGATTCTCAGACATTAGCCTCTTGAATATAGCTAGGGATACAGGTATTAGCCACCAGCACCAAGCTTTTGTTTTGCTTTTAAGATAGGGTCTTCTATATAGCCCAGGTTGGCCTTGAACACATGATCCCTCTGTTTCAGGACTGCTGCAATTATACACATTCACCACTACACTGACTCCAAAGTATAGACAGACATGTCAAAAAAAAATGCATAAACCCAAACAAGCAATCTTCTGTCTGACTCAGGCACTGGGATAATCCACATCTCTTTGCCTAGGGCAGCCAGGCTCAGAGCAGAAAGGAACTTTGAACACCACGCTCCAAATGACCCTGGGCAATCTACCTCCACGAATTCATTCCTGGGTGAAAAGAATGAGATTAATGATTTTTTAAAGTTCCTATTAAAGCTGGGCACCACAGGCTTATATCTGTAATCCTAGCTACTCAAAAGGCTGGGACGAAAAAAAAAAAAAAGTCCCTGTCATATTCTAAGAGTTTACAGTTTGCCAGGCACTATACTAAGGTCTTTTTATGCATTATCTCATCTAATTCTCACCATTGCATCATGAGATAAGCAGTATGACTCCCACTTTACTTTCTTGAGAGATAAGTATACTCAGGCTCTTAGATTAAAATATTCAACTCAATGCTGCACAACCAGAAAGTGGAATAACCAGGATATGAATCTGGTCTTTTTGTCCCAAAGCTCTTGCTTATATTTATAATGGTGAATGTCCATTTCCAGGGGATTTATCCACTTCTTAGGGTAATGATAGGTCCATTGCAGAGAAAAAAGGAGGAGAAAGAAGGAGGAGGAAGAAGAAGAAGAGGAAAAGGAGAAGAAGGAGGAAGGGGGAGGGGAAGAGGTTGAGGGAGGAGGAAGAGGAGGAGGAAGAGGAAGCAAGAAAGAACAGGAGGAAGAAAGAAGACGTGTGAGGAAGGAGAAGCGAGCATTATTTTATTTTATTTTATTTATTTATTATTTTTTTTGTCGGCCGTGGGGCTTGAACTCTGGGCCTGGGCACTGTCCCTCAGCTCTTCAGCTCAAGGTGAGCGCTCTACCACTTGAGCTACAGCGCCACTTCCGTGAGCATTATTTTAAAGAACAGGAATGCATATGACATGGTGACAACGAAAGCAGATCAGCTTTTTTCTCTGCACCTAACCACACCCTTGTCTCCTGTTCCCCATCCTGTCTGGAAGGTGACAAGAATACAGTTTCTGTGCAGCTTTCTCCTTCATTTTTGCTCAAACAGGTGCTTCCCAACACTGTGGCAATCTCACACCTTTTTCTGATTCTACTAGGAAGGTTCTTCTGTAGGCATGAATTTAACACAGTGGGTGGGTTTCAGTACCATTTAGGAACCTGAAGACATATATGAATGAATTCATTCCCACCCACAAGATCTGCATGCTGTACACAATGAAATGCAGAGGTGGTAATTTGCATGAATGATGTCTTTTTGTCCAGGGTATTTATAAAAGCTGACATCATAAGTACATTATTGGTCTCTAAGAACCGTAAATAAAGTTCTTAGAAGTTCAAAGTTCTTAGAAGGGAAGGAAACTTAGAAAGAAGATTTACCATCTTTGTAATAAGACTAAGCGGTCTTCTGAAATAAACTTCTTCAAAATAACCCTCAGGAAGCAGGAAAAACAAAAACAATATACCATGCAATTTCCACTATCATTTAACATCTCCATATGAATATTCAAAATTTGGAAATAATGCTCACCAGTGTGTGAGTTTCCTGCCTCTTCCTAGATTTTATCAAGCATTATAGAGAAGAAGCCACAGTAAGTTCTCTGCATTTATGTCCATATAAAGATCAAAACATACAGACCACACAGTAACAATCAGCACCGCAGGAAGTAGAAGAAGAAATCCTCTACTCTCAGGAAGCTGGGTTCAAATGGAACTCTGTCATGGATGCTTTTCTCGGCCTCAGTTTTCAAAATATAGAAGAGGCCCCTTGACTGGAAAGGTGGCTTAGTGGTAGAATACTTACCTAGAGTACATGAAGCTGTGGGTTCGATTCCTCAGTACCATATAAATAGAAAAAGCTCAAAGTGGAACTGTGGCTCACGTGGTAGAGCACTAGCCTTGAGCTAACAGGCTTGGGGACAGCGCCCAGGCCCTGAGTTCAAGCCCCAGGACTGGCAATAAATAAATAAATAAATAAGATCTCTTAAAAAAAAGAGGGCCTTTTTCCAATTCCAAAAATGGGACAAGTTTAAATAAATGTAAAACATACATACTACGAAGCTAACACTACTATTTAGGTTCAAGTCAAAAATTAAATTATGAAGCATTAAAATTATGAAAGCATAACCTAGAATGTAACATTGCAAAATTTAGGGCCAATCTTAATGGTGAATCATCTTAGCTGTACTACACTAGGTTCCAAATGGAAGGCAGCTATCTATAAAAGAAATTTCTTCCACAATATAATAAACCGTGTCCTCACATTGCGTGGTGCTGAGGTAACAACTACAGAGGAAGATGATCAAATTCTAGAACACCCTTATTGTTATATAGCTTATAGTTTTACAGGGGTTCTGTTTTAATCAGCATTTTAACTTAAAATTTCTGTTAACGTAATACTGTAATTCTAGTCTGTATTTCAATAGTTACCATATTATACACAGAAGACTATCATTCTTTCCTTCACAGTTTTATATTCAAAGGCCTTTGTCATGCATTATATTTAGAAGGAAAACAAATGTCTTAGTGGAGGATGACTCCAATTTTATTATGGGAAACCAAACAACTGGGATTCACTCACCCTGCAGCATGCAGAGATGGAATATGTCTCTTCCACATAATGAGTGGTAATCTATTTTAAAATCTTGTTACCTGGGCTTATCTAGGCTGTGAAGATTCATGCATACTGGACCAGTTTTAATAAGCAAAATTTTAAGACTCCAATTAAACATGAAAACTACTACCAACTCAACCAAAAAGTAAATTAATCATTGTAACTTATCACATATGTGAATTATATGTTTCTTGGACTACTGGTCAGCATAAACTCTTCTATTAAGCAGAATTTTTGGTTTCTAGTTCTATCTAACCCATTAAGTGACAGAAATTAGCTGCCATGAGTCTGGCAAGACAAGGATGTCTCCAAAGAAAAATACTTTTGGGTAATATAGTTACTGATGGCAGCTTCTACTTAGGGAACTGTCTCTTGTGTATTGATTGATCTAGTATCTGTGATTAGATGCATACAAAGCTGTCTAAGCTAGGTTCTCTAACTTAAATCCCTGTGAAAGATTAGGGGAGAGGGGTGGTTCTGTGGCTTGAACTGAGAGCCTAGGCATTGTCCCTGAGCTTTTTGTTCAAGGCTGGTGTTCTATCATTTGAGCCACAGCTCCACTTCTGGCTTTTCAGTCGGTAAATAGAGATAAGAGTCTTAAGGACTTTCCAACCTTGGCTGGCTAGGAATCTTAATCCTTAGATCTCGGCCTCCTGAGCAGGTAGGATTACAAGTGTGCACCTACCGTGCCAGGCTAAAACCGAAGTTTTTAAGTGAAAAATCTGAAGCTCACAGTATATAAATAGCTCTCTGATAACAAATAAATCAGATCGCCACCACTGATAGAACTATACTCCTGTAGTTAGAAATCTGATCACTTTAAATGTAAGAATTAGTGAGTTTTTCAATGAATAAAAACCATCAGGGCTGGGAAGGTGGCTCAGTGGTAGAGTGCTTGACTTGCATGCATGAGGCCCTAGGTTCGATTCCTCAACACCACATAAGCAGGAAAAAAAGCCGGAAGTGGTGCTATGGCTCAAGTGGTAGCTTGCTAGCCTTGAGCTGAAGGACAGTGCCCAGGCCCAGAGTTCAGACCTCACGACCAGACCCCCAAAAAAAACAAAAAAAACAAAAACCATCAGATAGAAAACCTTCATCATCCCATTCTTCTGTGCAGTGACTATTTCTCAGAAATCCTACCCCAAGTCATCAACTAGTACCTTTCAAAATTATTATTAACAGTTCTGCTTTCCGTGGACAGAGCTGGGTATCTCTCCCAAGTACTAACCCACAATGATTACTGAATCATGAATGTATTAACCCTGGCTTTTTTTTTTTTAATCACACACATCCTTCTCCTAAGCTACACTGATGTTCAACAAGGGGGTGTAGTGAAGAGAAAGGGTAAAGGAGGAATTCTTTGGATATAAAACATAAACAAAATTAATTAAATGATGACCCTAATGCCCTTTTAGTGTTTTTTTAAAAATTTATTTAAAATTTATTTTGTCGGTTGTGGGTCTTGAACTCTGGGCCTGGGCTCTGTCCCTGAGCTCTTCAGCTCATAGCTAATGCTCTACGCTTGAACCACAGCGCCACTTTCTGTTTTCTGGTGGTTAACTGGAGATAAGAGTCTCACGAACTGGCTTTGAACCACAATTCTCAGATCTCAGCCTCCTGAGTAGCTAGGATTAGCCACCAGTGCCTGGCATTAGTGCTTTTTTTTTAAATTAGTGTGTGTGTGTGTGTGTGTGTGTGTATGTGTGTGTGTATGTGTGTGTGTGTGTGTGTGTGTGTGTGTGTATGTGTGTGTGTGTGTGTTTCTTCCCTTTCATCAGCTATTACCCAGAAACTGCATGTTCTCATAAAGCGAAACTGTTCTGTTTGGGCATGTCCAGAGGAACACACAGCCATGGATTCAACACCGACATGCTCAGAATGGATGGGCAAATTCTGTGAAACCAGAGGGAGAAGTAAGTACAGAGTCACCTAAGGTCCCACGGTGCTTGTCCCAGCCAAGACCTGACCCCCTTCCCCCCATGATTGATAGCAAGGCTCCTGGTACAGATTGTTCAAAGCCTCAGCAAAAATCTTATCTACAACTTCCTTAGCTCAGGTATGTAGGAGCAAAAGCTGGAGCCTGGTTCTCACAAGCCAGAACTAGCTCGAGACAAAAGAGAAAAGAATGTTGGGGATGTGTCTTTTCCACATTGGAGACATTCCATTCTGGGGTGAGTTATAGCCTAAATGAAAGCAGATAAAATGCATTAGAACCAGAGTAAAAGGAACTGCACCTCAAAAAATGCCTGATCTTCCTTGAGAAGTAACTGGATTTAATAAAATATGATTGTGATCACCTGAAGGCAAGCATGCTAACAGAGACTTTAAAAGTCATGTTCCATTTCAGATAAATTAGATGGTACAGAAAAATGCAATGCTTTGTGACAAAAAGCAAGACAAAAAAAAGGAGGAAGAATTTATAGCATAATACTTGTACCTCAAAAATCACAGAAATATGTCAGTCACAAAAGCTAGAGCCCTCCACATTTGTGGCAGTATGAATTTTCTTTAGTAAAGGAATGGTAGAAACAAAGGATGACAGATTCTGTTGCTTATTCTGTTTTGTTTTGGGTTTGTGCCTGTCTGGGGGCTTGAACTCATGATCTGGGTGCTGTCTGTCCCTGATCTGTTTTGCTTAAGGTTAGCCCTCTACCACTTGAACCACAGCTCCACTTCAGGCTTTTTGGTGGTTAATTGCAGATAGTCTCATGGACTTTCCTGCCTGGGCTGGCTTGGAACCATAATCTTCAGATCTCAGCTTCCTCCATAGTAGCTAGGGTTACAGGTGTGAGTGACCAGGCAGCCAGCATCTGTGACTCTGTATACAAATCACACCCCTCAAAATGAGGCCACATGATTATCCCCTAAGATTATTTTGCTTCACAAATGAAGCCTGCCACAGAAGACATCCTCAGAAAGCACAAAAGCTAGTCATACATGTTTTAGTGAAGGAAGCCTTAGATTAATAAAGTCTTACAAAACACAAGGCTTGGCTTGACTAAGTAAGGAACACAGTGAATGTTAGGTTTATTGGTTTCTTGTCGTTATTTTTTTCTTTAAATAATTTTGAATTTACATTTCTCCAAGCAGAAAGAAGGGAATGTACCACACCCTCAGCTAGCAAGGAAGGAATTCACAATTTGTTTGTTTGCTTGCTTGTTTTAAGCCCATCGTGTTTTCTAAAAATGCTAGAGAAAAATATGTTTTCTGTAATTCTGCTGTACTTTAAGCTAAGGATGATAAGGTATACAAAGTCAAGCTGGAGATGATGGAGTTAATGTTACTTTATTTTTAAGTACGGTAACAGAAAAGTCCATGAGAATATAAAAAGAACAAGTTAGGAACTGGCTGTACTTGGACTCAGTGAGAACTTTAGACAGAAAGCAGACGATCTTCATGCTGCAACTCACAAGATGAACCTTTGCAGCACTGGCTGGCATTGAGTCCTCAGTCCAAGCCATGGCTCTGCTTCCAATTATATGACTGATCCCTTTCAAAATGAGGTAGACAAAATGGCCTCAGAGGCCCTTTTGTCTTTATAAGTTGGACAAAATTCCATAGCTTCCACTCAGATGTGTACATCAAAGTGTACACAGAGTGGACTCATACCTACATTCATGGAAAGTAACAAAACATGCAGCTTTACAGTGGAACCAACTAGCTGTTAGACTGTGATGTATAGATACCTCCAAATTGGAGGCTAGTCAGGCATGCGTATTGTGTTTATATGCCAGAGATCCCAGAATCCTGTGTATGCTTATTCAGGATAGAGATTTTTAATTGATTTTTTTTCACCCCTTTGTCCTGATGTGACCACACTCTCATGGCCATAAGTCGCCAGTGGACAAATTGTCCCAACTGAGAAGTACAGACCTAGAAAATGGCACAAGATATTTGTATAAGAAGGCAGGACACCCTCCCAGAATTTTCACCCACACTTAATCATGCATGGAGCCATTCCCATTTCTGCTTCCATTTATTTCTGGCTTGACTATGTAATAATGAGGAAGAGATAGAAGTGGAAAAGAGGAGATGGAGCTTTCATCTCCTATTTAATCTCTGTAGAGTCAGTTTCATTGCTCTTATCTTTTTTGGCTCCCATAGAATTCTAACAACAACGAGAGGAAAGCAGAGTTAAGTTATTAAGAGCCTGGTTTAAGATTCAGTCAAGGATCAGGAGTTTGTGTCTTAGCCCTCTTACTGGAGGTAGTGGTGGCCCAAAGAAGGAAAGAGTAGATAAACAATGTCATGACCTAAAAGTAGAGAAGGACTGAGAGATAAAGAGATGGATATGGGGTTAAGAATGTAGTGTCATGGGGGGATGGGTGGAGGATGGGAAGGAATGGGAAGGGGAAACAAAGGAGGAGGCTACAATGCTTGATAAGAAATGTACTCATTATCTTGCCCATGTAATTGTAACTCCTCTGTACAGTATTTTCACAATTAAAAAAATAAAAAATAGGGGCTGGGAAGGTGGCT
>NW_012267267.1:7735969-7810682 GCF_000151885.1 Dipodomys ordii
GGAGGAGGCTACAATGCTTGATAAGAAATGTACTCATTATCTTGCCCATGTAATTGTAACTCCTCTGTACAGTATTTTCACAATAAAAAAATAAAAATAAATAAAAAATTTAAAAAAAGAATGGAGTGTCAGAGCCAGGTACTGGGGGCTCATGCCTGTAATTCTAGTTACTCAAGAGGCTGAGATCTGAGGATCACAGTTTGAAGACAGCCTGGGCAGAAAAGTCTCCATGAGACTTTATCTTCAATTAACCACTCAAAAACTGGAAGTGGCACTATGGGTCAAAGTGGTAGAGCTCTAGCCTTGAGCAAAAGAGCTCAGGGACAGCACCCAGGCTCTGCACAACTGACAAAAAAAAAAAAAAAAGAGTGTCAGAGAAATGTTCTTTGGAATTTACATCTCTGGTAGGATTAAAGTAGTAGTCAATTGGTACACAATAAGCTTTCAGGAGGTTGGCCTTATTAATTTAGGGCTTGAAAACTAAAGTAAGCCAACTGTTTTCAGACAAACTACCTCCTTTCTAAATAATTATCATAATGCTTTGTAACAAACAAATGTGGTAGCTGGGTGCTGGTGATTCACTCCTATAACATAATCCTATTCACTCTGGAGGCCGAAATCTGAGGATCATGGTTTGAAGCCAGAGCCAGCCAGGCAGAAAAATCTATGTGACTCTGATCTTCAATTAATAACCAAAAATCCAGACATGGAGCTGTGACACAAATGGTAGAGCATTAGCCTTTAGCAAAAAGGCTAAAGACAACACTCTGGCCTTAAGTTCAAGCCCCAGTACTGGAACCAAAAAAAAAGTAATTTGGACTTTTCTTTCGATTTCTTCTGCATTCTTGGAAATGTATATCCATGGATAAAGCCTCTGAGTTAACCCAGGGAATTAACTGGAAGAGGGCTCCACAATTTATGTGGGCCAGTGCCAAAAAACAAAACAAAACAAAACACAAAAAAATCAACAAAGCAAAAACAAAAAACACCCCTTTGTCAGGAAATACTAAGATAATAAGGGAGAAAACAAGAAAGAGGGAGCAGAAAGTGATACATGGAGGCCCAGGATTGAAATAAGCATGGGAGATGGAAATGGTAGTTCAGGTTGTGGGAATTGTGTGATGTCTCACCCACTGAGATTAGTGCTAAAGATGTAGTACCATGTGCATTCAAAGGCCTTCATTTTCTGTTTCTATTGACATCTCCTTCCATATCCACATTTCCCTGCCTTTTCTCCTCCATCAAGGACCTATTGTGTACAATAAATCCAAGGAGAATTCTATGGAGAAATCATTTTGCAAGTTTCCCATGACAACGTAAGTTTCCCTTTGCTGTATGTAATACTTTCCTTCGGAAAAAGTTGGCATGTAATTTTCCGCAGGCCAGCCCTCCCTAGTAAGGCCTGCATTAACATTAACAATGGCTGGTGTAAGGGGTTATTGTGTATTAGGAGTTGGGATTGTTTGTTTAGGAAGTAACTAGGTCAATGATCAGAAACCCTGTAGTAATGGGGAAGGGGTAGAAGCAGAGAAGGGGAGACTGAGCTTTCATCTCCTATTTAATCTGTGTAGAATCAGTTTCATTGCCCTCACCCCTTTGTTTCCCATAGAAATGGAAGGTACAATGGGAGGAAAGCAGCATTAGGTATTAAGAGCATGGCTTAAGATTCAATAAAGGATCAAGGGCTTTGGTATTATCCCTCTTACTTAGTATCTCTGTCACCTCAAAAAAGTTTTCTTAAAGGAGCCTGAGATTCATCTGGAAAGTAGAAAATGTAACCAAGATGAATACTCTAGGTTGTTATGAGCATTAACTGACAACACATGTGAAACACTTCCCATAGTAGGAAAAGGGAAAAAAAAAAAAGCAGCAATTATACTATGCCAAACACTTTGTTTCTGATCAGATATTCACTTAATTATTTCTTTTACTGATTTAAAGTAGGAATGGAATGTGGTGGCTGGGTAAAGAAAGTTTCTGGAAAGTGTATTAAAAGGTTAAATAACATAGTAATTTATAAATTCCAGAAAACATACCATTTTTTCTGTAATTTATTAATTTTGAAAGTTTAGTCCTTTATGACAAAGGAAAGTCAGAAAACATTTTTGGATCTTCAAGTTTGAGTATTTCAGTGTCTCCAGACCTCTTCTCTGCTCCCCTTCTCCCCATTGGACAGAGACACTTTGTCTGGAAACTCTGTATCTGACTCATTTGTCAATTTAAGGGACAATCACAAAATCTCAGAGAAGGCATGAATGAAGTATATGTGATCATTTCGTATCTTGATGCTCCCCTACATTCTACTATCTCTTAAGAGTGTTTACCAAATTCAAGAGCTGCAAATCGTTCAATTGACAACATTCCTCCCCCTCCCCCAAATGAATAAAACATTCCTATTCATGGTGTCAACCTGCTTGTTCTTGGAGCCATCGGTTTGGAATCGCTTCATTGTTGTACATGGATGTGGACATAGACAAAAATTGTCTTTAGGGAAAGGGAATTTTCAACTGTCAATAATGGCTCTTTCCTCCACTGTTGCAGCATCTCTAGCAATCTACATTCTAGAAAACCTTCTCTGGCCTCAGTTGAGGCCCTCTCCTCTTTTCTGTTGAAAAAGTTCAGGTTTATTATGTAACTACACAAATATGTGAAGCCATCGGCCAGGGAAAACAAAATAGAGTGACCTTCCTTAAAGTAGACAAAATCTCAAAGACTTTCTGATTAATGAACTTAGCTGCTCAGACAATTGTATGATTCACACAATTATGAGGACTGGTTAGAACTTGTAGGAAACTGGTTGACTGGCATCTGCAAAGTTCTCAAAAGGTATCTGTCCTCCCTTAGCCTTGGCAAGGTTTTGCTTTGAAGTCTACAATTCTACTCTCTTTATTATCATGTTGGGTATTTTCCTTTTTAGATGTTCCTGACAAATGAAAATGAGAAACAGGTTGCATCATTAGGATTCCTCATTATGCTTTCTGTATTTAAACCACTTCTCTTCAGTCAAGATTTAGAGATCACCTAATGGTTGATAATTCTGGCTTCAATGCCAGTTGACTGGAATTTAATCCTACTTTCTATACTGACTAAAATTACCAATTTGATGAGCTTTTACGGGTTAGAGTATACAAGATCTGGCATAGAGTACACATTCAATATATGTTCAGCATTGTTATTTTATTCATGTATTTATTCCCAGATCAAATATTAGCATAATGCTTTGATGGGTAGCACAGCTTCTAATTTCTTATATGCTCAAATCCCCAATAAGTAGGTGAAAATTGTCCTTGTTCTAGGTAGCTTTATCATAGTAAAATCTTCTGGTAAACTGGATTAAGTGGGGCTCTTTTCTACCTACTGCTCCTTAAATTACTTGGGCTCTAAATCATCTCTTTCCTAACCCCCAGATCTCCTGAGCACACAGTAAAGCCCTAATAAATACCTTGCACATCAGGCAGAAGGACTTTCA
Source organism: Dipodomys ordii (assembly GCF_000151885.1). NCBI lineage: Eukaryota > Metazoa > Chordata > Mammalia > Rodentia > Heteromyidae > Dipodomys > Dipodomys ordii. The sequence continues at coordinate 7,739,439 of NW_012267267.1, forward strand.
CACAATCTCAACAAATTCTAAATCTCCATAGAAACATCTTTATGTAGAAGATAAGGTAAGATTCTTCCCTCAGCCTATGTGGATTTAAAAAAAGGTCAAATTATTGTAAAATGTCAGCTAGATAGGGAAGGCTTTAAGTCTACAGCTAGGTTGTAGACAAGGAACTTTAAGCCCTCACAAGTCTACACATGATATTATTACCTCAAAGAAATATTTCTCTGCTTTTATTAGGCAAAGGTAAAGTTCCACAAAAGGCTAAATGAGTGGCACCATAAGAAACCAAGAAGTTTAGCTTATTAAGTGCCAAATAATATAATTTCAATTACTAGAAAATATTATCTTCTTGAAAGATTTGTAACACTTCACAGTCTGCAATCCATATTCTCCACAATCCACAGCTATCCCCATTAGATAGCTCTAGTCATTAACAAAGAGGAAAAACTGTCCATGGTTTAATCAGATATGGAATTTTGCAAAAGAAAAGGCAGAATCGAAAGCAAAATACTGTTGAGTAACATAAATCAAAACCAATTAATTTGTTCTTTTAAATAGTCTTACCAGATACTCAAATACTGCAGGATCACAACTATTCCAATATTAATGTATATTAAAACATAATAAATGCATTAAAACCCATAAATAAATAAATATTAAAACATAATAAACATAATAAATAAATTAATTAAAACATAATAAATGAAAGCTTAACATATTGAGAAGCAAATATTTTGCATTAGCTGTAATTTTATTGAATTTCTTAAAATTCTGCAACTTCCAAACAAATAGTAGCAGCAGGGACAAAAGCTTACACAAATGAGCCTCAATCAAGACCATGAATAGTTTCTCCTTAATAATAGCACAATAGTATGTTCTATGTCCTTGAAAGGAGCAGATAAACCCACAGACTATTTGTGAAGATTAATGTGTGCATACATGTCTAATATACATTATATTCTCAGCATTAATTTGTTTTTGAGAGAAACAGTGATCTTCAAAAAAGAATAATTGGCGATTTATTAACATTTACTTGAAGTTTAAGTTTGGAATATCCTTATTTATAGGCTTGCTTAAAACAATGCAAGAACCTTCCTTTCAACCAGTTAGAATTTTCATACTCTTAACAGTTTTTAAAACAGGTGGACAGAGTGACTTGTTTTTTTTCAACCATTATATGCCCTAGACATGACTAATTTGAAGCTGAGAAAATTGCACATAATGGGCCAGGGATTCAAGTTCGTGATTTTTAGTAGGCTGCACTCTTGTTCAAGGGCACATGGACTCTTCCCCTCCCCCTTCCACCACCCCTGCAGCTGCCTCTCCATGAACTAAATTTCCCAAACATGAAAGCAAAGGAAATTGTTTTTAAATAGTTCTGTAGGCCTTTTCTTTTCAGGAGAATAAAGATTAAGGTACATCTTAAAACATGGTTTATTTCCTTCAGAGGTTCTTAAATTTTTAAATAAGTGTTAAACACCAAAGAAACTATTCACTTAATAACCTTTCTGAATACTTTTTTTAAAAAAATCAGATGCCTCATTTTATAGGGGCTTAAGGTTTTCACCAAAGCAAATACAAACCACTGAATTTATCGTATGCAGCAGTTCTTTCATACCAAATACTGCTTTCAGAGCTTTTAGTAAAACTCCTTTAAAGGTTTCTCAACGTTAGATACTGGTACAGGAAAAATAAACACATAAAGCAAGCTTTGTAGGAGTAAGGGAGTATTTGAGCTGGCTAAACCAAAATTCAACCCCTCCTATTTGTTTTGATGACTGTTTAAATTTTCTCTATCAATTCTAGAAGGCTACAGTTAAACAGCAGTCCACATCATTTACTACTCTATGAGTACTAAAGAATTATACAATTAGAACTGAAGGGGACCTTTAACCACCTATGAGGATAGAAGCCTATTGGTTAATTCCCTTGCTTAATTACTTCACGTGTCCCAGGGTTCATCAGTGGTGGGAGTTATCTTTACACTAGATACATGTGTGGGGTACTTGCAACCTCCCAATAAGGGGGCTTACATTTAGATTCTAATTTGTCATGTTTCCTTTCCTCAGGAAAAACAATGATCAAAAAGAAATGTATTGGGCCAGTCCACAATGTAACAGAAACTCCCTGGGTCCAGGACATCCAACCTACCATAGGTAGCTTTTGGCTCACCAGGGAGAGCCCTGTGGAGGTGGTTTCTGAACTTCACCTTGACAGCCTACAAACTGTTTTTACAATTGCTTACTCCCCATTTCCATTTGGCTGAAGGGCTGTTCTTTGCTCAATGTCTTCTACCTTTTAGTTTAGGATGAGCATTATCCCTTATTTTCTGTTATTTTTCATTCTGTGGGTCTTAGAGCATGCCCAAGTAACCTACATTTGTATAAGAAAAAAAAGACTTCAAATGGAAGCAGTAAAAGGCTAAAACATAGTCTGTGTGGGTCAGATCGAATTTAAAAGGAACTGGGGGTGTAGGCTTTACAAGGAAGGAAGGAGGAAAGATAACAGAACGGATAAATCACATTCCCCCAAGAAGCATTACTCATGAAGAGCTTCCTTTTTCAAGGAAAGTTGGAACTAAAGCAAGTTATTGATTGAGAAATCCAGTCAGTTTGGACCTGCCACTACCCTGACTTTTCAAAGTTGTCCATTGCAATCACTAACCATGTTTTTCCATGTTCTATGAAGAAACAACCTTCTGCACTACTTACTCCAGACAAACCCTGCTTTGAACAAACTGCTGTTCTGCCCCTATAGTAATTCGCATGTCCAGCAAGCTACTCCTTGAACCTTCTCCGAAGTAGTTAAGATTTCAGAACTAACATAGTCCCAGAAATGTCCTAGGAAAATTATGACATGGATAAAAAGGTCTCCAAGTCCAGACATGAGCTTTAGAAAGAGAAAAGGAAAACACCAACACACACCAGGAAACTATGTGTAATGGTTCACTGCTAAAACCTCAAAGAGGATGAAGGTCAGACAGGGATAATAGGCCAATTTAATTCTGAAAGCACAAGGTGCAAGAAATTTTAATTATGGTCTGCCACTGAAATCACACCAAGATCCAATGGCATCTAACTGCAAGTGCTCATCAAGGATACAAGAGGTGTAATTGTAACCGCTGCATAATCACTGTAAGGACACAGGCCGGCTGCCTTCTCCCAGCAGAGAAGGTATTAACAGCCGCCTGGAAAAATTCAATACAGGGAAACATGGAGAATGTACAAAGTGAAACAGGAGCTCAGAACACAAAAGCCAAATGGGGCTCTGTGCGTGTGAACGTGTGTGAAGCTGTTTGGCCCACCATTGAGGGCTGGAGCTTGGAAAACTCTGATCCCTTTCTGTTTTGTGGACACACACACACACACACAATCTCCAGAAATTCCCCTTTCTCAAGGAAGCTTCATCCACTCTCCTTTGTTTAAAACAATTAGCTCCGAGGTTAGTGATTTACAATACCAGACTCTTAATTTGTTCCCAATCAAACCCAGCTCTGGAGACCAAACGCCATACACAGGACTCAGGTGCTCAAGCCAGTGCTCTGGCTCTGGCTTTGGCAGCGGCGTCGCCCGCGCCCGGCGCCCCGAACCCCGCACCCGGGCTGGTTCTCCCCAATCCGAAGTCGCGCACGCGGGCTCTCGAGAAGAGACTCGCAGAGGAGAAAAAAAAAAAAACAACACACCCTCGGTGGACGGTTCTGCGTGCACTGGGCAGAAAGTTTAACAAAGCCTCAAAAGTAAGGCAGCAGAACCTCCCGTCTGCTCCAGCCATGAAGTTGGCGCTGAAGTTCGTGCTGGGATGTCCCAAATCTCCAAGGGAAAGGGCCCACGAGTTCGCCGCGCGGGGCGAGAGGACGCGTGGAGCGCGGGAGGCAGGGAGAGGAAGGGCGCTTTTCGGAACGGAGCGTGCGGGAGAAGGTCTGCTCCACCCGGAAGCCAGTTTGGCTCCCCGAGGTCGGGGAGGTGCTCTCCACGGGAGGTCGCGCAGCGCGGGCGCCGCCGCCGCGGGGGGTGGGGACAGCTGAGAGCTGTCACCTGTGGCAGCGGCGAGGAGACGCCCACCTAGGCGCCAGGGAGGACCACAGGCTCCAGCCTCACCCGCTCCCGGGACTCTTAAGGGAGGGGGGGTGGAGGCTCCCAAGAGGGGCACCAGGCCAAAAGCAACACCTTTCGGATACGCTTTTCGCCTACATCCCTCCAACTTCCCGCGGGGCAGGGTCAAGGACTTTCTCCCGATCCATTCTACCCAGTCCCACCTCCCAGCCCACAGCTCAGATCTGGCCATCGCGAAAAGCGGGTGGAGAGGCCGGGCGGGGGGGGGGAAGAACGGGGGGGGCGCAGTGAAGAAACCGAGGGCGCCAAGGGTGAGACACCCCCCCACACCTACCAGCCTCCCCCCCCCCAACACCAGCCGAGGCAACCAAAAGCATTTTACACATGCGACGATCGCGGCCGTGTACTACGGCTCCGGGTTTGCCCTGGGCGCAGTTCCCCCGACTCTTCTGTTGTTCCTAATAAAGTCCATTACGTTGCCTTCCCGGAGCTGATTGGAAGGAAAAGGAGAGGAAAAGGGGGGAACGCGGGAAAAAGCTGGGGGGGAAGCAATCAACTTTGTAACCCAGCGCTTCCTCGCGCGATCCGTCGCCATGCTTAAGATTCCCACCCCCGCCACCCCCCTCCAGCCTTTCAAGTGGATACTGAAACTAGGCCAAAACTTTTCCCCCCCTCCTTTTCTCCTAGCCACTAGACTGGATTGTGCCCACGGAGCCCCATGGAGCTCTGCTTTCTTAAGCACAATAGCCCGACTAATTAGATCATAGAAGCAAGGCAGTGATACTGTAACAAGTAGCCCAAGAGGCAAAGAGGGAATGGGGCCCGAAAAGAGAGAAAGGGGGGGAAAGTTTGCCGCTCTCGCACTTACCAATCAAGCCTCCCACCAGAAAGGCGATGACCTGGAACACCAGCAGAATCCCACCAACAATGCACAGCTTCTTGGTACTCATGTTTTCTATAATTGCCCCAGCCATTTTTGCACACCCCCTCTTTTTCCCCCCCTTTTCGCCTTGAAATAAATGTTTTAGGGTATGCTTTCCCACCCTCCCTCCTTTCTAATACTGTCTTCTCTCTCGCCTCCTTTCTGGGCGCTGCAAAAAACTTCTGGGGTGCAGGAGCGCAGCGAAGATGGGACCGGGATCCAAGGCGCCCGCACTGATTCCCACCGCGCAGCCGGCTCGGGTTCCCCCAATGCCCGGAGCTGTGACTGTGGCCGCTCCGCCGCCTGTGGACGCTTAAAGGAACAGGGAAGCGGATCACATGACGCCACCTCCCTCCCTTTCTTCCTCCCTCCCTCTCACGCTTCCTCCCTCCCTCCCTACCTCCCTCTCTTCCTCTACCCCTTGCCCGCCAGTTCGGTGATCCCAGCTCCAGCCTGGCGCGGGCGATCGGCTCCTGAGTCTGGCCTACTGCTTGTCCCGCCAAGAACTGGTATGGTTCGGGGGATATTGTTGTTGTTAAAACGGGTTCCCCCTATACCCAGCCTCTCACACGTCTTCTTTTCTGGTTCCTGAAGTCTGAGATTTAAGTCAGCCGTGGACCGCTTTGCAAACCTCTAACTTCTGCGATGACTTTAGGAAACGGTCCCCACCCCCACCCACAACTGCTAGAACTCTCTTTCAGGAAGGAGAGATTTGTTTTGTTTTAAGGAATGTAATGGATGCTAAGTCGAAGTAAAAAAAAAAGATGCGAGATAAAGTCTCAACTCAGCTTCCTTCTCTCTAGTTGCAGCCTCGGTAATTGGGCTAGTTCCAGCTAAATCCCCCACCGCGCCCCTCTAGGAACCTTGCGCTCCAGCCAAATCGGACCTCGGTTCATTACTCCACCCCGTGGGCTTCCCGAGCCTGGAAGCCTAGCTATTGCCTTAAAGAAAACGTGTTCTATTCTAACACAGTTTTAAAGTTAATTCAAAAACTAACGCAGAAATAACCCTGTGAATTTTTTATACCATGTCCATGCGCGATCTCTGAGAGCTGACCTCCTGACAATCCTGTGTTGACTTTTTTTCCTGTTACAAAGACTTGGCATACACATTCGTTTCCATCCCTGAACTGTAAATCCCTGGGGAAGTGGGACCAAGTCTTATACATCTTTGTGCACACACACACCCCTCTCCCACCATGGTGCCTGACAAAATACTAGCTCTACTAAGGTCCTGGATAAACTTTTGTGGAATGAATGAGGGACTGTGAAAGCAAGCCCACGATTTGCATTTCAAAAGCCTAAAGATCTTAGTTAGTTTAGGTGGGTCTCATATAAGTTGCGATGTTTGTTGACTTTTTTTTTCTTTTGCCAATCCTAGGGCTAGAACTCAGGCCCTGGGCACTGTCCCTGAGCTTCTTTTTACTCAAGGCTAGCTAGCACTCTACCAATTGAGCCACAGCACCACTTCTGGCTTTTTCTGTTTATGTGGTACTGAGGAATTGAACTAGGGCTTCATGCATGCAAGGCAAGCATTCTACCACTGAGCCACCTTCCCAGCCCTTTGTGACCCTTTGTTGACCCTTCCTTGAAGATATGTAACTTCAGAAAAGGGGGGTGGGAGGTGGAGGATAGTCTTCAGAGATCTTTTGTTCTGTCAAGTGTAAATGCCTAGACCTGGTTGTTCCATGTTTCATAAAGTGTCTTGCCCATAAAATGTCATAAAGTCTACTTAGCCAATGCAACTTCCGTTTCCTAACCTTGCCTTGGTTTGGTAATCACCCCTCTTATCTCCCCAGCACACTCAGTTTATATCACTGTACAGTTAATGATTTCTGTTGTTGTTTTTTATTTTTGTCAAGGTGATATACAGAGGGGTTAGTTACAGACGTAAGGTAATGAGTACATTTCTTGTCAAACATTGTTACCTCCTCCCTCATTTTTCTCCCACTTTCCCTCCTCCCTCCAACACCCCTTCCTCCATTTACTGATGCTCCCCTCCACCTATTTCCTCATGCTGCCAAGGGACAGTTCCAATTATTCCCTCCTCTACTCTGCCCTGGAGCTTTTGATCACCCTTACAGGAGATGCCATGAAGTTACACTTCCACAACATAAGCCTTTCTACTTTCTAACTAGAGTAGGCATTCTTGAGAAAAGTGGCAAATAATATGTGCATAAAACCTCATCTCTTTGGCTTCTAATTGTTTTTCAAATTTTGGACTGTAGTTGCTATTTATCTACTCATTCATTCAACACTTTATTATCCAACAATTTATTGAGTCCTTCATATGTTCTGAGGTTATTTTCCTAAGCAATTAAGGATGCCAAAATGCAAAACAAACAAACAAACAAACAAACAAAAGAAAACCCTCTACCATAGAAGTCCCAGACCAGTTGTTATAACTGAATAATGATTAATTACTAAGTAGTTGTTTATTTCTGATACTTCGGTCAATATTGGAAACTTAAGAAGGAATAACCAGGCAGAGTTGTCAACAGTAATAGTTAGAAATGCTTAATTGCCCTCCAAATAGAGAACCACGGATGGCCATTGAACTTTCTTCTTTCCTTCCCTTTTCAGAAGCTTATGCCATATATAGACATTTCCCCCCTGGGGTAGAAATACAGGAGCTCTTCTTACCTTTGAGGCAAGTTATTTCCACATTCTGTGTTCTTATCTCAGCAAGCTACTAATTTCCACATATTTGAATAACAATGATGCCTTTGAGCTCAAACTTCTCCTTCTCCTTCTTCTCTTCCTCCTCCTCCCCCTCCTCCTCTTCTTCTCCAGTGGATTTTTTTTTGCCAGTCCTGGGATTTGAACTCAGGACCTGGGCACTGTCCCAAGGCTAGCATTGCTCAAGGCTAGCATTCTACCACTTGAGCCACAGAGCCCACTCTGGCTTTTTCTGTTTGTGAGGTACTGAGGAATCCAACTCAGGGCTTCATGCATACTAGGCGAGCACTCTACCAATAAGACACCTTCCCAGGCCCTCCAATGGATTTTAATAGTAAGCTTGAAGTCTAGGGACGGGGCGCCATGCTGGAGGTGGAGTGTTTCAGCAAGCATGATGTCCTGTTTGGATTCCCAGCATGGAAGAAGGATGAGTAAGCTTGATAAGAGTCAATATCAAAATTTATTTTCCACTTCATACCTAGTTTCACTACTTAAAAAGAGACAGTGTCTTTTGCACTTCAAACAAGAATTGGATTTATGAGAAAAAAACTTAGGTTATTAGCACAGATTAATTAGACAAAACAGCATATTATATTAGAGTTTGGCTTCCTGATCCAGAAATGAGAGGCTTGGGATAAAGTGCTGGTTCTTCTCCAAGATGACCTCTTTCTTTAAGGGAATATGTTCCTATTAGGCAGTGATAATGCTAATTGCTAATCAGTGTTCTAACTTGCCTGTAATTGCCAATATTTCCAAACAGAGTGGTGTGAAGACCTCTGTCTTTATGTTGGGGCTTAGAAAGCAAGTGCAACCCTTTAGCATGCTGAGTACTTTGAACGAAAAGACTGGAAGCAGCCTCGGAGGCAAGTTCTCTCAGCACTTCTGTCTTCCTCCTGTCCCCTCTTCCCCAAAGCCAGCCATCAAGTCTAAAAATATCAATTGAACCTGCCTTCTTCCATTTTGTATGTGTTAGAGTCGGGCAAAAATAAATGAACACTGTGATTACAGAAGGCTCTTGCTCCCTTCAAGGTGGGAGATATTACAACCTTTGTATGTTCTCAACAGCTTATGGCCATTTTGTCCAGTCTTATTTCTGTATATCATATCCTTGCTTCCTCTAACCTAAGCATAAAATCAAACAGCTTCCCCATATCTTTGATTTCATGCTGATGTTTCTTGTATCACATGCAACTTTGAATAAATAAATTTGGTATGCTTTTCTCTTGTTGATGTGTCTTGTGTTTTGAGGGTGTTGGCCATGACCCATAATAATGACAAGAATATATGTCACCACTTCCATTGTATAATCACCAAAGGATGTTTTAAAACACTGAAATTTCTGTTACATCTGTGTAAATATTAAATTTGACTACTGGATCTTTATTTCCTAAAGAGGACACACAATGAATAGCAAAGAATGCTTGAGTCAGCTGGATCTGGGATGGAGCCCAGAATCCCTGTCTCTTGCTTTGTGTGATCATGCTCTATTATACACTCACTCATCCACTTTATGGCTGAGTTTCTCATCTATACAAGGAAAATAACAATAGTGCCTATGTCATGCTAGTCTTGTAAAATATGACTTTATTTTCTGCTATATTAAGGAAACATAAAAAAATTAGAAGTGGTATTAGAAACTAGTGAAATTGATTTAAGTTCTTTCTCAGCTCTAAAATGTTGTCATAGTGTGAATACTTTTAAGCACATGTTTTTGAAAAGTCTAGAGGTTAACTCACTTAACAAGGATGCTAATAAGGACACTATCTGATAATTATTTCTTAACAACACTTAGTAAAATTTCACATGAAGCAGTCTGTTCTAACAACTACTTTTATCTACCAAGGAAAGGACTATTTTGAGTCATTAGGGAGATTCTTCCAGGGAGTAGAATAATTGAAGAGTAAAAGCCTACTCTGCCAATATAAACTGATCATTCTAACTTCATGTGAGTAGATTTTTAAATCTCATGCCTTAGGCTGCAGACCTGGCTCAAGTGGGAGAGGCCGTGCATTCAAGTCTCAGTACCACAAATAAGTAAGTAAATAAATATCTTGGCTTACTGATTTTTTTTCTTCTAAGGGTTTGCCATATGGAAAGTCATAATGATGTTCTATACATATTTGTTGAACAAATGATATGTAAATAAATATATTGATTAGCTAAAGGTAGTTACAACTCCTTCTCCACACCCAGTTCCTAAATACAATTTACTAATTTCTTACTTGGCATTTGTATGCAGAGATTAAAGTATTCCTGGTGCCTTGTCACCCCCATTTGTGTGCAAATTCTAGGACAGTATTGCCTGAATCATTTTCTCCTTCCTAGCCTAGCACTGTTACTTTGAAAGGGGACATGGGGTTCTGGAACTGAGAAAAAAAATTCTGTTAAAAGTGGCATATCCTCCTCCTCCTCCTCCTCCTCATCATTATCATCATCATCATCGTTGTTATCGTTGTCATTGTCACAGTAAATGAAATATAGAAATCCAAAACAATGGAATATAGCTCCCTAAACACCTAATTTACTTCCCAGAGGGACCTAGCAAGAGCAATAATCTCCCTCTGAGGCTTCTCATTGTCATAAATGGCTTTTATCCAAAAATGGCATTCCTGCAGCTCTGTGGTTGTTGGTATTTTCTCTTCATGCCTGTGAATATAAGCCCAGGGCACAGTAAGCTCATACTCTATTATTCAGTGTCATTTTTTTCACTAAGGGTACATGAGCATGTTTTATTCCACTCCCCCACCCCTTCCTGCTCTATGGGCTCATTGTCTTATTTTCTTTGGAAACACACTTTTCTAGCACCTTCTATCACACACTAATAAATAGGAACTATTAAAATCCTGGGCTGGGAAGACCAATACTTCCATCTGATCTTTGGATAAATTATTTAATAAAGACACCCAGGCCCTTAGATTTTTAGAAATCACTCTCATCTATACATCTCCATTTCACCTTTTCTTTTACATTGCACATATATTTCAAACATTAAGCTTTTCAATTCCAGATATATGACTTTCTGGTTATATAAATGAACTGGGGGTAAACAAAAATCACTTTACCTGTGGAACTTATTTTTCTCATTTTTAAAGAAAGAGTAATGGAAATACCCAATTCATATGCTACTGTGATTACTAATATAAATAATACCTCACAGAGAGCCTAGGACCGAATGGGCACTCAACAAATATTATTAAGGGAGGAGGTTTCTGTTCCCAGAGAGCAAAACAAAACAAACCATAAACCCCCTAATTACAGCCTCTCTTATGAAATTGCCTCTTTGAACCCAGGCAACCTGGAAGGGCAGGTAAGAAATTTTATAGGTTTCCAGAAGCCTCTAGTGGGAGGCAGCCAGCAGCTTGAAGTAGCCGCCAGCTCCCTGTTGTTTCCCAGGCTTGAAAGAAGCTGCAGGGAAGACCTGGGATTCCTCCACTGTTCAAACGTGTGAGATGATGTATGCTAGGTTCCTGGAGCACAGATCGAAAGGGGCCTTTTTCTCTTCCATACTGTAAATAATCAAGAGCCAGAGTTGGCTGCTCCTGCCCAGGTCCTTGTGACTCTTCACTCCTTCTCCCATCTCCCCTCTCTCTGGCAAGCTTTCAAGCTCCAAGGTCTACTCCTTCCCATACAAAATGGCAGTAGGAGAAGACATGTACTCTGGATGGTGGTTCTGTGATTAATAAACAACACTCTGTACCCCATAATACTCTGGTCAGAGTTGACACAGTTATTTAAATGTTTGTTTTTGTGCTTGTCCTGGGGCTTGAACTCAGGGCATGGATACTATTCCTTGAGCTTTTGTGCTCAAGGCTAATGCTTTACCATTTGAGCTACATCTCCATTTCTGGCTTTTTGGTGTTAAATTGGAGATGCAAGGGTCTCTCTCACAGACTTTCCAGCCTGTGCTGGTTTCTAATCATGATCCTCAGATCTCAGCCCCTGAGTTCCTAGGATTACAGACAAGAGCCACTGGCATCTGTGACACACCAATTTCTGTTGAATGAGTGAATAAGCCAATAAGTTACAGTTCCTTGTTGTCCAAAAGTTTGGGAAGCACCCTGCCCCTTTCCTCCTCACCAATAGCCAATGACAGGAAAAACATTTGAGACTTAACCTCAGCCTGAACCTAGATAAAGTGAGAATAGACTCTGATGCAAGCCAAAATTCAATCCTTATTCCATGAGTATTAGTGCCACTGTAAGTCACTTCAGAATCACCAGGTAGCTCTATATAAAGGATCATGTCCTATAAGTACAGGTTAAAATGTCTATGTGTAAGGTAGAAGAGCAAAGATTGAATGAAAGACAAGGGCCTTTCACATTTCTACTTTATAAGGATTGTTTGGATGGTAGGGAATAAAAAGGGCAAATACTTCCTCAAATATCAGATATAGTGGAAGAGAATAGCTTCTATCAGTGATGCCATTACAATAATAACAGCAGCAGAAAGAACACCTATGCTGATTACTGTCTGTGTTCCCATCATTCTTCTAGATGCTTTACATATGTTATTACTGATACTCATATGAGGTAGGTACTACTTTCAGCATTCTATAAAGGAGAGGGAAATTTTGTTCAAAGAAGTTAAGAGTATACCCTTGCTACCTTTGCTAGTCAAGTAAAGAGTTAAGATTTTTCAAGTAGATGCAACATAGTATTCATTTACCCAATCACTAACAACAGTATTCATTGATACAGGAACCAATCTAGATGCTGAGAAAGAGTAGTGAGCTTAATAGAAGCTTTGTGCTCATGAGGCCTATATTAGAAAGCCTATGGTACAGCCTCAGTCCATATTTCCTTTATGTCAACTATGTCCTTGAGTGCACTGAAAGAAAGAACTCAGCAAGGCTGTGGAAGTGAGTTTAGAATTCAACTCCTTGGCATTCCTGGTAATCACTCTTGCTTTCCCATGAACTCTGTGAGTTATTAATTCAGAAGTCACTTTTCTTACTGGTTCAGAGACAGGCATTGTAGTGTTTGTTGGTTTCTCCTTTGTTCATACATTCAACTCTAGTCAGTGCCTGACTTTGACTCACAGCAAACTCTTTCCTATTAAGCCTTGCATCTCTTATTTTTTCTTTGGTAGTATTAGCTGCTAAGTTGAAGATCAGTTTTCAAGCCAAATGACTCATGAGAGTAATTGTTATTTAATCATTAGAAAAACAAATGTTGACAAAAGATATTCAGGATATAAACTAAATTTTGGCTTACATAATCTGCAAATTGTTTCTTATAGTATTTCATTTGAATGTTTATTTTGTTGTCATTATATTGAATCCTCAATAAAAAGCCCCTTAGCCCAAAAGCTCAAGGTGCTTTATAAATACCATTCACTTTTGTTTGTATGCTTACTGTTTTGTTTTTTGTTTTGGCTTTTTAAAATGTTTCCTTGCTAAAATTTTCTTGCTATACAGCCTGGGCTGACTTTGAACTAGTGAGGCTACTGCTTCAGCATCTGGAGTGCTGAGATTATAAGCATGTGCTGTCTGTAAATCCAGCTGAATTATCATGTATGGGGGCACATTTTCACTATTTCTAATATATTTCTTATGTGATACATGAGCCTAAATGACTTCACGGTGCTTGCTTTATTTGGCTCATAAGTATGTGTGGTTATCAGATATGAGGTGGATGACAAGTGCTAAGATTCAGAGGACACATACAGTTTTGCTTGTACAAATCTTATAAAGTCATGTATGCAAGAGTTTTGGTGATCCAATGAGTCAGCCTGGAGAGTAAATGCTGAACAGGACTTCTGTAAGAGACAGAAACAAGCTGGGTGCAGGTGGCTCACACCTGTTATCTACTCAGAAGGCTGATATCTGAAGATCATGGTCTGAAGGCAGCCCAGGCAGGAAAATCCATCTCCAGCCCAGACAGGAAACTTATCTCTAATTAACCATCAAAATGCCAGAAGTGGAACACTCAGAGACAGTTCCCAGGACCTGAGTGCAAGTCCCAAGATGAATACCAGAAAAATAAAAGTCAAAAACAAAACTCTGATGGGTGAAAGGGAAAAGACAAGGGTAGTACAAAAAGTACGCTTTGCTTGGATCAGTATGTACTTCCTAGACAGCATGCTGCAATGGTTTCTAGCACTGGGGAGAGAGGGGGGGGGCAGACAGACAGACACAGAGAGAGACTGAGGCAGAGAGGAAGAAAGACAGAGAAAGGCAGAGAGGGAGACAGAAAGAAAGAGCAAGAGAAATTCATTTGCTCCTCTAAGAGCAAAGGAATTCCAGAATTCCTTGGAATTTTAGATTCTGCTGATCACTTGCCACAGAAATCTAGGCAACTTTTCAGCAAAGAAAGTAGTTATAGTATGAAGTCAGAAGAAGACTACTTGCTGCCTGAATCCTGTTTTTGCCACTTACTGTGTGTTTAGGCTGGTTACTTGACTTGTACCTCAATTCCTTCATCTGTAAAGTGGGATTAATAATATCCTCCCTTAAAGAGGATTGTTATGAAAATTAAATCAGTTCATTTATATAAAATAGTCACAAATGGTATCTGTGGAAACTTAACAGTGAAACCCTCCCTGGAGTAACTGATAATATATATATTTTTATTTATATATATTAATATATATATTAATATATATATGTTTATATACATTTATATATATTTACTTATATATATATAAACTGAAATATAATGAGTCTGACTTACTGACATCGAGAAGGTTCTATCCATTTGAAGCCTCTTGATAAATCACATGTTGTTGGATACATATCCATACATTTTCATCATTTTTGTTGATTTTTAATGTGTAAGACATCTTTTATGTGCTAGGTGGTGTTACATAATTATGGCAGTATGAGAAGCAAGACCTTGTGATCAAACATGCAAATCAAAATATGCAACGCTGACTCACCCCTGAACCTGCTCTGAGTCCTTAGGTTAGTAACTAACCTCTCAGAACCTTAGTTAAGTTGCCTGTAAAATGGAGATGATAATATCTTCACAAAAGCTGTGGTTGGGATGAATACATTCACTGGACAAATAGCTTAGCAAAGTGCCAGGCACCTGATAATAACTCAGTAATGAAGCTCTGGAGGAGGTGCTAGGAGAAGAGAAGTGGGTAACCTAGGAAGTGGATATCCCATAGTGAGTCATAAACTGAGGTCCACTGCCTTCAACTCCTGCCTGCCCTCGTCAGAGGCTTTTCTCCTTGGGCCATGCTCCCCCCACTATTCAATTCCATTTATCTTCACCAACAATTCTCTCTGGAACTCTACAAGCTGTCTGTTGAAAAGAATCAGATACTAAGGTTCCTGGGACTGCTCAATGAAACTCCATCTTTCCATTAGGACATATATGTTAGGGTACTTTTTGATTTTCCAACCTAGAATGGATGCAATATCTTTTTTTATAACTAACTTTATATCTATTATGTCTTCTCAAACATGCTACCCCATATTACAATTGTGTAGTCACTTGTCATGCAAACTTTTTTTTTTAAGATCACACTTTTTTAAGGCCAGGGGACTATATTTTACTCAAGAAGTTGGTTTTATTTGTGCTAAAAGAATCATAGACTATAGTGATTCTCTGAGATCTTTGCTACTAAGCTTTCTCTTCTTCATTTCTCTCTCTCTCTCTCTTTCTCTCTCTCTCTCTCTCAATGGTTTCTGATTTACCTCCAAGCTGATGGACATCATTCTATTGTTTAAGGAAGAAATGAATCACCTTTTAGGCAAATCATGGACATTTTCTTAAATCCATTTTAAGAGTTGGCTAGGAAAATTAAGTATATCTACTATTTACCATTCAACCTAGATTTGAATGTCTAGTTTTGCTATCTACCAAATGAGTAGCTTTACACCAGTAGTTACTAAGCTGGTCTATCCCTTGATTTCTGCTTATGTAAAATGAGGACAGTAATAGTATTTGTCACCCTACCTCTAGGGTAACAGTCAGGATTAAATGAGTTAGTATAAAACATAATTACTAGCTAGAATACTTAGCACATGATATGCACTCAGTAAAAGTTTGTTCTAATCATTCACTCCATTCCATCATCTTTCATGAGTGGCTTTGTTAATGTTCTTGTTTCACATCTTTCTTCAGTCTTACTCTCAAAGCTTCCCTGTCCTAAGCAAGATCTTTCGCTAACTCTGCATTTTCCATAATCCTTCAACCTCACTGGCTTCTTTTCTTTAGAACCAAATGTCTGGGAAGAACAGTTTCCATTTGTTACCTTATAAAGGTAGCAAATTCCCCTCCCTTTTTACCATCTTCAGGCAATCCAGATACTAGATCTTACATTCCACTATCTCTGCTCTGGCAGGGATCACCAGCAACTACTTTGGTGATTATCCTGCTTCAAAATTCAACATTTATCCTTTTGGAAAAATCCTTCTCTAGCTCCGTAGCTTTGGTAACTGTGCTCTGCACTTTCTCTCTCTCTCTCTCTCTCTCTCTCTCTCTCTCTCTCTCTCTCTCTCTCAGTTCTCTTCCTACTTCTCTAAAAGCTTTTCTATATAACTGTTTCCAACCTCTCCACCTACTCTCTAATGTTAGTATTTCGGAGTATTCTTTTGAGTCTGTAGATAAACCAATATCTTTCTTCCTGACCTTCATCTCTTAGAAGTGCCACTGAGTTGACTTATAGACTCAACTGGGTCTATGTGTCCTTACAAATCAAGTCATCCTGACATTCTAACCAGTCACCAGGCTACGTCATTTAAAGCCATCCTTCGTTAATGCTCACACATTCAGTCACTTACTTCTACTAGATTCTATCTTTCTATTCATTCTCCTTCCTCATCTCTCTGCAAAAGTCTCCTCTAAACCCTCATCTGCTCTCCAACTAGGATTATCAAGTTTCCAATCTTAAATATCTTACAACTGATAATGTAGTCCCCACATGGTTTCCCAAGTATGCCCATTATGAAGCCAGATCTGTTTTCCCCACTTTTTAAATATAATCTGGCAATATCTTTCCATTACCTGTGAATAAAGCCTATCTCTTAAAGCCTATCTTTAGCAAGAGCTCACAGAGTACTGTAAGATCTAACTACTTTTGTACCCAGACTTTTTGATGCATCAAAGGCACTTCTTTGTACTTATTGTCTGTAATTCACAGTCTATCTACCTCAAGTCTTTCTTCTTGTAATAGAATCATTGAGATAGACCAGTTGACCCCCAGAGTGGTGCCATTAAGCAATGATCCTAAGGAACCTATAAAAAAGATCCAAGATGAAAATCTAGAAATTATCCTAAGCCTCTTTATTAACATAATTAGCTGATATTGAGCATATTGTATGCCAGACATTACAAATAACAATAATAATAGCAATGACTTGCATACTTGTGACAGGACTTACATGAAATGAGATAGAATATATAAATACTTAGAACTAAAATAGTATGGTAGGGCTGGGAATGTGGTTTAGTGGTAGAGTACTTGCCTAACATGCAAGAAGCCCTGGGTTCAATTCCTCAGTACCACATAAAGAGAAAAAGCCGGAAGTGGCACTTTGGCTTATTTGGTAGACTGATAGCCTTGAGCAAAAGAAGCTCAGGACAGCACCCAGGCTCTGAGTTCAAGCCCCAGGACTGGCAAATAAAATAAAATAAAATAAAAATAAAAATATTATGGTATTATGAATCTCAAGCACTTATGGATAAGGATAATATTTCTAAATATAGTCTTGTATACAGTATTTAAAATATTTATCCTTACCACAACCATAGAAATACATACCATTATTATTCTATTTTATAGACTTTTGTTGTTGTTGTTTTGTTTTGTTTTTGTCATTCGTGGGGCTTGAACTCTGGCCTGGGTGCTGTCCCTCAGCTCTTCAGCTCAAGGCAAACACTCTACCACTTGAGCCACAGCACCACTTTGGTTTATTCGAGATAAGAGTTTCACAGACTTTCCTGCCGGGGCTTGCTTTGAACCACGATCCTCAGATCTCAGCCTCCTGAGTAGCTAGGATTACACAGCTTTATAGACTATTTTGTTTTATACACTAGGGGAAATTTGGCCGAGATAATTATCAATTTACCTAAGATCACACAGCTGAAAAATATTGTAGGTAAACTCTGAACCCAATCAGTGAAGTAACAAAATGTAGGCACTCAACTTCATTTTCTTGTTTTTGTTTTGCTGATCATAGAACCCTGGGCTACAGCACCACTTCTGGATTTTTCAGTGTTTAATTGGAGAGCCTACTAGAGCTGGCTTTGAATCTCAGTCCTCAGATGTCAGCCTTCTTAGTAGTTAGGACAATAGGTATGAGTCACCAGTGCTTGAAATGTACTCAACATTTTACACTCTTCTGGCTTTTATTCTAGGATCAGGAATAATAATAATAATAATAAACCTTAGGTTTTCCATGTTCCAAGTATTGCTCTAAATATATGTATTACTTCATGTAATTTTTACAGCACTTTCTATGAACAAGCAATATTTTCCCTCTCATTGCCTTTCTAAATTTTATATAAATCCTCCTAGGAGTCTTATTTCAAAATTTGGAATTTTAGATTTCTCTGACAATGTAGCACAAAGTTTTAGGCTCCTTCTCAGTATGAGAGTTAGGGTCTTTATTGAAATCTCTATACATTTTACCGAACACTTAATATAGTGCTATCTTTGTTTTTGTTGCTAGGAAAAGATACAGTAGATCAGAAAAAAAATTAAAGAACAGAAGTTTATTTGGCTCAAGATATTGACAGCTGAGAATTCCAATAGCATATTAGTGGCAACTAGTGGCAACTAGTTTCATGTGGTAAGGGTCTTCTCACTGTGGGGAGGTGGGCTAATCATGTTAGCTCAGGTCTCTGTTCCTCATGACCTCATCTAGTCCTAATCATATAGTTGGACATACTGTTAACAAGTGAAATTGAGGATTAAGTTTCTAACCCATGAATTTCTGAGGACATTCTCCAACCATAACAAGTATGTATTTTATGCAAGATATTAGATACATCACACGGTTTGGCATTTACTTCCTGTGTCATCTTGAGAATTATTCATTTAAATTATTTCTGTCTCATTTTCCTTCATAGGGAAATATATTCATATATGTATATACAAAATACATATATCCATATCAGTACCTGGGACAAGGTAGCATTAAGTGAGTGGCAGCTGTAGTTAGCAGTAGTAGCAATAGTTCTCTTGCATTGCACATAAGATTATGTTGGCGTTAGAAAGTACAAATAAGGCAAGATTTATTTTATATTCTGTAAGAGGAAGAAATTCAAACAAGTCTTTAGAATGTGAACATCTCTACATTTTAGAAGATGGGTAGGTTTTGTTTATGATCAACAAAACACAAAAGTAAGCTTGAGCAGAGAATAATAACTCTGGAAGGCCATTCATCAGGCAGAGTTGGCATATGTCATTATGACCCCAGACACTGCTTTGAAGACCTATAGCCAAGTGAGAGAGAAACATAAGGAAGTGGAGAAATGATGTTCTCATAAGATTACAGATCTTTGAAGGCTATCTTCCAAATCATGATTTTTACTAGACTGAGAATAATAACAGCTTCTCTATTTGCATAGCGCCATTTCTGTACAATTTTATGATGCTATCTCAGTAATGTTCACTACTTGGGAGGTCTTGGCCAAGTATAATTATCACTGTTTTCCAGAATTAAAAGGAGAAGTACAAAGAGGGTAAGACAGACATCCAGGTTTGTTCCAAGAATTATTAATAGATTTAGAAATGAGATCTTAATTTGGTCTTACTGAAGTGCTCAAAATAATAAGATCACACTATATCCATATCTTTTCCCCCATTTTCCTCCTTGCCTTTAGAAAAATAAATTTAGGAGCTGGGTGCCAGTGACTCACACCTGTCATCCTAGCTACACAGGAGGCTGAGATCTGAGGATCGCTGTTCAAAGCCAGCCCAGGCAGGAAAGGCCATGAGACTCTTATCTCCAATCAACCACCAGAAAACCAGAAGTGGCACTGTGGTTTAAGTGGTAGAACACTTGCCTTGAGCTGAAATGTTGAGGGACAGTACCCAAGCCCAGAGTTCAAGCCCCACAACTGACAAACAAAACAAAACAAAAGAAATTTATCTTTGAAAAAACTAAGATAGACTTTAAAGAAGAGTTAAAAACATGGGCCTGCCATGAAGAAAATCTTTAGGTATTAAGACAAGTTTAAAGTGTGTACACACTGGGCTGTGTACTGGAAGAAAATGGAATTTACTTAAAATGTTTTGTTACTGAGTAACTTATGGAAAGTAAAGCACATACATCATAGGCAGTAAACATGACTTTTGATATGTGAATACTGTATTAATTTGCTAAAGCTGTCATTACAAACTAGATTTTGGTGGCTTAAACAACAAATTATTTTCTCATGATTGTGTGGCTAAAAGTCCATGATTTAGGGACTGGCTGAGCTGGCACCCTGAAAGACTCTAGGATTTTGCCTTGCTGCCTCTTCATAGTCTTTCCTTCATATGAGCATCCTTCTCTTCCTATTTATTGACATCATTGTCACCTTGGATTAGATCCCCACACTAAAGACCTAAATAACAGTCACCTTTATGAACTTTACTTTAAGTAGGGTCACATTATGAGGTACTACTGACAGGAAATTGAATTGAATTCTACAATTAACCTAATAACACACACACAGACACACACAGACACACACATACATATTCATGGTATAGAATGACACAAATCAACATAGAGGACAGTTCCACCATCTCAAAAGTCTTTTATTTTTTGTTCCCTCTCAGTTTGCTAATCTTCCTTCATACTAAAATCCTCAAAATATACTGAAAATCACATTTATAACCATTTAATACATTTTACCTAGTTTTGAGTTTCATAATATATATTTACATCTTTTGGTGACTAGTATTCTTCCTTAGCATATCATCTGTGGGATCCACCTATGTTATTACAAGTGAGAAAGTGTTACAACTTAATGATATTTGAGATGTTCAAGCATTTGGATATTACAAGTAAAGCCATCGTAAACATTCCCTTGTCAGTTGGTAGACATAATCATTCCATTCTGTTATCAATATATGGGTACTTATGTATACCGAAGTGGGCTACAGATATGTGTTATATAATGTTTCTATATACTATAGGACAATTTTCCAAAGTAGAGTAGGCCAACATATATTCACATTAGCAACAAAGTTCCAATTGTTTCCTTTCTTTCCTATCATTTAGCAGTATCAGGCTTATAAAGTTAAGCCATAAAAGTGAGAATACATGAATATATCATTAGAATTTCTAATCTGTGCTTTTATGATGATTGATGCTGTTTGGTCATATACTTTTCTTTGTTAAATATCTATTTAATTGTTCTTTGTGTGTTTAAATTGACTTTTTCTCATGTATATGTGGAAAGTCTTTATACTCTGGATGCGGATCCATTTTCAGAATTTCTATTGCAAATAGCGTAATTTGATCTGTGGCTTATTTCTCTCTCTCTCTCAATACTGTCTTTTTTTCATGAGCAGACTCTCAATGCTAACTATAAACATATATATTTTTTCACTATGTTTTCATCTGGAAGGTTATCTTATTTTCACATAAAGACCATGCTTTACCTTAAGTTAAACTTTTAACAAGACTATGTATTGACATAGTACCATTTCTTTTTTTTTTGTCAGTCATGGGTCTGAGCCTTAGTGCTGTCCCTGAGCTCTTCTGTTCGAGGCTAGTGCTCACCACTTTGCGCCACAATGCCACTTCCAGTTTACCAGTGGCTAATTGGAGATAAGAGTCTCATGGACTTTCTTGCCTCAGCTGGTTTTAAACTGTGATCCTCAGATTTCAGCCTCTGCTGTAGCTAGGATGACAGGTATGAGTCACAGGCACCTAGCCCAACACCATTTTTTCCCACTGAATTCCAGGGATGGCTCTGTAGCTAAGTCTGCCAAATTTGTTCTTCCAAGTAGTCTTGGCTTTTCTAGATTCTTTGAATTTCATATAGATATTAGAATCATTTTGCTAATTTCCACAAAAAAAAAGCCACCAGGGCTTTTGTTTAGAATTGTATTAAATATATATGTCAAGAGTCAAACTAATGGATTATTTGATTTCTTCCATTGATTTAGGTTTGTTTTTAATGTCTCTCACCCATATGACATCATTTTAAAGAAAACATTCTTGAACTGCTTTTGTTGCATTTAATCTTGTGTATTTAAATTTTTGTACTAATATAAATGGCATTTTCATAATTTTTTGTTTTCACAGCCATAGCTGTACCAAGTCTGTTTCCAGACAAGTGAGACCCAGATGAGCACTGAGTAATTCTTTGTCAACTGGGTGACTGAGGAAAAACAGTTAAGCATGGGCAAAGACAATCCTGCACAGCTGAGACAAAATGTTGTCATCTGCATTCTTTGTGAAAACTTGCCAGCAAGAACAGAAGAGGAAGTACCCAGATGTTTTTGGCAACTTCTCCAAGCTCTTTTAGAAACAGTCACAGAGGTAAAGGACCATGTCTGTCTGCTTAAGACATGGTGGCTGAGTGCTGGTGGTTCACTCCTGTAATCCTAGCCACTCAGGAAGCTGAGACCTGAGGATCATGGTTCAAAGCCAGCCCCGTAGGAAAGTCCATGGGACTCTTATCTCCAACTAACCACCAGAAAATTGGAAGTGGAGTTGTGACTTAATGTAGTAGAGCACTAGCCTTGAGCACAAGAGCTCAGGGACAGTGCCCAGGCCCCGAGTCCAAGACCCACAACTGACAAAAACCAAAACAACAACAACAAAACCAGAAAAGACATGGTGAAAGTAGAGAAGGCTAATTATAAAAGAGAAATGAAAATTCTATCTCTCCTAAAGGTTTTGGAAATGAAAAAGTTCAAGAATCCCACTGCACCAAAGAGGCTTCTTTCAGACTTCTTGTCTTTTCTGAGTATGGTGCTTCTTTCAGACTTCTTGTCTGTTCTGAGTATGGTGCTCAAATCAAAGAACATTCTGGCCTATCCATTGGTGATGTTGGGCTGAATGAAGCAGGGTGAGATGTGCAACAGCTCTGCTGACTAAGACAATAACAGAAGGCTATTAGGCTGAAGGTAAAACATGAAACAGATACTGCTGCCTATTGAGCTGAAAGCCTCATCCAGAAAAGAAAGAGAGAGAGAGAGAGAGAGAGAGAGAAATCTATACAGATGAAAAGAACAAGAAAAATAATGACTAAGAGGAAATGAAAGCAGATAAAGATGCTAAGACAGATGCTAGTAAGTCACTTCTGGAATCCTAGCTATTCAGGAAGCTGAGATCTGAGGTCCATGGTTCAAAACCAGGCTGGGAGAAAAGTCCCTGAAATTTATCTCCAATTAACCATCAGAAAATCAAAAGTTGGGGCTGGGAAGGTGGCTCAGTGGTAGAGCACTTGCCTTGCATACCTGAGGCCCTGGGTTCGATTCTTCAGTACCACATAAGCAAAAAGAAAAAAGCCGGAAGTGGTGCTGTGGCTCAAGTGGTAGAGCGCTAGCCTTGAGCTGAAGAGCTGAGGGACAGCGCCCAGGCCCAGAGTTCAGGCCCCACGACTGGACCCCAAAAAAATAAAATCAAAAGTTGAGCTGTGGCTCCATGTAGTAGAGTACTAGCCTTGAGCAAAAGTGCCCAGGCCCTGAGTTGAAGCCCCAGGACAGACAAAAATATAAGAAGAGGAAGATGAAGATGTTTCTGAGGATGGATGATTATAGTACAGTTGTTTCTTGTCTTGGAAGAATTGAACCTGCATACAGATATAGATACAGATATAGATCTCCTAAAAAAATAAGGCTATGTCAGCTGGGAGCCAGTGGCTAATGCCTGTAATCCTAGCTATTCACAAGGCTGAGATCTGAGGATCACAGTTCGAAGCAGAGGCAGGAGGATCTTGAGTTCAAGGCCAGCCTGGGCTACATAGTAAAACCCTGTCTTAAAAAAAATGTTTGTTCAAATTGTTTAAAAGGGGATACAGGTGGACCCATTGCAACAATGAGATGTACAAGACGTTATATAGAAAAATGAACTTTACAACTTTGGCTAGGGTAGGGGTGGGGTGGGAATGGGAAGGGATGGGAAGGGGAAACAAAGGAGGAGGCAACAATGCTTGATAAGAAATGTACTCATTACCTTGCCCATGCAATTGTAACCCCTCTGTACGGTATTTTCACAATAAAAAAATGTTTATTACCTGGTCCAGAGAAAGAACAAAAAAGCATAGCTCTTCTCTATTTGAATCCATTCTTCAGTCTCTTAGATGTTAAGGTTTCAGATCATTTAGATTCCAGTTTCTCCTGTTGTAAACTGGAATAACAATGTGGTTATGAGCATTAAATAGCTAATACTCATATGAAGTTAAATAATGTCTCATGCAGAGAACTATGTTACATTTACATTTAAATGTTTCAAAATCAAAGAAATAGTTCTAATTTCAATATTTAAAATCTATAACATTAATTAAAGTTATTAAATGTTTAGGCATTATTACATTGTAGAGTTATGTCATCAAATTGATTGCAATTCAATTTCATTTGTATACTCTGAGAGAATAAAGGTGCGTTTTAATATGTTTGTCATGACCTGGGGAAAAACTTCCAATAGCTATGAGTTTCATAATGATTACAAAAGATCTATGAGCATAGCAAAGGACTATCAGCTTTTACCCACTGTGGTAAAGCACTCTTCCTATATCACTGCTCCAAATACTTTGTCTACAAATTTCAAATCCATAAAGCTCTAAAAAGCCAGGCTACCATGTATTTTTCTAATTTAGTGTACTACATACTCAGATCCTTTACTAAAGAGATGTTACTATATATCATACATTTGAATATTATACAACAACAATATACATACTCCTTTCCCCAGAAAATAGTTCCTGGCCCAGTGGCTCACACCTATAATCCTTACGACTCTGGAGGCTGAGATCTGAGGATCCCATTTTGAAGATAGTCCAGGCAGCAAAATCCATGAGACTCCAATTAACCTACAAGTGGAGCTGTGGCTCAAGTGGTAGAGTGCCAGCCCTTAGAATAAAAGCTAAGGGACAGTGCCCTGGCCCCAAAGCTCCAGGACTGGCACGTACACACACAGACACAGACAGACAGACACAGACAGACACAGACAGACAGACAGACAGACAGACAGACACACACACACATACACACACACACACACACACACAATGTTTTTCATTCATACAAAGTCCAAAACATCTATTCTGGTTGGAAGGTGGTTTTCTTTCTAGGGAAGACACAGTACTCTGTTATTTTGTGACTCTATGACCTTCAACTTCACATGTCACCATACTTATTGTCACTAAACCAAGGGGATAAGTAAAAAAAAAAAATCAAAAGATTAAGTGTTATGGAAAAACAGGTAGTTACTGAGCAGGACTACAATTTTTTACATTATCACTTTGGTTCACATTCTATTTGCTAAAATATCACCATATGATTACATTCCATTGAAAATGATTGCAAAATGTTTCTGGAAGATTATAGACAGATTTGGTGAATGGCTATTTAGTCTTTGCAACAGAAAGTCCTTACCATATATTTAGTAGCTGGGTTTTACATCTGTCTCTAGTGCAAGTCATTTAACTGTATGTGATTCTTCTAGTATACTAACTACTGGTTCTGGTGTTCCTGGAAGGGAAGATAGTTAAGAGAACTCACTGGGCCTAGATACTAGGAACTTGAATAGACAATAGTTTATTTAGCTTGTGAAAATACTGGAAGACACTTTATTCCTATAGGCTTCTAGAACTGGTTTCTGTATTGTTACAAGAAGGAGAGATAAGCTTAGACACTCAGGCTATTTGGACATTTGTATGGGAAAAGAGAAACAAAAATGCTAATTCTCCATTGACAGTACTTTTGTGTGTCTCTACATTTTCTGGGAGTATTGAAAGGTTATGATAGTGTTGACAGTGTATGGTACAACAGGAAAAGGATGGAAACTTAGGCTGAGCTCTCCTCCATAATGCCGCTACTCTTGCCTACTCTGGCCTCCTTCCTTGCTTCCTGCTTCTTATCTGGGCTATAGACGTCTACAGACCAGAACTTCTATGTCAAGACATGTTCTCTGAAATGAAGAATTCATTCTATTTGATTATTTACTGTCTGTTTAAGGATTATTTCACTTCATAATGAAATAAGCCAAGTCCTATGTTTAATGATTCTCTGCCAGGTGTGCAATATTCATGAAGTCAAATGCAGGAAGGCTTCACCTTTACCATCCAATGCTGTATCACATAAATATAAAAGTATATCTTTCTCTGACCATCATTATCACTCTTTCTTTTTTCTGGTCTGCTACCACAGTAGTAATCAAATAAACTAATAAGCTTTATGATCATAAAAAAGATACACAGGGCTGGGAAAGTGGCTTAGTTCTAGAGTGTTTGCTTAGCATGCATGAAGCCCTGGGTTCCGTTCCTTAGTACCACATAAACAGAAAAAATTGGAAGTGGCACTGTGGCTCAAGAGGTGGAATGCTAGCCTTGAGCAAAAGAAGCTCAGAGACTGTGCCCAGGCCCTGAGTTCAAGACCGAGGTCTGGCAAAAACAAAAAACACACAAAAAACCAAGAGGTGCTGCTTCTTGAGAGGGTCTAATGGAGGAAAAGGATAAGAGGAATATGAAATTCTACCCTAAGCCAATGAATTTTTAGAGTTATTATTGACCCAAAGGTAGGCTATTGCATGCTTTATTATTATCATTCATTGTAAATAGCAAACGTACTTGTAAAACTTCCCCTGGAGTCTTATAGAGAAAGAGATGGAAAAGATGTTAGTTCCCTTCTGAATATGTTGGAAAACTCCCTCCACTCTTGAGAAGAATATCTAAATTTAACTCAATATATGTTGATTTATCTGGGGCTGGGAGAGTGGGGGCTCATGCCTCATACTCCTGAGTATCACTCTGCATATTCCAATAATCATTTTTGGTCTCCTGGAGGATGCTAAGTTAGGAACCTCAATATAAATATTAAATGAACTGAATACACAATGTCTCCAGAGATGGCTTCATCATTTCTACCCCCAAAGCCTAAATTCTAACTAGCAGCATTAATCAAGTAGACCACATTTATTATGAAGTACATTAGAGCACATTCTCTCCCCTTTTGCTATATAGATTCACAACATCATTACATTTAACAGCCATTTTCTCTTTAGTTCTTTTTCTACATCTCTGGTTTTGGCAACTGTGTCCTCTAGACTTGCAATTCCCCTACTTTAATCCAACCAATATTTGCCTAAATCCTCCTGAGGAATTGCATGTGAGGCATTATGTCGGATGCTAGAAAAATAGAAATGACTAAGGAAAGAAAAAAAACAACAACCAGACCTGGCCTCATATTTACTTTATAGATTAATTGGGAAGAATACCAGTGAACAAATAGTTACACAGCTAAGCAATGTTAAGAAATGTAACATACTTACCATATTTGTAGTAATGTTTATTGACTGAACAAATGGAGAAAAATGAATTGACCATGGAACACCATCCCTACAAGTCTCCAGAGACACTGCAAACACTCCTTTATTCCCCTGTTCTGCTTTCCTCATTGGTTGGGCTTCATATTTGTCTATATGCTTGTGAAAGATATGTTACATAACTAACCAACTACAAAGAAAGGGACAGGCTGTGGAGGTAGCTTTTACCTAGCAGGTTTGAGACCATGAGACTCACACACACACACACACACACACACACACACACACACACACACAAAGAAAGAAAGAAATAAAAATAAACATGTAAACAAATAAAATTAAATAAGGATCACAGTTAATATCTCTAGAAAAAAGCAGAAAGTGAGGGGCTGGGGATGTGGCTTAATGGTAAAGTGCTTGCCTGGGAGGCATGAAGCCCTGGCTTCAATTTCTCAGTATCACATAAACAGAGAAAGGTGGAAGTGGTGCTATGGTTCAAGTGGTAGAGTGCTAGTCTTGAGCAAAAAAAAAGAAGCTCAGGGACAGTATCCAGGCTCTGAGTTGAAGCCCCAGGATTGGAAAAAGAAAAGAAAAAAAAAAGAAAATGAAAAAATTGCATTTTGATGGAAAGAGGGTGGCTTATTTATTTTCTTGTTCCTAAAATAACGGTTAGGTAATACACTAAGATTGGGAGCTGGTTGTGGCGGGACACATCTGTAATCCCTGCACTCTAGTCCTGAAGCGAAAGATCATGACTTCAAGGCCAGCTGAGCTGTCCATATAGTGAGACACTGTGCCTCTTCCCTCCCTCCCCACCAAAATAACCAAGTAGGGAATAAAAATGATGAGTATAAGGGTATGAATCATTCTATTACTTTCTAAAGGAAATACAGTTATATTTCCTGTGTGTTCCAATCTCTCATTGTTGTCCTCCTTTTTCTAGCTCAATATAAACAAGACAGTAGTACATGGGAATTCTGGTAGTGAATATATATGTAGAGCCAAGATAAATATTTCTGTATTTCCAAGCAACCAAGAGTTTTAAACTTTACTTTCATGTAGCATTCATACTTGCTAGTTGTTTTTACTTCTTGTTTTGTATTGGCTTTGAGGCTTGAACTCAGTCCCTGCATTTTTATGCTCAAGGCTAGCACTCTGAGCTACAAGTTCATTTCTGGCTCTTGGTGATTAATTGGAGATGAGTCTCACAGACTTTCCTGCCCTGGCTGGCTTTGAACCTTGATCCTTAGCTCTCACCATCTTGAGTAGTTAGGATGATAGGCATGAGCCTATAAAAGGCATTCATCAAAGACCAACACCTTTTTCACAATATCATTCACCTTTGAAAATCCATGGACACAGCTGGGTGCCAGTAGCTCACATCTGCAATCCAAAATACTCAGGAAGCTGAGACTAGGAAGAACGTGGTTAGAGGCCAGCCCAAGGAGAAAAGTCCATCTGACACCATTTGTAATTAATCAGCACAATGCCATACTGGAGGAATGACTCAAGTGGGAGAGCACTTACCGTGAGCAAGAAATTCAAGTATTAATCCTAGCTATTCAGAAAACTAAGATCTGAGGATTGAGGTGCCAAGTCAGTATGAGCAGACAAATCCTTGAGGTATGTATCTTCAATTAACTAGCAACAAGCCAGGACCAGGTGTATGGAGTGGAACAGCATCAGCCAGGAGCAAAAAATCAGAGCAAGAGCATTTGAGGTTCTGAGTTCAATCCCAGGTGCTGAAAGAAAGAAAGAAAGAAAGAAAGAAAGAAAGAAAGAAAGAAAGAAAGAAAGAAAGAAAGAAAACAGGAGTATCGTTGCTCAGAACAAAGGATAAAAGATGCTCGCTGGTGGCCTGTGATCCTAGCTACTTAGGAGGCTGAGACCTAAAGATCGCAATTCAAAGCCAGCCCATGCAGAAAAGTCCCCCGAGAAACTCTTATCTCCAATTAACCATCCAAAAAAAGGAAGTGGAATTGTGGCTCAAAGAGCTAGAGCACTAGCCTTGAGTGAAAGAGCTCAGGGACAGCGCCTAGGCCCTGAGTTCAAGCCCCATGACCAACACGGAAAAAAAAAAAAAGATAACTTGATATTGATAGAATTAAACGACTATTAGAACAATTTGAAGCTGAGGTTCTGCCCTGGAAAATCCACATCATTTGAGTTCTCCTTTGCTGTCTAAGAAATGAACCTAATCTTAATAGTTTAAAGAATAGCAGCCATATTTTTGCCCATGATTCTCCAATTTGGGCAGGCTTTGGTGGCCATAGTATATTTCCACTCCTCATGGTGTTAATTGAGGTGGTTTACATGGGCTAGAGTGATTAAGACTCACAGGTCTGGCATGCCAACAAGGTGGGAAGGGGAAGCAGAAGTAGGGAAAAACATACAAAATGGAGCAGATATTCCTACTTTCTCAAAATGACACTTAGAACTGGTGGCTCACCCCTGTAATCCTAGCTACTTGGGAGCCTGAGATCTGAGGATCATGGTTTGAAGCTGGCCTGGGCAGGGAAGTCTGTGAGACTCTTGTCTCTAATTAACTACTCAAAAACCAGAAGTGGCATTGTGGCTTAAATGGTAGAGCCTTGAGCACAAAGAGGCTCAGGGACAGCATCCAGGATCTGAGTTCAAGCCCTACAATGGACAGGAGGAGGAGGAGGAGGAGGACAAAGAGGAGGAGGAGGAGGAAGAAATTTGTCAAATTAAAGAGAATCTGGCCTTGAGTGAGAATCTGTGTGTACTTTCTCACTTGTACCATTTCTCTCATCCCTTGATTCCTCTGAGACCTAATCACAGCAGTGCTCTTTTGTGTATACAGTTACATTCTCCATAGTACAGGAATTCTTCATGTCTCCCACCAATATCTCTCTTCTTTTAGGCAGTCTGAGAAGATAGACTCCCAGCATTTTATGCACAGGCTTACAGAGTTACATTTCATTCTTACCCTTCACACATGAACATAAATAAGATAGACACAAATCCAGTAACTACTCATGTTAGGTCACTATTTGGGAATATTAGGTCTGCCATTTGGGAATATCATCTATCATGTCATAGTTATATTTACTGTGTGTGTGTGTGTGTGTGTTCCTCAGGGTCTAACACTTACTAGGTAAGTACTCTACCACTTAAGCCCTGCCCTGTCTCTATCATTGTATCATTACTGTTCTTCACTCATTACAAAAATAGAACAAATTTTGGTAACTATTCAAATGATGCCATCTAAGCAAAACACATCAGGAAAAGGAGCACTACCATTTCAGAAATCCTTGCTCCTTGGGTGATGCGTAGAGATCTGAAATTAGCTGAAACAGGAGTGTCAATGTGTGAGATCTATGATTCCACATGCTGAAAATATAGGACTATGAAAAGGGGGAAACTACCTTTCTGAGAATAGTTGTTTATCCTTGTTTGTTTGTTGCAGTTCTGAGGATCAAACCCAGGGCCTTGTGCATGCGAGGCAAGTACTCTATCAGTGAGCTACAATCCCAGCCCTTTGCTATCCAAAGGTTATTACAATTCAGCTTTTCAAGTTGGAAACATTACAGAGTGGCAGGTAACAATACAGGACAAAAATCAGAGTAAATGGTCTCAGCATCAAACTGATAGATAGGCAAGAAAGAGAATGTTTTAATGCAAGTAATGTACCAACAGTCCTTGGTTCATGATGATTGAAATGATTGTTTTTAGAATTTATATTAGTGCCAAAGTGAGAGTACCCATATTCTGAATTTGGATCTTTTCCCAGGTTAGGGCTATGCAGTACAATACTGTCTGGCAATGCTGGGCAGCCGTAGATAGTCACAGGTCCCAGTCAGTCAGATGATTATGAAGGTAAACAATGCAATGATGCTCTACAATGAAATGTGTTGCTAGGCTACCCTGTTTTGTTGGTTATGTGTTCTAGATATATTTTCAACTTACAACATTTCCAATCAAGGATGAGTTTATTGGGATATAACTCCATCATAAGCTGAGTAGTATTTATATTAGGCGCTTGAAAACATCTGTTTTAATCTTTATAACAACACAGGTTTACTGGTTAGAATGTTGAATGAAACATGAAAACTAAGATACTTTCTTGTGGATGCATGCTTAGGAAGAAGCAAAAGATTGTTTAACTTTAAAGTTCAAATTTCATCACCAGGTAAATTGATTAACAAACCAAAATTGCCATGAATTCAATTGAATTGAACTTTAAGTCTTTCCAGCTTTTTCATAAGGTTTCAAAATGCCATAAGGATATACCTGGATTTAGAAATACCTTATTTTGAACACTGATTATAACAGTGTTATAAAGATTATGAAGACGAGGACACAGTATCAGCTCCCCAGCCTGTGCTGCGGCCCTGGCCCGTCAGTGTAGGAACCGTCTCAATAAAGTTGCCTCTTTATTAACAAAAAACAAACAAACAAAATAGAAAAGATGAGGAGCTAGGGACATTAATGAGATACCTTAGGAAAAGAAGCTTAAAGGTGCCTGGCCAGGAGCGTATTCTAAGTGAGTAAGTGAAAGACGAACAAAAGATGATGGCTAGTTCCACACCATCTGAGACAATAGAAGATGAACAATTATCCCAATCTGTTTCTTGCATGTTCAGATGTTCAAGAAGAAGCTTGAAATAGTTTTCCAAATGAGGCCTGGGAATTCTTTGTGGATTTCAATTACCCATCCTATTGCTGGACCTCATTAGCCCACATAATTGAAAACTGACTCTGTATAATGACACAGAAGTCTCCAGCTTAGGGTAGTTACTTTGGTATTATTCATTTTCCATTTTACACTAACATTCCTGCAGCTACCTCTCAGGATACAATCTCAGAAGCTGGGGGGAAAGAACAAAATTCTACCTCCACCACATTTCCTGAGATCTCAGCCTATGTGGAGAAAGTCTGTTTCATACTTTTGTAATGTGTGGATGGATGGAAAAGAGCTATATAAAAGGTATCAGTAATCCTTAATAATGTTTCCTTCTTTCTTATCTCTCTCTCCATATCCTCTCTCCCTCCCTCTCCTTCCCTTCTTCTCTCTCCCTCCTTCTCTCCCTCTCTTTAATTCTCTCTCTCTCTCTCTCTCTCTCTCTCTCTCACACACACACACACACACACACACACACACACTTTTTTTTTTTTGCTGGTCCTGGGGCTTGAACTTAGGGCCTAGGTAATTTCCTTGAGATATTTTTGCTCAAAGCTATTGCTCTACCACTTGAGCCACAGCTCTACTTCTGGCTTTTTAGTGGTTAACTGGAAAAAAGAATCTCAATGGAGTTTTCTGCCCAGGCTAGCTTTGAACCGCAACTCTCAGACCTCAACCTCCTGAGTATCTACGGTTACAGGTGCAATCACCAGTGCCTGGCATTTTCATTTTCTCTATTTCCAATGTTTACTATTACCAAATGCTTAAAGGTATGGTGAGGGTTGTAGAACTCAGCCTCTAGGGTCAAAAATGAAGAGTAGAATGAAGACTGCCTTTGTAAATACAAAAACAAAAAACTCTCCGGTATAATAAATACACATACTGCAGGTGATCAAATCCAGAAAACATGGTTTAAAATATGGAGTAGACAGAAATCTGATATACCTTAGAAATAGAACATAGAAGCTGGGTGCTGGTGGCTCATCTCTGTCATCCTAACTACTCAGGAGGCTGAGATCTGAGGATTGTAGTTCAAAGCCAAGTGGGGCAGGAAAGTGCATCAGAGTCTTAAAACCAATTAAACACCAAAAAGAGCAGGACGCCTGTAATATTAGCCACTCAGGAGGCTGAGATCTGAGGATCACGGTTCAAAGTCAGCTCGGGCAGGAAAATCCATGAGACATCTCAATTAACCACAGAAAACCAGAAGTGGCACTGGGGCTCAAGTGGTAGAGTGCTTGTCTTAAGCTGAAGAGGGCAGGGACAACACCCAGGCCCAGAGTTTAAGCCTCATGACAAAAAAAAAAAGTAGAAGAACACTATACATATTCCCTTAGCATGAAAAATTCATTCATTCATATCTGTTTTAATTTGTTTCTATGTATTAAATTTTTAACTATGCAATATCTACATCTATAGCTATTCATTTGCCCTTGCTATATCCCCAATCTTCTCATTGTGAAACAAGGTTTTGGTTGTTGGTGGTGGTGGTCATAGGGCTTGAACTCTGAGCCTGGTGTTCCTGAGCTCTTCAGCTCAAGGTAAGAGCTCTACCCACTTAAGCCACAGTGCCACTTCCGGTTTTCTAGTGGTTAATTGGAATAAAAGTCTCACTTACTTTCCTGCCCTTGATCCTCAGATCTCAGCCTCCTGAGTAGCGTGAGCCACTGGTGCCCAGCAAAGCAAACTTTTATACAAGTGACTACTGACTACCAAGTTGGCATCCTGCTGCTCCAGGAACACTAGGCAATGACCTAAGAGACTTGGCTCTTATGTAAATGACAGACTGCTAGGGGCTTCAGGTAAGGCACCCTATACAATCAGAATCAATCGCATTCAACTCAGCCGGGAGACATTTTGTTTAGGTAACTGAGTTTGCAAGACAATAGCCACTGTCGAGGAGAGATCTGTTCCTTCTAGGGGGTTGTCCTTAGATCTGGGAATTTGACTAAGAGGATGTTTGGCTCCTGCAGAGTTCTAGAAAACTGAGTTGGAAGTGAATGTCCTATCCAGTCCTAATTGTGTCCTGATAGGATTTTTTCTTGTCTGTGTCTATGTCTTGTCTCTCTGCCGTTCTCTCTCTCCATTTCTCTCTCATTTCTTTTTTCTTTAGTTTAAAAGTTAAATAGGTCTGAGAGTATGGTATTAGCGGTAGAGCATTTGCCTTGCAAGCATAAAGCTCCGAGTTTAAAACCCAGTACTGCAGGAGAAAAAAAACAAAATAAAAAAATAATAATTGCTTAGGTATAATCCACTAAACAATACTGAGTGTTACTGATACTGCCAACAATATTAACTTTCATGTTTTCAATACTTCTGGAGGAACAGGTCCAGTGTGGTATTCCCTCTCCAATACTAAGAATCAAGTGTGTGTCTCCATGGAGAAAGGAACCCCAGGCAAGAACTTCATTCTTCCCACTGACTCACTCTCCATTTAGAAAATATTTATCTGGTCTTTTCTATGTTCTAGAAGTGTCCTTCAGAGAGTTTATAACTTCCCACAACAAACAAGAGGAAAGTCTAATGGCTGAAATTGATGACATTTAGCCATAAAGAAAATGCTGCATGGGACTGAACTTTCTGTAGAAGGAAAGAATAATAGTAGTTATAATTAGTTTCTATTTTCAAGCAAACCTGGAAGGGGAATTAAATGGGATTGGGTGGGGATACAGAAAGCTACATATATTTGCGAAAGAAAACCTAACCACTAGATACTTCTTATATTTATTTATTTATGTGTTTGTTTGTTCACTGTTGGTCATGGGGCTTGAACTCAGGTCCTAACTGTTGTCCCCGAGCCTTTGTGTTCAAGGCTAGCTTCTACCACTTTGAGCCATAGCACCACTTCTGGTTTTCTGGTGGTTAATTAGAGGTAAGAGTCTCACAGACTTTCTTGCCTGGGTGGCTTTGAACTTCTCAGCCTCCTGAGTAGCTAGGATTACAAGCATGAGCCTCTAGTACCTGGAACTTCTTTGATTTTCTAGTGCCCTTTCCTTGGTCTTCTTGGTCTTCCTGGTTCTAACCTCTAACACACAACTGTACAGTACTTGTAAATTCCTTGTCAATGAACTGTAAACAAATTGTCAGATTTCTTGTAAGCAAATGGTGTTTTACTGATGTTTTCCACTCCTGGTACCTGGAGTGTTAAAAAACAAATCTCTTTCAATGTGAATAAAATAACCAGAAATAAAGGAGCTAATGGATGATTTCTCTTAAGTAATTATCTTGCTTAGATACACAGATTCACATAGAGAACAAAATCTTATGAATTCATATATCTATTCCCAGACAAACAACACAGGTCCTCACCTGTGTCCTGCCCATTGGAGCCTTCCCTCCTCTGGTCTAGCCATATGTGTGGCCAGCTCTTCCAGCCCCTCTCCCTCCCTAATCCCAATACTGCCAATTCAGTCCAGGGCCACTTTCTTTTTTTTTTTTTGCCAATCATGGGGTCTGAACTCTGGGTCTGGGTGCTGTCCCTCAGCTCTTCAGCTCAAGGCTAGGGTTCTACCACTGGAGCCACAGCGCCACTTCCGGCTTTTTCTGTTTATGTGGTGCTGAGGAATTGAACCCAGGGCCTCATGCTGGCAAGCCATGAACTCTACCGCTGAGCCACCTTCCCAGCCCCCCCTTTTTTTGGGGGGTCTGGTCATGGGGCCTGAACTCTGGGCCTGGGTACTGTCCCTCAGCTCTTCAGCTCAAGGCTAGCACTCTACCACTTGAGCCACAACGCTACTTCCGGCTTTTTTCTTTTTGCTTATGTGGTGCTGAGGAATCGAACCCAGGGCCTCTGGCTTGCAAGGCAAGCACTCTACCACTGAGCCACCTTTCCAGCCCCCAGGGCCACTTTCATTACCTTCCTCTGTGCTTTTTTTTTTGCCAGTTCTGGGGCTTGAACGCAGGGCACTGTACCTGAGCCTCTCTGTGCTCAAGGCTAGCACTCTACCACTTGAGCCACAGCATCACTTCTGGCCTTTTCTGTTTATGCGGTACTGAGGAATCAAACCCAGGGCTTCACATATTCTAGGCAAGCACTCTACAGCTAAGCCACATTCCCAGCCCATTCCTCTGTTCTTTCGCTCATAAATCTCTCACAATATACCTATAAGACCAAGCAGCTTCCAGAATCTCGTGTTTGTTTTTTGTTTGCTTGTTTTTGTGCAGGTCCCAGAGCTTGAATTTAGGGCCTGGGAACTTTCCCTGTGCTTCTTTTGCTCAAGGCTAGCACTCTACCACTTGAGCTTGTGTGTGTGTGTGTGTGTGTGTGTGTGTGTGTGTATGTGTGTGTGAGAGAGAGAGAGAGAGAGGTGTTTAACTGGAGATAAGAGTTTCCTGAACTCTCTGGTCCAGGCTGGCTTTGAACCTCCATTCAGCCTCCTGAGTATCAGGGAGTACAAGCATGTGCCATTGGGCTAATGTCCTCAAGTTTTGACTATTCCGCATGAACCTTTTTGCATGGCTATAGAGTCAACTTTGTCCTTCCTATACTGTCTATTCATAGAGTGGTTAGTTTTGGGGGTAGGGTGGGATTTTAACCTAAGTAAAAGAGAGGATGGTTGCTCCTGGGAAATCCAGATAGAATCATGATGTGAAGACCAGTAATCCCCAAGAAGTTCTGGCCTCATCAGTTGTGAAGGCAGCAGAGGAGCTGGTTTCCCAGTGCCTTTGATGTCCGGGTCTGCTAGATGTTTAAATGTGACAGCACATCTAATCACCATGAAAATGAGAGTTTGCACAGAGGTGCTATTATTGTCATTTTCAAATGAGGAAAAGGACTTGCTCCAGGCTAATAGCTAAGAGATGACTAGCATAGGTTAAGAACTATTCATAAGTTAGGAACTTCTTAACCATTTTCATGCACAGAATGTTTATCTGGTGGCTCTTATGCACACACACACACACACACACACACACACACACACACACACTCAATGCTGTTCTTAGTATACTGAAAATCCAGACATGAGGTAGAAGGGCAAGAATAATCTTTGCCTTTATAACTGTATAGTAGAATATCCTCATATTATGCAATGGATACATCATTATATTTGGAAGAAATGCTCTCAAAGAGCTATAAGCAAACTTTCTGAAAGAGAAGCTGGCCAGGTCTGTGATACATTTTTCCTTCAGTAAGAAGTATTCTCTGCTGACTTTTAGGACTCATCCATTTGTGATTCTATGATACCCCAACATCCATCCTTTAGTAACAACATAGCTTTTGAAGACGATAAAATATGAGTAAGTACAAAATGTCTGTGACATTACAAATATTCATACACCTATCATAAAGTCCATGGAGGGGGCGGGGGTGGCGCGGGAGAGAGGGGTATTGGAATGCCTTCATGTCTCTTCGGAGACCCTGACCTTATTGCAACAAACCCAGAAAGCAGATCAGGTCCTGCCATTAAATTTTAGAGGGATAAGTTAAGGTTTATAATCTGGATAGCCTTATCAAATGCAAATAGGTGACTGGGTGTCAAACTGAATCTCTGGATTCTCATCTTCAGAAGCTGTGGCCTTGGCCTGCAAATCTCAGGCTTCAAAGTGGAATGATGCATTTTCTGGGAAGGAAAACAGGTTGAGATTTTACTCTTGGAAAATGAGGGCAGAAACACATCAAAAGGGGACCCCTGCAGTGAGAGGCATTAAAGATGAGTTCTTTCTGAAAATATAAGAGCTTGGGATTTTAACACATTCTTCAACAGACATCTAGTGAGCTCTCAGAGTAGAGAAGTTATTATTATTATTTTTACATGTTTTAGTATCAGATTAATTTAGAGAAAAGAAAAAAGATATCATGATCACATGAAACAATTGTTTTAGACTTAGTGAATTCAAATAATCTCCCACAATATAGGTTTTAAAAAATTGTTACTTTAAAGTGAATAATAATCACTAAATAAATCTGATGATTGGTGTTATTTTCACAACTTGTAAATGCTTTTTCTCACCTATTTCCCTTGAAAACAATAACATCAACAGTATATTCACTGATGATTTGAAAACAGGTTTTGCAAATTAATCTTTTCCCTAGAGAAAAAAATTGAAACATGAAACTACAGTCAAATCTTTTCTAAAAAGTGAGGAAAATGAAGTATAGTAGAATAGTTTTAATGCAGACATGATACAAGATGGTTAAAGGTGAGCTTGATTAAGATGATTAAGGGAGTGGCGTGTGGGCAGTAGAGAAGTACAGGCCCCCACAAGTGCAAGACTCCTCAGTTATTCAGGGGACCATGATTAGGAATATAGTTGATTCTATGACCACAGAGATGAATGATTCTCAGCTATTATGTCTTCAAACTCATCTGCAATAAACTTGATAAAGCCACACTGTTTTAGCTGTAGATCTTCTGGTGGCCAGAGGACTTGAACTTGCCCTTCCATCACATGTTCTTTGTTCTGCAACTTGGAGCTGCTCCACCTGGTCAGCTAGCCAATGGGAACCTTGGCCACTGTGCCCCGGCTTCTCTGAGGTACCACTCATACCTATCTGGACCCTAGACAAAGGAAACAGGAGATCAGAGACATGAACATCCCCTGGAAAACTCTCCAAGATCCCTTAAGGCCACTCATATAAGCAAAAGTCTTTGCACATTACCTAGGAGCTGCTGTTTGCAAAAAAAGCATACCAAGTCCTCATGAGTAAAGAAAAGTAGAATGGAAATTTTAAATGAGATAAAAATGGACAGTACATCTAGGAACGATCATTGCTAATCTCTAGGGTATATTTCTGGAAAATTGAAGAGTGTATTATCTTTGGAAGATACCTATTGAGGAGTACAGTGTCCTGAACATCAGAAAACATGGCACCTGACAGTTTTTGTAAACAGCAGGGACAGGGAGTTCTCTTTGATCTGTCTCTCATCCTTTTCTCCTGAAAAGGCCATAAAACCTAGGAAGATCAGCTTCTGACTTCCCTGTCTTCTCCCCTGAAGATTCTGTTGTATGCTACCTTATTTTCTATAGGAGGAAGTCTTACAGGATGCCAAACAGGCTTTGCTCCATTCTCCCAAGTTTATTACCGTGAGCTCTTTTGTTGAAGACCTTTTGTTCTCAACTCATACATCTGTATAACTGTCCATAAAAATGCAGTTTCCCTTTTCTCTGAGTCTCTATTGTTGAAATTTACATGCTTTTATTTTGTCTTTTATTATAGATCTCTCAGCCATGAACCCTGGGATGAGTTCAAACAAATAAAAAACAAAAAACAAAAACTACCTTTTCGGGCTGGGAAGGTGGCTCAGTGGTAGAACGCTTGCCTTGCATGCCTGAGGCCTTGGGTTTGATTCCAGCACCACATAAGCAGAAAAAAAAAAGCCGGAAGTGGCACTGTGGCTCAAGTGGTGGAGCACTAGCCTTAAGGTGAAGAGCTGAGGGACAGTGCCTAGGCCCAGAGTTCAGGCCCACGACCGGACCCAAAAACAAAACAAAACAAAACAAAAAAACTACCTTTTCTTCCTTATCTCTCTCTTACAAAGCTGTAGAACACATGGCCTGGCTAGAGAAGCATGGGGTGGGTTTCATTTCTCACATGCTTTCTCTCTCTCTCTCTCTCTCTCTCTCTCTCTTTCTTTCTTTCATTTTTCTTTGCCAGTACTGGGGCTTGAACTCAGAGCCTGGGCACTGTCCCCGAGCTTCTTTTGCTCAAGGCTAGCACTCTACCACTTGAGCCACAATGCCACTTTCTGTTTATATGGTACGGAGGAATGGAACCCAGGACTTCATGCATGCTAGGCAAGCACTGTTCCAAGCCATATTCCAAGCCCTCATATTCTTTCTACGGGACATTCTTATATATGTTTGATGTAATTTTACTAACATCATACTCTGTTCAGTAGGAATGACAAGAAAATATGCTGCCATTTGTGTTAACACCCCTACACAACCCCACACCCTTATGTGTGCGCAGGTCATTTCTATACAGACACACAAGGAAAAAAGAACACTAAACTCAGGAGGAAAACTTGTTCTTGATAGTTTTTTGAATTGTGTAATTACTATAGACACATATTGTTTATTAAAACATACAATAAAATAATTTAAAGGATCTTCTATTTTTCAGTAAGGAATAAAGGAAATATCCATCCAAATCTTACAAAGTGTGTTGTCTATAGGACTAGGGAAGGTTTTCTAAGGAAAGTGGCATTGTGGAACAATCTCCAGGAGCTGAATAGGATCCAATGAATAGACCCTGGGGGCCTGAAGGAGGCATTTCCAGGGGAGAAAGAATGTTGAGTGCAAAGGTTAGAGGTCAGAAAAGGGACCCTTGGAGAACTCCAGAGACCTATTTCACTATAGAGTGTGATTTGCTCAGGGAGGAGGGTGGAGGTGGGTAATGTTGGCAGAAGTCTGAAGGCCTTAGTTTCTAGGTTGAAGCAGATAAAACGTGCATGGTAGAAAAATAATAGAGGATTGTTAACTAGAAATAAGATCATCTCTCTTCTATACAATATAACTTTCGGTAGAAAAAGCAAATTTTAGAAAAAAGAGTTTTTATTAGATTATATAGTTGTAACACTGATGTGTTTCTTAAAAGAAACCAAAAACTGTTTTCCTCCAATTTTTCAACACTAAGTAGATACCTAAGAGTTAGAAGGCTAAGTTACTAAACTTTCATTATGGACTTTTAAATGCAATGGAAATTGAAGAGTTTTAATCTCAGCTCTTCCAAATAAGAAAACTCCACTAGCACAAAATAAAAAAGGAGGGAAACCAATGATGAAAAAAATTGAAACTAAAAAATACAATACTTTGGATTAAAAATCAGGATTTGAGTGATTATACTCTAAATGAAAATAGACTTCCAACTCTGAGATTATGAATTTCTGTACTGAAGAACTTTCTTTTTAAACCTTTAGCCATATTAATTTAAATTTTTTGTGCATAAATGCCTTTCATAGGTTATTATGAGAAAATGAGCTGTGGGTATCACATGCTGATTCTGGAGGAATCGAAAATGTATTTAAATTAAAATGAGAAGCTTAAATTGGATAGATGTGAATGAAATGATTCATAGGTTGTATCCATAGAAACCACTTAAAATAAAAAGAAATGTTAATTCTCTTTGTAAATTGAGCTCCCAGAATCAAAATGAGCTTGGGACATTTAGTGTAGGTGGGAATACTCTTTGGCCTTATCAACATGAAACATACTAATTGACAATTATAATTCTTTGGCCATGGTCTCAGTTGATAGTCACAACCAATTTATGGCTGCATAGTAGATGGAATTCAGCTAGTAAAATTATTAAGGTATATTGGCTCAACTTGTTGATATAATAGGGTTTATGCTTAGAAATTCATGGCTATGGTGCCCTCAACTTTCAGCAGATTCTTGACAACACAAGTTATCAAGTTTTAGGTACCAGCTTATTGTAATTATGAAGCAACTTGGTAAGACCTTTAAAAATTATTTGTAAAAGAAAAAGGTTCCTTTTCAACTTCCCCTCAAAAGTTTCCATTCCATGTCTGCCCGCCCCCCATTCACAAGCAGGCATGTTTTACATTTCTGTGGTCACAACTATTTGAATTTCAGTGTTCCCATTCTGTTTATATATAAGGTAAACATTTTCTAGTTACCATATTTCCTTAATATTCCTTACAATGATCACAGATCATGTCCCTGTGCTGATGATCGGAAAATGCATTGTTACTGATTACAAATGTTAACTGGGGTAGTTTTTCTTTTTCTTTTCCTACTGTCCCCTCATAGGTAACTCTAATTAATTGCTTTTAACTTCACCCTGTTGTTAGAAATGATTTTATGACAGGTTCAGATATTTTGGCTTCTAGACATGTTTATTTTGGAAGACTTACTGAGGGTCAAAAGGGCTTTTATGAGGATTAGATCTACCAGTATTTTCCATTAAAAAAAAAATTAACCCAGGCACGACTGGCTCACACCTCTAATTCTAACTACTCACGAGGCTGAGATCTGAGGATCACTGTTCAAAGCCAGCCCAGGCAGGAAAGTCCATGAGACTCTTATCTCCAATTGACCACCAAAAAAAAAATCAGAAATGTGGGTGTGGCTTCAGTGATAGAGTGCTAGCTTTGAGCACAAAAGTCCAGGCTTAAGAGTTCAAGCCCCAGGACCTGAAAACAAAATTTAAACTGAGCAATTTAAAAAATATTTATTTAAAAGTAATAAACTCATATGTTAATGCAAATTGTATGTTAACATAAATACCTTAATTTGATTTAAAAAAAATCTCCATACTGTCCCAAACAAAAATTTAGTTAATAAACAAGCATTGGCTAACAGGCTAGTTTCTGTCTCTTGACAACTGTCTCTGTGTGTGTGTGTCTCTGTCTCTGTCTTAATCTTTTCTTTTTTCTGCCTCTTATGAGATAAGGTCTCAGTATGAAGCATAGGCTGGCCTCACACTCATCATCTTTCTGCTTCCATCTTAAGTACTGGTATTGCATATACCATGATGTCCAGCTTCATATTTTACTTGTCTCTTTAATATTTGTCTCGATGGAAGACTACTGGATTCTCCTCATAACTACTGCATTCTATAAGTTGCTTTAGTTCACTTTCATGAGAACCTCTTAGTATGCTTGTAAAAATAGTTTTGAGGGGCTGGGAAGGTGGCTCAGTGGTAGAGTGCTTGCCTTGCATGCATGAGGCTCTGGGTTTGATTCTTCAGCACCCTATTAGCAGAAAAATCTGGAAGTGGAGCTGTGGCCCAAATGGCAGAGTGCTTACCTTCAGCTGAAGAGTTGAGTGATAGGGCCTAGGCCCAGAGTTCAGGCCTCATGACCAACCAAAAAAAAAATGTTTTGAATTTTGTAAACCTACTAGTTAATGTATATCATAGTAAATATATAAAATTACCACAAGACTGTAGGGCAAAGTGATGTAGTTGCCATTCCTATAAGACTCCATGTCCCTGGAGACAGTCAATTTTTCTCCCTTATTCAAAGAAATTTCTAACAGTGATAGTTTATTGTTAAGTGATTTCTATTTTAATTTCTCTGCAGACCAGGAAGTACAGGGTGCTAGTAAATTGAATTTCAAATTGAATAGTCATTATTATCACCTTTTCTAATTAGAACTGAAACATTTCAGGAAGGAGAGGGTTAAGAAAGAGCAATCTAGATGGAGTGAATTTGATCAAAGTACAGCATATACATTTATGCTAATAAATGTTTTTTAAAAGAAGGAAAACTGGGGGATCTTCAGGGATAAGACTGACGATAGAACTATAGTTAACTGAATTGCATACTGAATGTGGAAGGGAATAAGGAAAAATATCACACTATTTGATTATTGCCTTATAACCATTTATAAAAGTCAGTGTGACCATTTCCATCAGATGTTTGTTCTTTCATTTTCTTGAATTGCAAACAATTGAAACTTCAATTTAAATTTTTTTTACAGACAACTGGTTCCTGTATCCTGCCGCTCATTTTCCTAGGTGGCCTTTAAGTGCTAATGTGCTTGGGTGCATACATATGTACACATAAGCACCAAATTCACAAATGTTCACTGTTCCTCCCCAGTTTTGTGTTCCCTGTTTTTTTAAAAAATAAAAGTATTTCAGAGCTGGAAATACTAAAAGAGAATTCTTCAAAATCACCTGGTCTCACATAAGAGAGATCATTACACTAAGTAAGGCCGATAAAGTTATTTCTTTTTACATTTTTCCCACTTGGTTAGATTGAGTAGAAAGTTTCAGCTTCAAATATACACTAAAGAACTTACCTAGTCTTTAACTAACTTGCACCTTTTCCAGTTTGGCATAAAGTTAGGCAATTAAGAGAATCTTGCAGAATTTAATGACCTTGAATCCTAATTATATTTACTTTTATTATTGCCATCCATTTAGAAAAAAATAAAAAAATAACATTTAATTATAAAACATTTTGTTTGTTTTTAGAAGCACATAGATCAACGGGACACTAGAGGCTCATGTTTGTAGTTTTTGCTACTCAGAAGGCTGAGATCTGATTATTGTGGTT
This sequence comes from Dipodomys ordii, assembly GCF_000151885.1. Classification (NCBI taxonomy): domain Eukaryota; kingdom Metazoa; phylum Chordata; class Mammalia; order Rodentia; family Heteromyidae; genus Dipodomys; species Dipodomys ordii. The sequence goes on from NW_012267267.1 coordinate 7,783,083, forward strand.
TGAAGATAGTTCTGGCAGGAAAGTCTTTGAGATTCTTATCTCTAATTAGCCACCCAAAACTTGGAGGTAAAGCTGTGTGGCAGAATGCTAGCCTGGATTGAAAAAGCTTAAGGATATAGCTTAGACTCTGAGTTCAAGTACAGGGCTGGGAAGGTGGTTCAGTGGTAGAGCGCTTGCCTTGTATGCCTGAGGCCCTGGGTTCGATTCCTCAGTACCACATAAGCAAAAAGAAAAAAGCCGGAAGTGGCGCTGTGGCTCAAATGTTAGAGCGCTAGCCTTGAGCTGAAGAGCTGAGGGACAGTGCCCAGGCCGAGTTCAGGCCCCACGACCGTACCCCCCCCAAAAAAAAAGAAAAGAAAAAGAAAGTACATATATTTAATGGAAAATGTTTACTGTAATATGTTCAATCTAGGCTACGGTGAAAGTTATAGTGAAAGACTAAGGGTTGGAAAGAGAATGACTGAATTCCATTTCAAATTTATATATAAAGACATCAAGGCATAGAGAAAACTGATTTGCTAATAGCCAGATTCAGATATTTAAAAATCTAGCCTCCTTAGCTCTCAGTCCAAAGCTCTTCTTCCTACAGCTGACATCTAACATTTAGCATTTTGACATAGAAGCTTGCTTCTAAAGCCAAACAGATCCAAACTTAAACCCTAGGACCATTCCATATGAGCTGTGTAAATGTAACATCCATCAGTGTCTGTTTCTTCACTTGTAAACTTGACATCATACATGCCGCATGGACTGTTTTGTCCATCTGAAATGAAATAGTATTTTAAATAGTTTAAAATGGCTCCTGGCCATCAACAGATAGAGCGATTCTTATTGGCTGAAGTTACTTTTAGTGAACTGCAGAGCATTTGGAGCAAAAGGATCTTTCTAGCCAAGGCTTGGCTCCAGAGTATGTGAACTGCATCTGCCACTTGGATCCTTCCTTAATTAAAGGCTGGAAACCCTTGTGTTTCTCTGGAGGAGCCTAACGTCTGGTTACAACTAAGGGAGGTAAAAGTGTTAACTGGGAAACTTGACATAGCCAAGGGTTACAACAGTTAAAGAATTCTAGCCTCTGGCATCTGTGATGCACAGCCAACTGTGTCTGCCTTTGAGAGCCTAGGAATGCTTCTGATGAGTCTTGTTTGTTGTGGAATGTGACTCAGTGAAACTTGCAGGAATTAAAACAATCCATCTGAATATTAGTCAAGGCTGTATATGACCTTTCCTGAACCTTGAACCTGAAGACTCTGAGAGGAGTCAGATGAATTCAGCTGGGAATAAAGGAACAGCATTTTCCAGAGAAATAAAGACCCTAGGTGAGAACAACTAGGCTTGGGTTTCAGTTAGATGCAGTGGTGACACCAACAGTGACCTTACCTTCTTTAGGATTTTTGCCACAGCCAGGTTGTGGCTTTCAGTGTTTTGAGTTGAGTTATGAAACAAAGCATGCATTTTTAGAATTAGAGCATGTGCTAATTGCATTGGAGATCCTGTGCTAATTGCACCCAAGTGTTACAAGGCGTGATGTGGCACTTTTCCCATTTTCATTTCGAAATGTTCAAAATTTCTCACTGTGGTTCAATAGTATTCAGGGTCCCTAAGCGACTTGCTTTCTTTCAAATTGTTTGCTCAGTCCTTTCTCCTCAGCCTGGGGATTGCTCTTCTACCCAGTTTGGGATGACCTTGGAGCCACAACTGTGGTTGAGTTAGGATGCCTAACAGAAGCACGGAAGAAGGAATCATGAAAGAACAGAGGGGCTGGGTAAGATCTAAAGAAGTCTGATCTTATACATTTTAGAGATGGTAGGAACAGGCCAGGGAGAGGAAGCGATTTGCTTCATATTGAGTCAAGTTGTCTTTCATGCCAGTAGTCTTCTGTCTTTCATGCCCAAGCAAACAAAACTCCAAAGAAAACCCAGAAAACAAACTAGTCATGGTTTAGCACACTACCCACATGAGACAGGTCCTAGATATCTGTGCCTTGAAATGCTACAGGGATGTCACTGTTCGTGTGTGTGTGTGTGTGTGTGTGTGTAACAGTACAGGTACTTTGAACTCAGGACTGTCTTGCTTGGCTCTTTCCAATCAAGTCTGGCCCTCACTTGAGCCACAGCATTATTTCTGGCTTTTTTGCTGATTAATTGGAAATAAGAGTTTCATGGACTTTTCTAACTGGACTGGCATTTAACTGAAATTCCCAGATCTCAGCCTCCTGAGTGGATAGTATTATAGTTGTGAACCACCACCATCCAGCATGACCTTACTTTTTATTTTATTTATAAAATGTTTTTAGTTGCACAAGGAGTTGCCATTCAGCCAAGCAGTTTATGAACACATTACATCTTGACCAATCTCACCCCTCTCAACATTCTCACCCACCCTTCCCAACCCATCCCTTCCCTCACTTTTCTTTTTTAGGATATGCATTGAATTTTTTTTTTTTTTGCCATTTAACAAACCAGTTTGTGTATACAATGCATCCTGAGCTGAGTCATCCCTTCAACATTGTCATCCCCTTTTGATCTTTAAAAAAAAAAATTTAGTCCCTCCCAAGGCACACTTGCCAGGGACTTCTGGGCAGGTGGATGCGAATTGAGGCCTTTTTAAAGACTACTAACCCACCCAATAGGAGAGGAGTTAATCATATTAGCTTCTTGTTGAATGCTTTACAGATCACAGGGCACTTTTAAAATCTATTCTTCCCATTAACCCTGCACAGACTTCTAAGGGAGGCAGAGCCACGACTGTCAACACTCCTTTATGAGAGACTGAGTGAGACACTGAGAACCCAGCAGCTTGCCTGGGGCTAGGCTGCTCCAGGGTGTCTGAGCCTGGATCGACACCGGGCGGCCATCCCTGGGCACTGTGAGAGGTGAAAAGTGTGAGTATAGGCTAGGACTTGTAGAGCAGACAGCGGATCCCCTATGCATTCATTTTCCCAGCCCTGGGCTGAGTAGGAGTTTCAAGCAACTTTTGCAAAAAGGCAGAGGAAGGAGACTGAGGGTGGGGGGATGAGGGGTGGGGAGAAACTCGCAGACAGTTTGGGGGAGGAGAAAGTCTGGAGTTTTGCATTGAAAAAGAATTAGCAAAAGGTCTGGACCGGGAGTCTGCAGACTTCAGAGCTGAGATCCCTGGGAGAGGCCGCTTCCCTTCCCTTCTGCTCCTGCCAACTGCTTCCTGGAGGAAAATGTTTGATTTTTAATTTTTTTATTTTTCTGTATTACTTACCTTCCTGGGACACCTGGGCAAAGTGAGAAGTTTAGACTCCCTGTGGGTCTCCCTCCCCACCGTCCTGGAGAGCCAGGGGGAGCCCCAGGCTTCAGGCAGGGAAGTTTGAGGAATGTCTGAGAAGGTTTAGGGGTGTCTGTGTTTACATTAAAGCACAGATTGACCCTGGGGGCTATTTGTCTGCTTCTCAGCCTAGGCTTTGCCCTAATTTCCTGCCCAGTCCTAACCCAGGTCCCCACCCTTATGTCCAGGGCTCTCCTTTCCCAGCAGTCATTACAGTGGGGGATGCTCTGTCCTCAAGAATCCCAGTTTGTCCTTGGAAACCACGGAGGGAGTGAGAATTGGGGCTTGCAAATGTGGACCCTCAGGAATGCCTCCTCCCCCGCCTCCCCACCCCCAAGTGGAGTTACCAAATGAGGCCAATTCATTCTGCGGAATGTAGCAGCCCGGGCAATGAGGATTGATACTGACAGCGGAGCTTTCATGTAGCAATATCCCCGGCCACCGACTGGGCGGCAAAGAGAAAGAACTCTCTGGAATTCACAACATTCCCCCTGCGATTAATCCCCCAGCCGCCCCGCTGTGTGTGAATGGGTTGTGCTGGGGATTCGTAGTTCTAGTGCTGGGGGGATTTGCTGATTTCTTCGAGCCCCCCCTAGGAGAGGCGATACAGAGAGCACATAATCAGCATGCAGCGCTAAGGAGACCGAATGAATTGGCTCGGCTGGGCCTGGCTTTACTATTTGTACACTTTCGGGCACCTCGGAAACGGGGTTTGCAGACAAAAACCTATGCTGAGGGGCCCTCAGTCCCCGACCTATTGAGGGTTGACATTGCTGCTGCGTCCCCCACTAGCTAAAGATCCAGAGTCTTCCAGAGGGGGAAGGGCTGTCCCAGATCCAAGTGACAGTAGCCCCAATTCTCTCCGGGGGTGTAGGCGGGGCCTGGCTTGCCTCTCCGGGTCTCACGCTCACCCCAATAATGGTTACACGGGGGTTTGTCTCGGAATAGATTGGAAACTTGCAATTCCAGTCTTTTGCTTCTCAAAAAATTTTTTTTTTGATTTTTTCATGCATAGCTCCGGGTTCACCTCTGGGAAGCCTTCCCCACGAGCCGGAAGAAACTTTGGCTTGTCTGCCATGTGGGAATATTGGTGACTGCCTAATTCCTTTTGTGTGTCTGGGAGAGAACGGTCTCACTGTTTCCTTACTCCTCCCGTAGCTCCCGACTACAAAAGCGAATCATGTTTATTTGGCATTTATTCCATGCCAGGCTCTAAGAGTTTGTATGCATTGTCACATCCACATTTAATCTGCACAGCCATCTCAGAAGTAGGCATCATTATCAGCTCTCTTTTTCGGAGAGAAAATACACACTTGGGAACCAGAATAAGGTCACCAACTAGAAATGGGAACTGCTAGAAAGGGCAAGGAGCGAGATTCCTTCTCACACCTCCCATTCCCACACATACCTTTGATTCCCACACCGGAGCCTTGGCTGTTGCCTGTTTATAACTGGGCCTGTCTGCACAGACCTTCAGTCCCTCTGTGCGCTACAGCTAGAGATATCCTTAAGAGAGACCCAATGGGTCATTCTTCTGTATGAAACCCTTCAAATGTCCCCTTTAGCACTTAGAAGAAAGTGTTCCCTACTCAGCCCAGCGTATCTATGATTAAATACCTGGGAAGAATTAAATAAAGATGGAATTGATTATCTGGGAAACTTTGTAAAGTAGCTTGTTGACTATCAAGTCTTTTCTCTTAGACTCTTGACTAGAGTTTGAACTCAGGACCTCTAACTGGCTGAGCTGGTAGTCTACCATTTGAATTATGCTTATTGCTGGCTTATTGCTGGTTATTTTGAAAATGGAGTCTTGGAAATGGAGACCTTTCTTCTTGGGCTGACATTGAACCATATTCACTAGATTGCAGTCTCCAGAGTAATGTTACAAGCATGAGTGTCTGGCTTCTTTTGGACTCTTGAACCTACTTTGGTGAGGGCAATTTCCACACCTCAGTTCCGGTCTCCTCTTTATGGGAACTTGCCCTGCCTACTTGCCTTCGTGGGCTCTTCTTCTTTCAGAATGGAAGGTCCTGGATGCAGGACTCCACTGTATCTGAAGGGAATTCAAGATGAGCATTTTGTTTTTTTCCTCAAGGCTAACACTCCATACCCCTTTGGTAGGAATTGGAGATAAGGTTTCAGGACTTTCCTGTCCAGGCTGGCTTACTCATATCTAGGATTACAAGGGTGAGCCATGGTCAGCTGACATTTTGTTTTGTTGTTTTCTGTTTTTTAGATTTCTGTTGTTTCCAGGAGCCACAGGGCTGTAGGCAAATATCATTTAAAGAATATCCCAGTCTAGGAATGTGATTTAGTGGTAGAGTGCTTGCTTACCATGCATAATAGAGCTCTTGGTTTGATTCCTCAGTACCACAGAAACAGAAAAAGCCAGAAGTGTCACTGTGGCTTAAGTGGTAGAGTGCTTGCCTTGAGCAAAAGAAGCTCAAGGAAAAGTGCCCAGGCCCCAAGTTCAAGTCTCAGGACTAGTTGAAAAAAAAAAAAAAAGAAAAGACTATCTCTAACTAGTCAATGTTCCATGCATTTTTCAATTGCTATAGACCAAGAAAGTAACTTTTGTACTCTATATTTGGGTTTCCAATAATCAGCTGCCAAATGAATCTTTCAGGCTCTCTAGTGGGATTCTGGTTTCTAGCTACTGTTTGGCAGGAGCATTGTTGTTTATGAAGCAGTGTCTCTACATATACTTAAGAATTTTATTAGAGGGGTTGGTGGTGTTGCTTAGTATGATAGCACTTGCTTAATATGCTTGAAACCCTAGGTTTCATCTCTAGCACTGAAAAACAAGAGTTAAATGATTTCATTATAATGTCTTAAAATTTTATTTAAGAAACTTGTAAAACAAGGTATCTAGCATTCCATTAACTAATATTTGTTGTTATATGTGCAAGGAGACTTGTAAAAAGAACACTCAAGGTCTTTGCATTCAGTGGCTTATATCAAGAACTGCTATGAAAGACAGTGTGAATGATGGTAAGCCACATAAGAAATGAGACAGCATGACATGATAGAGAAATGGATGATTGCTTTAGAATACCTAGAAGAAGGGTGTTCTGAATAGGCAACATTTGAACTGAGACTTGAACAAGGACCTATTCATTCGAGTAATTGGAAGTAGATCATTTCAAACAAGCACAAGAACCTTAGAGAGGGAGAAGCTTGGCTTCTTTGAAAACACAGTGAGAGCTGGTGGGGATAAAGTTTTTTAAGTGATTGTGGGCAGGGGGAGTGGAGTGGAAAATCATATGTGGGAGATGGGCAAAAGAGTTCAATAGCATCTTGTAGGGCAATGGTTTCAAACCATTTAATGTAACCTATATTAAGAAATGCAGGAAGTAGTGTTGTGCCTCAAAGTGGTAGAGCACTAGCTTTGAGCAAAAAAGCTCAGGGACAGAGCCCAAGCCCTGAGTTTAAGTCCCATGACCAATTTAAAAAAAATGCATTTCCATTGAGATTTAGCCTATGCAGGTAGATATCTATGCACCCGAGAAAGAGATGTCTCAGAAAATATTCTTCTATATATAGTAAAATTTGATATTTACTCTTTTACCTTAAAATGCTGACTCTTCCTCATTGCTTTCACAACGCAGTAAATGGTTTGGTTTGGAAAAGATTGCCCTTGACCTTAGTTATGGAGTTTGACTTTTATTCCCGGACTAAGGGGGGAATCTTCAGAAAGTTGTAAACAGGGAAGTAATGTAATTTGTTTTACACTTTAAAAACTTTCCTTTGATCAGGCATTGGTGGCTTATGCCTACAATCCTAGCTACTCAGGAGGCTGAGATCTGAGGATCATGATTTGAGGCCAGCTCAAGCAAGAAAGTCCATGAGACTTTTATTTCCAATTAATCACCTAAAAGCCAGAAGTGGAGATGTATAAAAGCCAGAAGTGGAGATGTAGCTCAAAGTGGTAGAGCACTAGCTTTGAGTGCAAAAGCTCAGGGACAGCATTCAGACTCTGAGTTCAAGCCCCATGCCCAACAATAAACAAACACAAAAAACTTTACTTTGCTTAGTGCCTGAAGGGAAGACTGTGTGGGTGATGGAGAATAGCAACAGGGAGACATTTTGTCCAGAGAAAAATGACTGTAGCTTGGATTGAAGTAGTAGCCGAGGAGATCCTCAGAAGAAGATGAGTACTATAGGTTTTAAAGACAAAACCAGTGCTGGATATGGGGTGTAAAGAAGAGATTTGAGAAAAGGATTATGTCAAGGGGTATTTGTTTGATTGTAACAGGTAAAAAAATCATTTGTTGAGATGCAAAATTAAGGATATTCCCATGGAATATTGTTTTGGCTATGTCAAGTTTGGATTGTCTAAACCTGTTATTTATCCCATTTGGACCTATCAGGTAGACAGGCAGGCAAACCAACAAGGGAGTATGCCAATGATGATCTAAGAGGAAGTGGCATACAGATACTACTTAAAGCCATGGGGCCACAGGGATTTTCCTAGTGAGAATGTGTGTTTAGAGAAGAACAGTGGCTTTAGGACTCCTCTCTGGACCACACCAACATTAGTAAGGTGAGTAGATGAACAATACTTTCATTCTGAAGATAATTTTCTATAACAAAGTGAAATATGGAAAAAAATCACTGAAGTCAAAGTCAAAAGTAGCAATCCATTGGACTGAGGGTAAAATGTAAAGTAAATCAAGTAAAATCTCAAATGAAAAATAGGTAGACAATAGCAAACTCTTTTTACCTATGTAGGAACAAATACCACAAGCAACTTTATGGGATCCACAAATCAAAATGAACCGTTATGAAGAATGTTCACTATTGAAATGGATCCATTTTCTCTTTGAGGAGACTTCAGACAGAGAGATTTTCAATCTCTGAGCCAGCTGCAAATCCAGAGAAAACAAATAAAGATTAGGATAAGTTCTTTGATGAGGTTACACTTTAGAGTAGTGGAGAACAAGTATTTTCCATTGATTGGGAAATATGATATACCTAATGATTTTCAAAAAGGTGTAGATATTTTTTAATAACAGTATTATGCAGTTTAAATAATCCTCACTTTGTTTTTTGTTTGCCAGTCCTGGGGCTTGAGGCCTGGGTGCTGTCCCTGAGCCTTTTTGTGTACAAGGCTAGCACTCTACACCTGAGCCACAGCTTTTTCTTCCAGCTTTTTCTTAGGATTGGAGATAAAGAGTCTCACAGACTTCCCTGCCCAGGTTGGCTTTCAACCACAATCCTCAGATGTCAGCCTCCTGAGTAGCTAGGATTACAGGCATGAACCAGCGCGCTGGCACCACATAATCTTCACTATGAAGGCAGAAAGTTTAGGTTTCATCTCAGCTCTCCCTGTTATAAGGGATAAGCCTGGCAGAATAGTAACTAATACAACACTTCTAAACCTCCAATTCTTCATCTATTAGTCGGATATAAGTAGTTCTTGCTCATAGATTTACTGTGAGGATTAAGTATGTGTAACATGCAGTACACTTACTGGACCTGGAAATATTTGTCACAGAGATGGCATGTAACATAAGGGAAATAATGCTTATGGCTACATTTCTTTTGATGGCAAAGATGAGGGTTTGGGTCAGCTACAGCCTTCAGTCTTACAAATGCTGATGAGAGTTCTGGTTGACCCTGAAATGGAGCATGACATGTGAAACAGATTTTGTAATATATGGTCACACTTTGGATGACTTTTCCGAAATTCAGGCCCCTATGTACCTTAGGAAGTAAAAAGGCCAAACCCTTCTGGCATGTATCCTAATGGCCTAGATTGTTTTGGATCAATATCATTTGTCCTTTTTGTGCATGTCCAATAGAAGTTAGGTCTTGACCAAGGCTCATTTCTACATGACTTCATCACTGAGACTCTTCTCTGAATTTGAAGAGCGTAGGACACAGAGAATAAACATAATCACAGGTTCATAATAATGAGGGTCTGGCTAATTAAAGGTATGCATGGTGCTGGGCTAGGGAAGTGATTTCATAGACAGCTATAGTTAAGGACGACTTCTTATAGGAGTGTTCAGGATCATAACAGGATGCCAGCCAAAAGAAAGAGAGAGAAAAAAAAAGAGAAAAAGAAACACAGTAGCTATGAGATAAGAAGAACATATAAATGATGAGAATAAGGAAATCAATCAATCAATCAATTAAACAAATTCCTCAAAGAGCTAAGTGTTATAGCAGTGAGAGAAATGACCTCATATCAAAAGCTGATGAAAATCCATGTTACTCCTAAAGTCCTCTTTGTGTGATGTTTAACAGTATCCATCAGGGCAGGGTTGAGCTCTGGGAAATCTCTGTGTGTCCAGTGGGTAATTTACTTAACATTTGTGAGTGTTCATGTTCTCATTTGCAAAATAAGATAAGTGTTTGAGAACATAGCACTTTCCTCCCAAGGGAAAAAAAAAAGAGAATACTACGAATCTTTATGTTTAGGTTTAATAGAGACTGGACAGTCATGTGACTGGATACAGGGAATATACTTTATTGGTAACAAGCTGGAGAGAATTTGGCAAGACCTGTTTGTTCAGATTCTTCTCAGTGTTCCTGTGTCTTCAGAGATTATGATGTTCCTCTCCTCAGGTATGGAGTAGGCACAGCTGGAATGAAGGTTTTATGGCTGACTTCACAGAGGGTCAAACAGGTTTTATGTCATGATGCAGGAGAAAAGGGGGAGGGGGAGTGATTTTCCTGTTTCTGCTGTTCTCAAATGGTAGTGTGTCCTGAACCTAGTCATCATTAGCTCTTCATAAAATGACAACAAAATGAAGCAGGAGATTTGGGCAGGTGAAACCTGTGTCTCCTTGTGATGCTTAAATCTTGTGAAGGAAATGATACCCAGCCCTTCCAGAAGATTCTGCTGCAGCTAGCCTATAGAGTCATCAACAGCAACCCAAGTCTCTGCCCAGGAGTTATGATTAGTTTTAGGAGCATTCTCAGAACTTGGTGGCTACTTTCACAGCTCTTTAGTAGAGGTGAGCCTGCAGTTTGTTACTTTAAACAGGCTTCCTTTATGTGTGGCAAGATGGGGGACACCAAGTCCAAAGAAAACATTGGTTTTCCTCCTTAGAAGTCCTCTCCAGCCCTTTCTAACACATGTTGAGATTATCACTCTTGACTCAGAAGGCTTCCTGTGTCCCAGAAACTTGGTAAAAGATAGCTTATCCTTTTCAGGATTTTTAGGTTAGCTGAGTCCAGGTGAGTCACTTGTTCCACATAGAAAGCCCCAGGAAGGCCAGGTGTCAATGACTCATGCTTGTCATCCTAGCTACTTGGGAGGCTGAGATGTGAGGATTGAAGTTCAAAGCCAGCCTGGGCAAGAAACTCTGTGAAACTCTTGTTTCCAATGGAGTACCAATAAAGCTGGAAGTGAAACTGACTCAAGTGGTAAAACACTAAGTTTGCATGAAAAAGCTAAGGGGCAGACCTCATTTCCTGAGTTTAAGCCCTCATACTAGCAAAAAGATAAACAAGAGAGCAAGAAAACAAGCAAAAGAAAACAAGTTAAGTCAAGAGAGACGAAGGGAACCCGAATCAGCTGTAGATAGACACAATATACCCTCAAGCCAAGTACATCAACTCATGTGCTCTTGTAACCATCTGCTGCCACTGGAGTGACAGAGACCCTCACACTGAAGGTTCTGTGACTGTCTGTGTTTTCCTTGCATGCGAGGATCTGGCTATGATAAGTGTTCAGTTGATGGACACTCATCACAGTGGGATACCTTAGTGAATTTCTGGGTTCCTGAAATATTCCTTTTTAATCTCAGTTGCAATTCTGGGTTCTTGATCATAAGCATCAATTATCTCTGACAACAAAAGGACATTTTTCTTTGTTGGTTCCTGGTATAAAGAACTCTAAGTAAACATCTAAGTCATAGCTCCAGGTTTGTAGAACTTTTCTTCTTTTTTTTTTGTCCGTCGTGAGGCCTGAACTCTGGGCCTGGGTGCTGCCCCTCAGCTCTTTAGCTCAAGGCTAGTGCTCTACCACTTGAACCACAGCACCACTTCCAGCTTTTTCTGCTTATGTGATGCTGAGGAATTGAACCCAGGGCCTCATGCATGCAAGGCAAGCGCTCTACCACTGAGCCACCTTCCCAGACCCTTGTAGAACTTGTCTGTATATCCTGATAGAAGTGTTCACCATTCCACTTTGCCATCAGATCCCCTCAAACTAAAATTCCTAACCTGTAGAACTAAATTGCAAAGTACAAATTCTGTGAGTTTTAGAAACTGTGGGAGACAACTTGGTTTTGTTTTGACTATGTGATTTAGGTCCCTGTATTATTGCTATTCAGTTACATAGAACTGTGCATCTACCCATTATTAGCAGACACTGTGCATCCTAGAGCAAAGCAGACAATTTTGAACTAGTGCCTTAGTTAAACCTTGAACAGGGCTTTCCACGGTTGACCTAGAGCCTCTCCTGATGGAGGCACACATAGAAAGAACAGTGCATTCTGGTAGCATGAATGTCTTTTGACACGCTTTTGGCATAAATAGGGATCTTGTTCTAAGGAACTACTAAATAGAATATACTGTGCCTAGATTAAATACAATATGCTGGTGGATGATGGTGCTGAGGAAGATTTGTGTTAGAAGCCTATCTAATAGTAGGTCTCTATTCCAATGAGATCACTACCTTTTCTCTTACCAAATTAAATGGCTTCATATTGACAGTTCAGAATTAGTCTCTTCTGCTGGAAGAGTGGACAAACACTATGGCAGGAAGAATAGGTCTTTGGTGAGAGTACTGGCATTATTCATTTCATCTTTCAGCAACATTCTTGCCAAATGGTCATTCTATTAACTGATCCATTTTATTATCTGTGGTTGCTAAGGAAAGGGGATAGGTTGACATCCATAGTCATTTGGTCCCCTTAATTTTTTTTATTTATTTTTATTTTTTTGGGTCCGGTTGTGGGGCCTGAACTCTGGGCCTGGGCACTGTCCCTCAGCTCTTCAGCACAAGGCTAGCACTCTACCACTTGAGTCACAGCGCCACTTCCGGCTTTTTTCTTATGTGGTGCTGGGGAATCAAACCCAGGGCCTCATGCATTGCAAGGCAAGCGCCCTACCACTGAGCCACCTTTCTAGCCCTGGTCCCCTTAATTTTGAGAGCTTCCTTTTTGGGGTGATCATTCTGCCATGTACACACTTGTGCCCTGTCTTATAGGTTATTTGACATACCCTTTCCTAAGGATACTTTGTCCTTAAACTTCCAGTGTTGCTCCACTCAGGCTCCCAACCAAGTCACTCACCAGCTACTCAGTCTTTATAGGTTGTTATTTCAAACTATATTTTATGCCATTAGAATTCAGTGACCAAGTGCATTGCTATGACTCTGACTACTGAAAAGTATTCAGGTAGCACTGTCCTCTAGAAATACCCTATTGTGAGACTGTAATGACAATTGTCTACTATTTATCAGTGACAAGATAATTAGGCCAATCTATCTTTGAACCAAGCCCAACCCAAGTTCTTCAAATGACTGTAGGGAACCTGACATGAATTATAGGTTTGAAGTTTAGACAGGTCATTAATATGATAGAAAGTAGGGAATATTTGTTTATGAATTTTGTTTTTTTGTGGGGCTGGGCATCAAACCCAGGGCTTTGCACTTTCCTAGAACTTGCTAGGCTAGTGTTCTACCACTGAGCTACTTGTCCAACACTTGGTTTCCTAAGACAGGTACTCACTGTATAGCATAGGCTGGCCTCAAAGTTGTGAGTCTCTTGTCTCTGCCTCCTAACTGCAGGGATTACATGCATGACCTACTGCTTTTAGTAAAAATATGATTTTTCCAGATGCTGGTAGCTCACACCTATAATCCTAGCTACTCAGGAGGCTGAGATCCGAGGATCACAGTTCAAAGCCAACCTTGGCAGGAAAGTCCATGAGACTTGTATCTCCAATTAAACATCAGAAAAATGGAAGTAGTGCCATGGCTCAAAGAGGTACAATACTAGTCTTGAGCACAAGAGCTCAGGGACTGTGCCCAGGCCCCGAGTTCAAGCCCCACAACTGACAAGAAGAAATATAATTTTATTGTTGTTATTAAAGTGCTATACCAGAGGGGTTACTATTTCCTAAGTCAAGTAATGAGTACCATTTCTTTTGACAATGTCACCCCTTCTTTTATCCCCCCCTCTTTCCTATTCCCATACACGACCACAAATTGCATAGTTCAGTTTCCATATACTGAATACCATGATGGCATTTGTTTACCTCTCCTCCTTCCATTTCCATGCTCTGTGTTGCACCACCCTAAAAAGACAACAACAACAACAAAACCCTATAAAGCCAATCCAAAGTTAAAACGAATACCACCACCACTACCAACAATAATAACAACTCCCCCCATCCAAGTTTCCATTTCCTGGAATTCATTTTGATAAATGGGTACTGGTGGCTCACACCTGCAATCCTAGCTACTCAGGAAGCTGAGATCAGGGGATTGAGGGTAAAGCCAGTCCAGGCAAGAAAGTCCCTGAGACTCTCTTATCTCCAATTAACCTCCAGAAATCCAGATGCGGAGCTGTGGCTTAAAGTGGTAGAGCACTAGTGTCGAGCACAAAAGCTCAGGGACAGTGTCCATATCCTGAATGGCTTGAGTTAAAAAGTGTTCAGAGGAGTTATGATTTTGGGTACTTCCCCTAAGAGTATCACCTTCTTTAGTCTTATTGTATAAATCCTCAGGTGTGTATAAGTTATCATATCAGCTGTATTTTAGATATGAGAGAAAACATCTCACTGAACTTGTCTTACCTCACTTAACACCATTTGCTCTAGGTCTATCCATTTCCCTTCAAATATTCTGTGTGTATGTGTGTCAGTGCTGGGGCTTACACGCAGGGCCTGGGAATTGTCCCTGAGCTTTCCTGCTCAAGGCTAATGCCCTACTACTTTGAGCTATATGTCTACTTCCAGCTTTTGGTGGTTAATTAGAGATAAGAATCTCACTACTTTTCCTGCCCCGGCTGTCTTTGCGCCAGGCTAGTATTCTTTCTCATGGGCAAGCACAATTCTATTATGAATATAGTATGTACCACATTTTTACCATCTAACCACCTTCGGATGACCTACCACTTTTGACATGAAATTTACTTGTGTCTTATTGCACTATTTGGATCAGACCATAATGCGTTATTATTTTTGTTTTTTGTTGCCAGTAATGGGGCTTGAACCTAGGGACTGGGTGCTGTCTCCTAGCCTTTTATGCTCAAGGCTACTGCTTTATCACTTGAGTCACCAAACTCTACTTCTGGCTTTTTGTTGGTTAGTTGGAGATAAGAGTCTGGCAGACTTTTCTGCCTAGGCTGGCTTCAAACTGAGATCCTCAGGTCTCAGCCTCTTGTTTAGTTAGGATTACATGCATGAGCCACTGATGCCTGGCCTTAACGTATTATTTACATAAAATGGATCATCTGGCTTTAACTTTTGACACAGTGGATCAAGTAATATCCAGCATATGATGGGCAGCTCTGGTCACATATTCCTTCATGATGGTACTCAGCCTTGTTGAGGGCTCAGCAGAATTCCAGACTTTGATTTTCAAACAGAAAGCTGTTGAGTATGAAAACCATTGCTTTACTCTTCTTTGGAGATGCCTGTCCTCCACCTTGCATCCCATCTGTTACTGTTCCCTTTAATATACAGTCTGAGTGGGAGGGCAGATGGGTCCACAGCCTCAACTTGCTGCCGCCTCCTCTCCTTTTCTGGGTCTCACATGATAGCTAGCTGCCTTCTGAGTCACTTGATAAATGGATTGGAGCAGTGTTCCTAAGTGTTGGTGTGTGCTACCTCCCACACTCAAAGAAGTCAACTTAGTACTCAGTGGTGCAATATGTCAGGTTATGAGTACAGTGCTTCTTCTTCTTCTTTTGTTTGTTTTTCTTTTGCTTTTTGTTTTTATGTCTGGGGCCAGGACTCAAACTCAGTACATGACACTTTTGCTCATTGGCTAGTGTTCTACCAAGTGAGCCATGCCTCCAACCCCAGTACGAAGCTTCTTGGTCAGTGTCACCCCTTCCTCCATTCTTCCTCATTATTCCCCCTCCCATCCCAGCCCCCTCAGTTTCTGCATAATGTCCATTGAATGTAATTACTGCAGTTGCTCACCCTTTCTCCCTCCATGCATGTCCTCCCTGCCCCTGCACTACCAGCATTGTCCATTCATCCCCAAATATGTTTCTGCTTCTTGAAGTTGATTTGCTTAAGCAGTTCAGCAATACCCTGTTCTTATCTTAGAGATGTGTTATCTAATACAGGACCCACAATACTATATGGCTATTTAAATTTAAAAGTATATGTATGTATTCACAATGAATTATAGTATACATGTATGACTATACACACATTTGTTATTTTAGTCTTATACTATTGTTTCACTAGCTTGCTCTTTCTATACCTTCCTTCCTCCTTTCCTCCCTCCCTCCTTCCCTTCCTTCCTTCCTTCCTTCCTTCCTTCCTTCCTTCCTTCCTTCCTTCCTTCCTTCCTTCCTTCCTTCCTCCTATCATCTCAAGTTACCTACCTCTCAAGTTCCATGTTCACATATGTACATGGAATCTAATGGCTGTATTTGCCCACTGTTTATCTCTCTATTCATCTGCCTTCTTTCTTAAAGAAAGTTTCCATACATCCTGGCAATACGACACATATCCAAAGGAACAAGGCTGCCTTGGATTTTGTGGCAGACAGCAATTCTTTTCTGAGGGCAGCCATTCTGTATTTACATCTCTGCTTCATGAAGAGCAGGATCATTGTCCCCACAGAATGCAGCTAGATGGCATATGGAGCATGAGTGGACAGGAAGAATGCTCTCCTCCCTCTACTAGCACCACTTCTGGCAGACGGGTGAGGTTTTCTTCTGAATGTGGGAAAGAGATGCTGTTAGGATAAGAGTAATTATCAGACATTAGTTAAAATCCCATTTAGGGAGTGGTATGTTGCTGCTACTTTAAAAGAGGTTTGTTAACCCTCCAAGTTTGAAGGAGAGATTAATTAGTGTCAATGAAGGATCTGTAAGATAAAAACAAATTAAGCCCGCTTATCCAGCCTTGCCTGGGTGTCCTTGAGTTGCATTTCCTTTGTGACAGGGACAGTGTTTGGTTTGATCTAGTCTAGCTGATGACAAGGGAAAGGGACCTCCCATTTTCTGTCTAGTGTGCCAGACATCATGATAGGTACTTTAAAAGAAGGAGGCATCTTTGAACTAGGATTTCTCATTGTTCCCACCCAGCCCACTGAGGAATATTTGCTAAATTGAGGTATTTGTGCCCTCGGACTATCTCTGTGACATAGATTGAATCCTCTGTTTTGAGCGACCCCTCCCAAATCACTCGATTATTTACTTCCATTTCATTCAGACAGGAAAAACAAGTAAGGGGTTAAAACATCCAGGCTGTTTGTTTCCTCTAAGCCTTCCCACTTACACTACAAGAGTTGCTCCAGAAGATATTTTGGAAAAATATTCTTTTAAAATGTGGCAAGAGGTCAGATCTCTATCTAACATAGCCTTTCTTAATTTTTTTCCTTTGTTCAGTTGTACTGCTGATAGCATTTCATCATTTTCCTTTCATATATTTGAACTTGTAGTCTAGAGTTTTTCTGAGATGTATCTCATTTCATTTACTGTAACTATTTGTAAGTTTAGGCAAATCATTGCAGATAATTTAAATGCACTTAAATCTTTCCTTTTTATCATTGTGGTATTTACTCATCTCAAGTCTTACACTGTGCATCTAATTTTAGCTTCTGAAAATAGGTGCACCTTTCACCCAACTCTACCCTGTTCCATTTATTTCAATTGATTTTGCTAGCAGTGTAATCTGAGACCAATTTAAACTGCCTGAGATTTGATGGTTTTTGTTTTGTCTTTTTTTTTTTTTGCTTTGAAAAAAAAAATAAAAAGAGAAAGTCAGACTCACTTCATAGAGTTCCAAATAAGGAACAAACCAGGCAGTGTAGTAAAGCACTTAGAGATTTTATTTTGAACTCATAGGGTCAAAACAGGACCCAGATTTATTCTCCTGGCTAAAACAACAAAAAAACTGACCTAGAATATATGAAATAGTTATTTATTTGTAATAATTATTACTTTGTAGTAAAATATACATAACTCCATAAATATAAATAATTCTTGAGAGTTGGGAAATCAAATGAGGTAAACCCTGCAATTGCCCTCAACTTTAAAGATTTTTTAAAGATTTTAAAGAGCCAGGCCCCAGTGGCTCACGCCTGTAATCCTAGCTACTCAGGAGGCTGAGATCTGAAGATCGCAGTTCGAAGCCACCCCAGGTAGGAAAGTCTGTGACACTGTTATCTTCAATAAACCACCAGAAAACTGGAAGTGGCACTGTGGCTCAAGTGGTAGAGCACTAGCCTTGAGCTGAGGGACAGTGTCCAGGCCCAGAGTTCAAGCCCCATGGCAGATGATGACAAAAAAAAAAAAAAGTTTCTAGGCAGTCCACAGTTAGGGAGAACTAGGCAAAGTAATTTTCAGAACAAAGAAAATTGCCAAAAACAAGAAACATTTTATAAAGATAAAAGGGGGATCATTCCTTCAAGGATCATGATATTCGCAAACACATATGTACCTAATCAATACATTAAAATACATTGGGCAAAAACTAATAGAACTGAAAGAGAAATAGCTCAATCTATAAAAAGATTTCAGCAGCTTCCCATTTTTACTAGAGAAACAGATTAGTCAACAATGTGACAGATTAGTAGATTCAAAATGATTTTAAGTAAGGTTATAAAAATTATAGATGATTTAAAATAAGGAACAATAAAACCATATTTTCTAAGAAAGAGATTTAGATGATAGAGCAGTTAAGACAACTGTGAAGGACTTGGATTGGGAGGAGGAATTTGGGCACTTTCCTGAGGTGCTGAAAGTACAGTAAAAGCCCTGACAAAAGTAGGGTGAGTCATGTATAATTGAAGAGGACAGAGTATTCTATGTTAGTTCCTCCGGGATGGGGTAAGAGGTACAAGATGACACAAATATTTCTCTTTTCCTGCCACAAACACTTCTCAGACTATTTTGTGAGACTGCATTCCTCTAAGACCAAAGTAAACATTTGTTAAAACTCCATTTTACCTAAATAAAAAATCCAGAAGATGAGGATATTGTTTTTAAACAATAAGCAGATCCCCCCCCCCAGCCCATATGACAGTCCAGTATATGTCTGAAAAAGCATTCTTCTCCCCATGTGGTCATTTGGAAACCCAGATTCCCTTCATCTTAATTCTCTGCTTTTTTCCCTCTGTTATCAAAATTCTGCTAGAATTAGCTATAAAGGGGAAGGAAAACCAGAAGCAAGTAAAAGAATCTTTTACTACTTCAGGCCTAGATATGGCATGCTCCATTGGTTGAAATTGAGACACTGTAGGATGCGGCCCAACTGCATCCAGAAGAAAAGTAGTGAACTGGTATTTGTAAACACCAGCATTTCACAGTCTCTATGTTTCTGATGATCTAGGAGCCACCCTGCTTATTTGGACACTGAGTCTAACTCACAATTCTCATTTTCTTTTCTTTCTAAAAATAAAAGATGTGTATGTATGTGTGTGTGGGCAGGGCACACAGGTACATACTGTGGCTGGAACCCAGGGCCTTAACCTCTTGCTTAGTTTTTTAGCTCAAGGATGGAACTTTACCCCTTGAGCTAGACCTTCACTTCCCACATTTTATTTGCTAGGTGGATATAATGGTTTTTATTATGCTAAATGCTCATGAAAAGAATTTGTATTGTAGTCAAATGTGGATATTTTTCTAACATCATTGAATGGAACACAGAAATATACAAAGTCTCAATATAGAAATAGAGGTGTAGCTCAGTAGAACATCTGTTTAGCAGGTGTAAAACTGTAGGTTTCATTGTTGGCACAAAAGGATAGAAAAAAGGAAGAAAGAAAAAAGAAAAAGAAAGGAAGGAAGAAAGATTGATGCATTTTCAATTCCCAGGTAGTTAAAGAAAAGAAAAGAATCTGATTTAATTTGGGTGCTTCATTTTGGAGATAAGTAATCTGAGAGGCAGAAAGAGGCTAAATCATGTGTCTGAATCTATATAGCTCTCTGTAGACAGCCAGAATTGAAACTTAGTTGATATTATTGTGTACTTTAAATACTAGTGAAAACTTTTCAATAGAAAATATTCATGCTTTATTTTTATTTTTAATTTTTGCCAGTCCTGAGGCTTGAATTCAGGACCTTTTGCTCAAGGCTAGCACTCTACCACAGTGTCACTTCTGGCTTTTTCTGTTTATGCTAGGCAAGTATGCTACCACTAAGCTACATTCCTAGCCCTCATATTTTATTTTTATTTTTGCCAGTCCTGGGGCTTGAATCTGGGCACTGTCCCGAGCTTCTTTTTTTGCTAAAGGCTAGCACTCTACAACTTGAGCCACAGTGCCACTTCTAGCCTTTTCTGTTTCTGTGGTATTGAGGAATGGAACCCAGGGCTTCATGTATACTAGGCAAGCACTCTACCACTGAGCCACATTCTCAGCCTTGTGTTTTATTTTTAAAAGGCATAGGTCAATTAAATAATTTAGAGACAGTAGGATTTTATATAGTTGCAAAAAGAAAGATCATTTTTTAAAAATTCTTTTAATTTTTAATTCTTTTATTTTATCTTTGGTTGGTTGTAGGGCTTGAGCTAGGGGCCTAGGTGCTGTCCCTGAGCTCTTTTGCTCAAGACTAGTGTCTACCACTTTGAGCCACACAGTACCGCTTCTGGTTTTCTGGTGGTTAATGGGAGGGAAGAATCTGACAGATTTTCCTGCCTGGGCTGGCTTTGAACCACAATCCTCAGATATCAGCCTCCTGAATAGCTAGGATTATAGGCATGAGCTACCAGTGCCTGGCCTCATTTTTATTTTAACAGACATTTTATTTTAATTCTGGAGACAATAGCGAGAATATACTATAGAAGTGCCTGCTAGGTTCTTCTCCTTCTCCTTCTCTCCTCCTCCTCCTCCTCCTCCCTCTTCTTTTTTCTTCTTTCTTCTTCTTCTTTTTGTGGCTAGTCCTGGAGCTTGAACTCAGGGCTTGGGCACTGTCCCTGAGCTCCTATTGCTCAAGGCTAGCACTCTACCACTTGAGCCCCAGAACAATCTCTGACTTTTTCTGTTTATGTGGTACTAAGGAACCAAACCAGGGCTTCATGCATGCTAGGCAAGCACTCTACCGCTAAGCCACATTCCCAGCCCAGTTTCTACTTCTTTAGGAAATAGTTGATCAATTTTCATGGCTTTTATAATTACTAATTTAGAACAAGTCAAAAAAATGACAATAAAAGTTGCCTTTGCTTTTAGGATAGCAATATTATTTAGTATACTGACTTGCATTGCAGAAAACATTCTTTTAAACTTCTAATCTCTTTAAGTGCTGTTATTTTCTACCACCCTCAAAGATACCTCGCATACATGGACTTGAAGCTAAGCATTAAAGGATTTCACATAAATAGCTTTTCCAGACAACGTTTAATAATTTTAGAAGGAACTCTTTCTTAATCTTGTCATGGACTTATTTAGCACCTTAAATTGTGTTGGTATTCTTCATTCTACAGAGCTGAGTAACTGAGAAAGAAATTTGAAGCCATACTACTTAGGTTTCTGTGCTGGCTATGTATGACCTGCTGTATGACCCAAGGTACATTCATTTCTCTGTGCCTCAGTCTCCTCATTTGTAAAAGTAGCTATGAAAATTAAAAGCTAATATGTATATTTGGCACTTAAAACAGTTCCTTATACTAACTATATACTAGCTCAAAAAGTCACAGCTTTCATGGAAGGGGGGAAGAATTTATTAATTAATAAAATGAAATACACATTATTAGTTAATGAAATACAACTTGTGATAAGTGACAGAAAGGAAAAAATACAAGGTGCTATTAGAGTGTTAACGAGGGAACCAGATTTGGCTTGGCATTGTATTATAGAATTCTCACATTTTAGCTTCTCTTATTGATGTGATTTTTTTTTTGAAAGCAAGAATCACATCTTAATCTTCCTTATGCAATTGTCAGGTGGCATGGTATCTGGTGCATAGCAGGGGTTCCAGACTGCTTTGGAAAGAGAGATTAAAGGAAAGAAAGAAAAAAAATCTACAGGTATCATGATGAGACTATAAAGCTATATGAAGCCAGTGTTCTGCAGGGGGTAGGGGAGTGGATTTTGCTCCCTGGTGCCCTAGGCAGAGGCCCAGTGCTTCCTGCTGAGGGTCAGCCTCCCAGCCACTCCGGCCTCTGCAGCTTAATGAGGATGTATCCATTTATGCATCCAGGCTGTTCACTTTGTTCAAAGCAGCCCCTCAGGTCTTCCCAGAGGACTGGTTTGCTTATTTTATACGGAGTTTTTAGAATACTGATGACATGTTTGATAATCAGGGAGTCTTGGGAAGAAGGCTGCTTATCTCTGGAAAAGACAGCAGGCTACATTTGAAGGCAGACTTTCCTCCTCTTGTGAGAGCTAGCTGATTGCAGACAGGCGGCTTCAGCCCTGCCTGGGGTCCAGGGTGACAGGTTATTCTACAGAGAACTTGGGGAGCTGCGATTGGGGATTTCAGGCACAACATCACAGAAGACAATCTGGAAAATCATGATAAGTTTAAACAATGTATACATAAGTTAAGAAAGACCAGGAAGATACTGAATTGTTTGAACTTCTGTTTTAAATTGTATTAACATAGATTAAAGCCTATTTAAAAAAATGCAATTCTTTTTCTGGTTCCAGGGTTTGAACTCAGGGCCTCAAAGCTCTGGCTTGGCCTTACTTGCTCATGGCTGGCACTCTACCACTTAAGCCATGCCTCCAGCCCACTGTTATGCTAGCAAATTGGAGATGGAGTCTCTTGACTTCTGCCCTGGCTCTTTTCAAACCTTAGTCTTCTAGATCTCAGCCTCCTGAGCAGCTAGGATTATAGACATGAGACACCAGTTCCCATCTCAAAATACTTCATAGCATGAAGTAATATCAAGGAGCATTTATATAATTTCCTATGTGCTAGGCATCATTCAGAGGGCTTATATATTTACTTATTTAATTTTGTTCAGGCCCTGGGCTTGAACTCAGAGCACTGACCTTTGGCTTTTTTACTCAAGGCTAGCACTCTACCACTTGAGCCATAGTTCCACTTCTGGGTTTTTAGTAGTTTATTGCAGACAAGTGTCTCACAGACTTTCCTAGTTAGGCTGGCTTTGAAGCTCTTGAGTAGTTAGGTTTACAGGCATGAGCTACCAGTGCTCAGCTCTGGGAGTTTTATATGTATAAATTCATTTTCTAAGTATTCTATGATTTAGGTCATGTTATCTCTATTTTACACTTGAAAAAAGTAGGCCCAAGAGCTGAAGTCACCCACTTAAAGTGTGTGAAGAGCTAGCATAAAGATTTAGTTAAAAGATAAGGAAGGGAAGGCCATTTCTGAATTCTTTCCATATTTGTCAGGGTACACTTCTCTGTCCTGAGACCTTTCAACATTATTAACATCAACCAGATTCCTATTTTATTTCAGGATCTCCATTTAGAAGTCTCTTGGAGTTAGATTTGTTCCAGACAGGCAGAACAGGCCTTAGCATTGGCTCCATGAGAGGAAACATGAAGAAAATATGGAGGAATGAAAATAAGCCACGTGGACTGACAGAGTGCCTGTTGGGAACACCAGCCAGTCTGTAGCATCCTCTGGATTCCAAGCATGTTTGCAGTCAGGCTATAAAAAAATTAGGCTCTTTGGTAATGATTAATATTTACACACCTTTCCAGATGCTGTATTGCATAAAGTCAATACTTTATGTAGTTTAGCTATCAAAATAGTCATTTGGAGGTAAAGAATATATTTATACAAATAAGTAGGCTGAGATCTGAATAGCTTACTCAAGGTAAGGGGGCTAGTTAGTACAAGGTGGACTTAAATTTAAGTCTATGATTTTTAAAACTACCACTTTCTATGACACCAGTGAAGAGTGAAATATCCAGTCAAGCCTACCAATCCCCTCCTTTCCTTCAGTCATTCTAAGTTCTCTCACCTTGTGAGAATTTGGATCTTGATTGAACCCCAAAGCCATATGCTGAAGGCCTGTCACCAGCCTGTGGAGATATTGGGAGCTTGTACAACCTTTACAGGGCTGCCCCTAGAGTATGCCCTTAAAGAAGAGACTGTGATCTTGGCCTCTCTTGCGTGCCTCTCTTTGTTTCCTAGCACCCTAAGGAAAGCAACTATGGTCTGCTTGTCATAGTGTCCCCCAACCCTACAGGCCCAAGGCAATAGCGCCAAGTGACCGTAGGTTGCAAAAGTCTGAAACTATGAGACATAATAAATCTCTTCCCCTTTTTAGTCATTTATTACAGATATTGTGTCCCAGGGACAGAAAACAGACTATAAGGCTTTTTCACCTTTGACTCCTGCCAGAGGCTTCAGGACCTGACAGTAGCCTGGCTGGGGGTGGTAGTATTGATGGTGGTGATATGTGGGTTAATAAAACCAGGCAATACTGGCATGTCTGAGGAGGATGAAGTGTCTGGCCATGACAGATGACGTCACAGAAAGACACAAAAGTGTTAGTGGGATCCCAAGTCCTCTCTTTATCATGAAGCTGCTCAGGAACGGTCTATCCATACTATCTTGAAACAGACAACATCAAACAGCCCAGACTTTGGCTCTGTGTCACCACTGAAGTGGTCAACCAAGGAAGCATTAGCACATTTCTCTTTTCTAGGAATTAAAGAACCACAGCTATGTCCTTGAGTGTGTTAAACAATGTTAAGTAGAGGGAGGGGCAGGAAGGAGGTGAATATGGTGGTTTATAGGCAGGAGATGAGAGAAACCACATGGCTCATTTGCCCAGCACTAATGGATGTGAAGTAAAGACTCTTGATGCCAACAGTGCTGCAGTCTTGAAACAAGAAGAACTGAGAACAAGAGAAGTCCATTAGTGTCATGTTTGTGTTTCTCTTTCTTGGATGCTGGATTCCAGGCTCACAGGGAGAAAAAAACCCAACACTTTACATCCTCAAGAGCAGTGCTCATTAATGTCAAATTATCCCTATAGGCAGAAGACAAAAAGATCCAGCAGTGTAAACAAAGGACTTTAGAAACTGTAACTCAGGCTGTAACTCTGAAGTCTTGAAAGATGACTAGTTGATAATTGGGGATGAGGTTTGTTCCTTCACCTCTTACATCTACACAATCTTAGCAAGGGATAGCCTCACCTATACAGAGGCTGAATCAAGTCCCACTAACTAAAAAGCCATCAACATCACAAGACTCATTAATAGGAACTCTATGTATTTTATCTCTGTGCTATCTCTATTGTTAATTTTACAAACACAAAATTGATTTGATGTACAAAAGTAAAAATCACCACCTTCAGACAATAATATCTATTATTTATAAGCATTTGCTATGGGCCAGATTCCTCTTCCTCCACTCTCCCCCCATCATGGGGCTTGAACTTAGGGCCTGGGCACTGTCCCTGAGCTCTTTTGCTCAAAGCTAGTGCTTTACCACTTTGAGCCACTCTTAAACTTCTGTTTTTCTGGTGGCTAATTGGAGATAAGGGTCTCATAGACTTTCTTACCGAGGCTGGCTTTTAACTATGATCCTTAGACCTCAACCTCCTGTGTAGCTAGGATTACAGGCATGTTACCATGCCTTCTTATTCCTGCACCAGGCAGTATGATCACTGGAAAATCAACCCCTCAAACCTAACGTTGGTCTGGAAATTTAAAAATCGAATTGATTTTGGCAGGCCCTGCTAGTTCACACCTGTAATCCTAGCTACTCAGGAGGCTGAGATCTGAAGACTGCAGTTCAAAGCCAACCAGGACAGGAAAGTCTGTGAAACTTTTAGCTTCAATTAACCACCCCAAACTGTAAGTGGATCTGTGGCTCAAGTGGTAGAGTATTAGCCTTGAGCAAAAACAGCTTAGGGCTAGCACCAGGCCCTGAGTCTAAACCCCAGGATTACTGTATGCAAGCCCCAAGACAGACATAGACACAGACACAGACATAGACACAGATACACAGACACACACACAGACACACACACACAGAAACACACAAACACACACACACAGACACACAAAATCTACTTCATTTCTAACCATAATTTTCCTTTTCTTTTCTTCATTTCTTTTTCTTTTTCTTTTTTTTTGCTGAATTTGCTTCTTGAACAATCTGTTGAGGCTGAGACTTTTTTTTGTTTTTTGTTTTTTTTGGGTCCGGTCGTGGGGCCTGAACTCTGGGCCTGGGCAGTATCCCTCAGCTCTTCAGCTCAAGGCTAGCGCTCTACCACCTGAGCCACAGTGTCACTTCCGGCTTTTTTTCTTTTTGCTTATGTGGTGCTGAGGAATCGAACCCAGGGTCTCATGCATGCAAGGCAAGCGCTCTACCACTGAGCCACCTTCCCAGCCCCTGTTTTTGTTTTTTGTCAGTTGTGGGTCTTGAACTCTGGGCTTGGGCGCTGTCCCTGTGCTCTTCAGTTCAAAGCGAGCGCTCTACCACTTGAGCCACAGCGCCACTTCTGGTTTTCTAGTGGTTTATTGGAGAGAAGAGTTTCATGGACTTTCCTGCCCAGGCTGGCTTTGAACTGCAATCCTCAGATCTCAACCTCCTGAGTAGCTAGGATTACAGGTGTGAGCCACCGGTGCCTGGCGAGGCTGAGACTTTTAAAGAACCACTTTAAAATATATTCCACAGCTATTAAATGATGGAAATGAGACGGAATGCTGATTCTCTAATATCAAATGCTTGTTCTTAACTTTAAAATAGCACATAACTATGCACTGAAAACTTTCTCAGAAGCAGAACTCCAGGATGGCATTGTCTGTAGTGAGCTGCTATGGTGCTAGGCATAACAACTGGCTCAGAATTCCCCAATACTTCTTTCCTTTACCTCTCTAATTTTACTGGATGCTTGATGCAAAACCATAGGTAGAGGCAAAGAAGCAACTTTATCTTCACTTTTAAATGTAGAAATTGAGCTTCTAGTGGTTGATTGACTTGGCCAAGTTCACAGAAATAGAGTGAGTTTTGTGGTAAACAGAATTATATCTTTTTCCTTTTTCTGTACCAGTACTTGCACTTGAACTCAGGGCCTGGTCACTGTCCCTTAGTTTTGCTCTCTAGGCTAAGACTCTACCACTTGAACCATAGATCCATTTCTGGCTTTTTTTTTGGCATCAATCTTGGGGCTTGAAATCAGGGTCTGGGCACTGTCCCTGAGCTTCTTTTGCTCAAGGCTAGCACTCTACCACTTGAGTCACAGCACCACTTCTAGCTTTTTCTGCTTATGTGGTGCTGAGGAATCAAACCCAGGGCTTCATGCATGCAAGGCAAGTACTCTATCACTAAGCCACATTCCCTTCCCACTTCTGGCTTTTTAATAGTTAACCGGAGATGAAAATCTCATGGACTTTCCTGCCCAGACTAGCTTTGAACCATGATTTGTAAATCCTAGCCTCCTGAGTAGTAGGATTATAGGTTTGAGCCATTGGCGTAGCAGATTTATTCATTTTTAAATGCCCAGTACTGTAAGTGGCGCATATTTGACTTTCAATAAATATTTTTCTAGAATGAGGAAAGAAGACAGAAAGGAGGAAGGAACAGAAGGGTCTGTTTTCACAACTGCAAGCCAAGGCCAGCATGCAGTGAATAACAACTGAGTGCTGGTTAGCATTCCTTCACCCTCATGCCTCCGCTCAGTCCATGATCAGCAATTCCAAGCTTAGATCTCAGAACTTCAGTGTTAAGGACATCTGAGGCTTCCATAATCATTCTCCAAGTATGCGTCATTCTCCTCTCCATCTGTTTATATAACAAGTCTAACCACAAGCATTGTTGCTGATTATATTCTAGAAATGACCTAACAATGTTTTATTTAATGATCTTCAATCATTTCCATCTGGTCTGTGGGTGTCTCCAGTCATTATTCATCAATGGAACTTTGCAAACACAAACACATATGTATGAATATAATAAAGACTCTATAATTTACATTAATTGATGAGAAGGTCTATCAGAATTGCCTAAAAAGTTTGTTTTGTTAATTTTAATCTTATGATGTAATTATTTAATGAGCTTGTGGATAGATGGAAAAAACAGTAGAAAGGGAGTCTTGTGAACTGGACTTGATTAAGAAAGGAGTTGAGGTAAGATGTAGGGGGCAAGAAAGAGAAGGGAAGGGAGGTAGCTAGGTACATAAGTTGTAACATTGGGGGCTGGGAAGGTGGCTCAGTGGTAGAGCGCTTGCCTTGCATGCATGAGGCCCTGGGTTTGATTCCTCAGCACCACATAAGCAGAAAAAGCCAGA
>NW_012267267.1:7810732-7815440 GCF_000151885.1 Dipodomys ordii
TGGAGATAAGGGTCTCATAGACTTTCTTACCGAGGCTGGCTTTTAACTATGATCCTTAGACCTCAACCTCCTGTGTAGCTAGGATTACAGGCATGAACTACCAGTCAGTGCCTGGCTCAGTCCCTGTTTGAAGTGTTTTATAAATCCTAACCCATTTAACTCTTATGATAGTGCTAATACAGAAAACAGTTGCATCTCCACTTTCAAAAAAGAAGAGCCATAGTGGAGTGTCTTGTCATTGCATTTTATATACCACTGCAATCACCAGCCACCTAAAACAATTTATGAGTATTACCTCATGCCTTGGAGGAAGTAGGGTTTTAGCCAGACCACAGCAGAGGCAGCTCTTCTCTGCTCCATGAGGTCTGGGACCACAGCCTGCATAACCTGAATAGCTGCTGGTCAGACGGCTCTCTTTCTGCATGGTTTCCCCAACATGCCTGGATTGAACTTCCTCTTAGCATGGCGGTCTCTGGATAGTTGAGCTTTCATGGTGTTGATGACTCCAAAGGCAAGTGTTCCAAGAGCTCTTAGTGGCAGCTACAAGGTACAGGTTGCTTTTTTCCTTCTTCTCTGTCTCTGTCTCTGTCTTTCTCTCTCACTCACACACACAGATAAACTCATAGCAGGTCTCACTATGTATCCAAAGATGACCTCCTTCTTCAGTCTTCCAAGTGCAAGGATTACAAATCTTCTTATGGCAGACTCAGAACCTCCACGTTACTTCTGCCAGATAAATCATTAAGACTAGTCAACATTCAAGGGAAAGGGAACATAATTTTACTAAATAGGAGGCTATCAACAAATTTAGATCTCTCTCTCTCGCTCTCTCTCTCTCTTTCTCTCTCTCCCTTTTGCCAGGTCTGGGGCTTGAACTCTGGGCCTGGGCTTAGTCTCTGAGCTTTTGTGCACAAGGCTAGTAGTGCTTTACCATTTGATCTACAGCTCCACTTCCAACTATTTTTTTGGTAGTTTTTTAGTGAAGATAAGAGTCTCATGGACTTTGCTGCCTGGGCTGGCTTTGAACTATGATCCTCAGATCTCAACCTTCTGGGAGTTAGGATTCTAGTTGTGAGTCACCAGTACTAAGCTAGAATTATTTTAAATCAGTGAGGTGGGCTGGGGGTGTGGTTCAAGTAGTTGCTAGCCTAGCCACTATGAAACCCTGAATTCAAACTCCAGTCTTACAGAAACATCAATGACTTAATCAGTGAAGTGTGTGGTCCATGCTTGTGGCCCCAATACCCAGGAGGCTGAGGCAAGAGGATCATGAGTTTGAGGCCAGCCTGGGTTATCATTTAAACCTACCAAAGTGAATAATCAAATCATAGAGCTAGTGAGCTGAAAGTATTTTAGCTCAAGATACTTTTAACAACTAAATCTAGAAGCTGAATTTATATATCATTTACACATAATAGATATCATACCCTGGCACTCACTTGTAATTTAGTTGTTGGGAAAATTAATGTTTTCTCTGAAAGATGTCACATTTCTCATTTCTCCTCCTTTCATAAACATTTGTTAAACACTACTTTTGTGCTAAGTACTGTCCTAGTTGTTAGGGATAAAAATCAAACACACTTCCATCCCTACTCTTAAATATCTTACAGTCTGACAAGGAAGAAAATGTATACTTAAATATTGTTTGAGGTGCTTAACATCACATGATAAGAGGTAATATGGAAACTGAAGAGAAACACCTAATTCCAGTATAGGAGTCTGGGAAGGATTTCCAAATAGGAGTTGGGTAATATATTAGGGGATTAAAAGGAGATAGTCAAGTATTATGGGCCAAATGTCTCATCAAAATTTGTATGTTGGAATCCTAACCTCCCAGTGTGTTTATATTTGAAATGGAGCCTCTAAGGAAACTGTTAAAGAGACATGAGGTGATAAATCTGGGGCCTTGTTCAAATAGGATTAGTTCTCTTATAGGAGGAGATACCAGAGAACTCCTGATGTCTGTTACATAGAGACCCAGCAAGAAGATGGCACTCTCCAAGCCAGGAAGACAGCCCTCACCAGAAAGCAAATGAGCTGGAAACTTGGCCTTGGACGTCTAGCCTCCAGACCAGTAAGAATACAAGATTGTATTGTTCTAGCAATCTAGGCTGTAGGATTTCATTGTGGCATCTCCAAGCTGATTAAGACAACAGGTAAAATGGGAAGAAAGACTATTCTGAGGAGATGTACCAGTATATTCCAGCAAATAAGAACTTAAGGAGCTTGGCATATATAGTGAATATCCATACTTCATTACAATGGAAGACATAGAGGGTATTTATGGGTAATAGGCCAGAACAATGCACATCTCATCATCTTGAGTTTCTGAATTAGCTGATTCGGGGTGGCTCAAACTCTGGATTTCTTTTTACATAAGAAAAGTTCCCATATTGCTTGGACCACCTTGCCATAAGTGTCCTATTCTTTGTGTTCAAAAGTATTGAACCACTTAGTATGAATTTTGGTTTTATGTTACAGAAATTCCTGAATAATCATGAATTAAATAATATAGAAATTTTAATTAATATTTGAATATTTGAAGTCTAGGGAAAATAGCCCATGATGGTAAAACCTTGGGTTTCTTTATCAGTGTAGTACATCAATCTCAATAAATGGATTTGGAATCATGTTAGAAGGTGCATCTATCATTTCTGCCATACTACCAGCTATATGGATGGGGACAACTTATTTTTTTTTATCAATTGTTGGGCTTGAACTCAGGTCCTGGGCACTGTCCCTGAGCTCTTGTGTTCAAGGATGGGGCTCTACCATTTTGAACCACAGCTTCACTTCCAGTTTTCTGGTGCTTAATTGGAGATAAGAGATTCACAAACTTTCCTGCCTGCAGTGGCTTCAAACTGCGATCCTCAGATAGATCTAAGCCTCCTGAGTTGCTAGGATTATAGGCATGAGCCACCAGTGCCCCACAAGGGGACAACTTTCATATCTTACCTTTCTGCTGGCAGAGAAACCACACACTCTTCTACAGGTACACCATTGTTTAGAACTTAATTGCATGAGCCTTCTTCAGATGCTTGACAGGTGGTCTTTACTATTAGACAGCTTTAATTTCAGGTACAGATCTGGAATTTTACAAAAGAGGAGGAGGTACAGGGGCTGAGAATGTGGCTAGGTGATAGAGTGCTTGCCTAGCATGCATGAAGCCCTGGGTTCGATTCTTCAGTACCACATACACAGAAAAAGTCAGAAGTGGCACAAGTGGGCAGTATCCAAGCCCTGAATTCAAGCTCCAGGACTGGCAAAGAAAACAAAAGAGGAAGAGGAATATTGAGGAATGTTTTCCAGTCTCCACCACCTTGAGAATCCCCCTAAATCATCTAAACACAATACAGTTTCATGGAGACAGGCAGAAGAAGGTGGAAATAAATACAATGGTGGATTTCATGGGTCATGCAGGGCTAATTCTGATGTAATGAGACTTGGTCATAGTTTCTGACATGAAACCAGTTTCTTGCTGAAACTATATATTTTTTTCTCTCCTACTCTTTGTGTGTGTGTGTGTACGTACATATATATTCTTTCCTACTCTTTGTAAAACTATTTTTATGGACTTTTATAAAAAGCCTTTTCATCTTCATCAAGAAGGAAGAGAGAATATTTTTTGTTAGTGGCACATATATCCTACTTATTGCATAATATTTCACAGTCTATAAATTCTTCTGTATCACCCAGCTTCCTAAGTGCCCCCCTTAAAGCCTACCTAAACAAAAAAAAAACCAAAAACACCCCCCACAGAAAACAGATGCCATAATAAAGAGTGGCTGAGATCCTAATCATCAGGGTGTCAGGGACCTCTGGGAAATGATGAGATCATGAGGACAGAGCCCTTATGAAAAAGACCCCAGAGGGGTAGTTCACTCTTTCCACCACATACAACACAGAAGGGTATGAGGAAGTGGACATAAAACAGATGGCAAATCTGCTGGAACCTTGATCTCACACCTCCCAGCCACCTCTATTTTGGGTATAAGCTACATAAGTTATGGCACTTGGTTATAGTAGCCTAAACAGACCAAGGCACTAAGAAGTAATTTCCCAAGTTTACTTTTTTCAGAATGCATGAAATACTTATTTTTTTTATTATCAATGATTACTGAGTAGACTACAGCCCCAACCTCTTTGTAAATTGCTGACCACTTTCTTTACTTTTCACTGCAGGAAGGACCGCAAGGGATTTCCTCTTCAGTTGATTTCCTGATCCTCTCCATACTAATGTTGAGGGTATAGGTTGCATTTGACCTCTTCTCTTTTTCTCAGCCTCCATATTTGCTAACTCTGTTTCTCACTACTTGCTGCAGTGAAGGGAATCTTTTCATGAAGACAGTTCTTTTCTGACTGGAATCTATATCTTTCCCTCCACAAAGTTGTGGTATCATGAAACTTGGCATCTCAGATTTCAGGGGTCAGTTTCCATTCATTACCTCTCTCTCAACATGTTCTCATTGTATTTTGGAATAGTCATGGGCCACTATACTTTGTTCAATCATTCTGTCTAAACTGTGAGTGTCAGCCAGATGGGAGAGAAACAGAGGTGTGACAACGAAGCATTTGAAGGACTTGCCTGGTTGGCAGAGAGGCCTTGGATCTTGATGCCTTCTTATTCCTGCACCAGGCAGTATGATCACTGGAAAATCAACCCCTTCAACCTTACGTTTGTTCTGGAAATTTAAAAATCGAATTGATT
>NW_012267267.1:7818120-7821682 GCF_000151885.1 Dipodomys ordii
AAAAACACAAAAGTTTTAACATTGGAGTGTGGTGGCCACATCTCAGAAGTTTGATCCTCACTTACATTTATAGATTTGGATGTGTAAATGTTGATATTGCCAGGAATGATCTACTCCAAGTAAGACATGTCCAAGTGCATACAATATGTATATGAATCATACCAAAGAAAAGCTACAAGAGACTAAGACAAAAGATAATACTAGTTTCTTAGGCTCATTTGAAAATCATCTATCATGTGGACGAATTATTTATGTCAGATGATTAGCACATTATCTTGGGGGAAGTTCTCATAATAAACCAATTTTGATCCATTAGGTCACATTGTGTTACAAGCAACAGGAACTACAGTTCAAAATAGGTGACAAAAATGGGAAGATTCTGTTTTCTAGACAGTAATGGGAAGTCCAAAGCAGAGTGAGGACAATTGGGTTGATCTAGGCACTTACCTGCTTATATTTATAGGTGCCTTTCCTCTGCCTTCTGTAAGGTCAAGTTCACTCTAAGCTGATTTATTTTATGGTGCAAAAATGGCTGCACTGGCTTTCATCTACATACCATGTGGCCTAGAATGGAGGTGAATTGAGAAAGATGGAGAGAGGAAAGAGATCGAGAGAAAGGGGAGTCTGGAGGTTGAGAAGGTAATAGCGTCATAACACACATTACTGTCAGAAATATTATTAAGTGAAGTAAGCCAGGTCCAAAGAAACATAGGTCCCATGGTTTCCCTTATTTGCAATAACTAGTATATGTCTGAGACAAGCAGAAAAGGTCAGATAAGTTGATGTTAGGGGAATGAACCCCAAGATAAGTATTCAAGTGTTTGTTTTTCTTTCATGCCATTGTTTCTAACATATTTATAAGATGATTTCTATGTTGCTTTGTATGTCCCTCTCCCATGGTATAACCCCTGTTTTCACTGTATTTGATATTGGTATAATTTGTGGAGGGGAAGGGCAAAAACAAATGGTTTAACTAGGGATACAGGTAGACCCATTGCAACAATGAGATGTACAAGTCGTTATGTCGAACTTCACAACTTTGGTGTGTGGGGGTAGGATCGGGTGCGGGGTGGTGGGGAGAGTATTGGAAGGGAGGGGAAACAAAGAGGAGGCAACAATGCTTGATAAGAAATGTACTCATTACCTTGCCCATGTAATTGTAACCCCTCTGTACAGTATTCTCACAATTAAAAATAAATAAATAAATTTTTTAAAAAAAGAAAAAAAAAAGAAATGCTCCTAGGAAGCATAGAAGAAATCAGAAGAATTTCCTGGATAAAAGGATGAACACTATCATCAAGCTTATTGGCATCACCTTTGTTCAACTGGGGTGGAGGCAACATGGCCACTTTATGTCCCTCATTACCCTGTTCTAGTCCCAGCACAGGTTTGGCCTCCTATTCCATTGTTAACTTTCTTTAGGAAGATTGCAATAAAATTCATTAGACCACAGGCCTGTTTTTCCCCTGTATGTTTTTTTCTAGTTACACATTACTGAAACTTCATCTCTATTGTCCTGACTAGACTTTGAAAATGTCCATGTCTGCTAGACTGTAAGAGTGGTTGACATTTACTCATTGGTGTTGATTTCTAACTGGCTTCCTCTAGAGGAATTCCAATTGACAAGTCCTAGAATCACTAAACTGATGAAAGTAAACTCTTCCTGTGTAATCAACTATGGAAACTAAATTTAAAACTAATTTATACATTATTTAATGTCATCAACAGATGTATTATTTTAATTTAGAAATGCTAAGTATCTGTTCCAGATAACTTACAGTGCTGAAAAGGTGGATCCATTTCTTCCCATATATGCTATATCTCTCTGAGGAGAGTCCAGGTATTAACTTGGGCTCTGTCATTATCTATGTGTGTGGCCTGGCTTACTTCATTTGTGAAATGACAGGGATAGATTAGATGATCTTTGAGATTGTTTCTAACTCGGAGATGTTATTCATTTGTGTAGAGCACTAACCTCTTATTTAGTCTGCTTTTCCTAAATAATGTCAGATATAATCAGCATTGTGCAATATGCAAATAAGTGTGGCAAAGGGAATTGAAAACTCTTTATTCCTACAAATGTCAAAATTTTCTTGAAATCCAAAAGATGAGCTGTGTCCCTACAATGGCAGAATGTGTAGTCAGGATTAGAGGCTGAGTAACCACATGGTATCCAGTATCTTTGCCCATTTTAAAAACAGAGTATCCTCTCCTCTGCTGCTTCTTGTGGCTTTCATGGATGGAAGAAGAACTCCATTGTATCTGATCAGTCAATGAACTGAAGTATAATTAATCAACTTTCTTTTAAAAAATTTCCTCTTTATAATGAGGGTTTCTTCATCTGATCATTGGTATTCCTAGATAATCCTCTCCCTCTCTCTCTGTCTCTGTCTCTGTCTCTCTCTGTCTCTCTCTCTGTCTCTCTGTCTTTCTGTCTCTCTCTGCATGTATGCACACGCTTAAACTCTGGGTCTTGCATTTACAGTTGGCTTTTCCTTTCAAGGCCAATGCTTTACATCGTGAGTTATACCTCCAGTTCTACTAATGACCTCTTACACATGGATTTATTTGCCTAAAACTGAGAAGAGGTATGACTTCTCTCAACAGAGGAGAAAACAAAGCAAACTCACCAAAGCATAGCTTGATTTACACATGGATAGCAGCAGCTGTTCTTTTCGTTTCCTAGTACCCTCTACTTTCTTAGAAATATTGTGAAGCAGTGTCTGCTGGGCCTCACTCAGCCTTGCAGTATAAGCAGAAATACTATGAAACATTCAAGAAGATGTTTAAATGCATATGCGAGCCAATTAAATGACATTGTTTCTTCTCTGCTACAAAACTAGCATAGTGTAATGAGCACTGGGCTGGGTTGGAATCTTAGCTCTCCTGCTTGTTAGTTGTGATTTTATCTCAGACATTGGCATTGTTTTCCATTTCTACCAGTGTGATACAGGTATTTTTCACATCTCCTATATCTTTTCTCATCTGGCTCTGCTTTCTTCTGTAAGAGTGGGATACATGTAGAATTGGTTGTGGCATCATTGTCTATTAATAGCATCATCAGTAGTTACTCACCAGTCTGTTTCTATTGATATTTGATCACATTTTTCTGCTCTTTTGCAAATTGCTGAGGATCAAAACCCAGGACCTCATGAATGCTAGGTAAGTTGTGTACTCTACCACTGAGTGATCAGCCCAGGTCTGACCATTTTTGGTTGGATGACAGCTGTTAATTTTATGTTTTAGGGTAAAGAGTATTTTTTAAAATCTCTAAACTTTTTTTTTTGTCGGTCATGGGGCTTGAACTCTGGGCCTGGGTGCTGTCCCTCAGCTCTTCAGCTCAAAGGGAGCGCTCTACCACTTGAGCTACAGCGCCACTTCCGGTTTTCTGGTGGTTTATTGGAGATAGGAGTCTCACGGTCTCTCCCGCTGGCTTTGAACCTCGATCCTCAGATCTCAGCCTCCTGAGTAGCTAGGATTACAGGCGTGAGCCACCAGCGCCCGGCACTCTAAACTTTTTTTTTAAGGAATGAATAGAAATTTCTTTGCTTTTCTTTTCCCT
>NW_012267267.1:7826822-7836448 GCF_000151885.1 Dipodomys ordii
CACACACACACACACACACATGGGAGGTCAAGAGGAAACCAGTATGATACCTGGTTACATCCTTTCTGTTATCTAGTGTCTTGCTAACCAAAATGGGCACCGAAGCATTAATAACTGGAAAACTGTGAGGAATGTAGAATCTCTTGACAATCCCTACCCAGTGGATTAGAATATGCATTTAATAAAGTCTGTTGGATATTCACATGGACACTAGGGTGTTGAAAGGTAGGGATTCTGAGAAACAGTTTTTTTTACCAAAGATTTCTGTTTTAAAGAAGAAAATGAAAAGACTCAGAACAGTACCAATATTAGGAAAATGAAAATCACAGAGAAATCACAACTATAATGAGACACCAGTTATCCCTATTGGCATGGCTACTACAAACAAAACAGCAGAATAGGCAATTGTTGGTAAGAATGGAACTCTTATGTACATTGCTGGTGGAAATTTAAAATCATGCAGCTAAAAAAAATAAAATCATGCAGCTACTGTGGAGAATGGGTAGATTGTCAAAAAATATACATAAAATTACCATATGAAACAGGAACTCTGCTTGTGAGTACATACCCTAAAGAATGGAAAGCAAGTGTTTACACTGTTCCTAAGAGCCAAAAAGTAGAAATGACACAAATGTTGGTTGATGAGATGAATGGAAACAAACAAAATGAGGTTTATATACAATGGTGTAATATTCATCCTTTGAAAGAGTGAAATTCTGGTATGTACCACAGAATAGAATGAGCATTGACAACATTATGCCACATGAATGAGAGATAATCAGCCACATTTAGCAAATGCTGTACTCCCTTTTAGGAGTTACCAAGAATAATCAAATTCATAGAGTCAGCAAAATAGGTAGTGGAGTGGCAGCAGGAGGAGCCAAGGATAAGGGGGGGAGGAAGAGGAGAAGGAAGAGTAAAAGTAAGGGGAAGGAGAATAAGGACTTTGGATATGATGGCTATGAAGGGTTTGGGGCTAAAAGTTCTGGAGGGTGATGATGTTGCACAGCACTGTGAGTGTACTTAATGTCACTATACTTAAGGAATCCTCAGGAATATTTTTCATTTTTATTTTTGCCAGTCTTGGGGCTTGAACTCTGGGACTGGGCCCTGTCCCTGAGTTTCTTTTGCTCAAGGCTAGTGCTCTACCACTTGAGCCACAGCATAACTTCAGGCTTTTTTTGAGTAGGTTTTTGGAGGTAAGAGTCTCATAGACTTTCCTGCCTTGCCTAGCTTTGAGATCTCAGCCTCCTGAGTAGCTAAGATTACAGACCTGAGCCACTGCCACCCAGCTTCTCAGGAACATTTTGTTGTGTAGGTTTTATATCTCCATTTTCTAGATGAAAACATTTAAGAAAATATTCTCAGGACTATAAGGTATAAGAAGTTTTTTTTCTTACCCATCATTGGGCTCATGGCGAAGGCACCTGTAAAAACAACAACATCAAAAAGCCAGAGTAGCAAGAGACAAGTTTGTGTGATACAAGAACCTTCTGAAATTAAGGCCTCAAGAAGTACGGAGACTATGTGTTTATGTTGAGTTTTATGAAGAAGTGAATACTTGTGAAGAATGATTAGACAAAACGAATATGCTCTAATGGGAATGAACTGTTGTTTGTTCAGAATCTTCTCTGTATCTTCAGGGTGAAGATTGGGCCTCTCCTGAGTACAAGAAAGGTATTTCAGGAATGATGGTCTTCAGGAGAAAGCAGTGAGGGAAAAAAAGAACACTTCCTACTTCAGGCATTTTCTCAAATGCTATTTTGGGGAAGGGGTGGGTAGGACCTGAACTCCATCAAGATCATAGAAATAGTAATCTGCTCAAGATTCTACACTGACTGTTGAATTGAAAGGCAGCCCCAAGAGTTCAGAGACCCAGTTTATATTAATTTTACAAAGTAGGAAATTAAAGATCGGAGACAAAGCGATTTCTCCACACACTATAAGTCCCAATCCTACATTTCCACAAATATCTCATGAGATATGCCTTCTACAAGATGCAGCATCCAATTCTCCCATGTTGCTTTGGGGTTGTTCTATTTCTCTGTAGCTCTTAATTAAAGTATGAGATGGGTCACACTTTAATTCCTTTCAAATGCCAGAACCTTCTCTAAGCTTAACGCAGACCAGTGTTTCTTTGGCACAGAAGTGATTGAAGAGGTGGAATGTTCCAAAGCTGGAATGTTCTATTTTCTTTGGTCCAGAGTCTTTCCTGAAGATGGAGGGGGAGATGGGGTGTGGCCAAGTACACCACATGGCAATCCTGCCAGCTAGTGGCTACATGAAGTCTGGGCCTAAACCTACCTTTGGGAAATCATCATCATAGGGGAGGGAGAGAGGCGCAGTGAGAGGTGTGGTACCCAACATCTCTTTCTTTTGTCTCTTAAATTGCTACTCTTCTAAAATACTTACTAAACACTCTTAGCAGCAATACAAACAGACTGCTATGTATAAGATTGTTTCAATTGTGCACAGCAGTTCTCCAATGAAGATACATCATCCCTGTTTTATCGATGGTACATCAAGCCCAGAGATTACTGTCTAAGGTAAATACAAATGAGTTGAATTCAATGAGGTCAAAATATCAAGTCCTTTCAACATGTTGATAAAGTATTTTAGTCCCTGTCAAAGTTAAATTAAAAATAAGTAAAAGTGCTGAGGCCATGTGCTGGTGGCTGCCACTGTAATTCTAGCAAATTCTAGGCAGAGATCTGAGGTTTATGATTTGTAGCCAGCCAGGGCCAGAAAGACTGTGAGACTCTTATCTCCAATTAAATCACAGAACAAGCAGAAAGTAGTGCAATGGCTTAAAGTGGTAGAGTGCTAGCTTTGAGCAAAAGGAGCTTAGGGACAACAGCCAGGCCCAGAGTTCAAGCCTCAGGACTGGGAAAAAAAAGTGCTGGGCAACAGTGGCTACTGAAGAGGCTGAGATCTGAGAATCATGGTTTAAAGTTTGATTAGAGTCTGTGAAACGAATTTCCAATTAATCACCACAAAAAAAGGAAAAGAAAGATGCAGTTTCTGGTGCAGAAGTGCTTTGAAAAATCTGGAGCAAGGGCTGGGAAGATGGCTTAGTGGTAGAGTGCTTGCCTTGCATGCATGAGGCCCTGGGTTCGATTCCAGCACCACATAAGCAGAAAAAAAAGTCTGAAGTGGAGCTGTGGCTCAAGTGGTAGAGCGCTAGCCTTGAGCTGAAGAGCTGAGGGACAGCGCCCAGGCCCAGAGTTCAGGCCCCACAACTGGACCCCCCCTCCAAAAAAAAAAGAAAAATCTGGAGCAAGAGATGTAACAATGGGAAATTATCTAAGAAAATTCTGTGAGGCAAGACCGAGAACAATGGTTTTCTTGGTCTTTGCCCTCAGTATCTGTCTTCTGTGTGTGTGTGTGTGTGTGTGTATGTATGTACATATGTATGTATGTATGTATGTATGTATCTATCTATCTATCTATCTGTACAATTGCTAAGAACAGTAATTTCATCTTGTCAGAGTCAGAGAGCATGGAAAGATTTTCTCTTTTTGTGTTTGTTATGTGGTCAAGTTCACTCTTAGCCAGGACAATCAAATCAATGATGTGATGTCATCCTTAGGGGCTGTCTGGACTGGGGCTTGAACTCAGGGCCTCATACTCTTGCTTGGAGTCTTTTTTTGCTTTTGCTCAAGGTTTGTGGTCTACCACTTGAACCACAGCTCCACTTTCAGGTTTTTGCTGGTTAATTGAAGATAAAAATCTCTCAGATTTGTCTGCCAGGCTGGCTTTGAACCTCAAATACAGTACCTGACCACAGACTGGGTCTTATGTGATAGGGAGAAATGCTGTAAAAGGCCTTGGACCAACTGACACCATTGGCCTATGAATAGCAGTTTTATATAATTTTCTATTTAAGAGATTACTGTTAGGAAATTCATTTTCAAGTGTTTTAAGATAAAGGGCTATGGTGGACAACTGTATATAGTGTGATAAAATATTATTATTTTTTTCTTTTTGTCAGTCATGGGGCTTGAACTTAGGGCCTGGGTGCTTGAGCTTCTTTGCTCAAGGTTAGTGCTCTACCATTTTGAGCCACAGTTCCATTTTTGGAGAGTCTCATGGCCTTTCCTGCCCAGGCCAATTTTCAGTCCTTTCAATCATCATCCGCAGATCTCAGCCTCCTGAATAGCTAGGATTACAGGCCCAAGCCATGAGTGCCTGGCCTAAAATCTTTTCCCCTTTTTTTTCTTTTTTGTCAGTCATAAAGCTTGGACTCAGGGCCTGGGCACTGTGTCTGAGCATTTTTTGCTCAAGGCAAGCACTTTACCACTTTGAGCCACAGCTCTACTTCTGGATTTTGAGTGGTTAATTGTAGATAAGAATCTCACAGGGACTTTTCTGCCTGGAGATGGCTTTTAACAGAGATCCTCAGATCTCAGCCTCCTGAGTAGCTAAGATAATAAGCATGAGCCACTGGCGTCCAGCTCTTGTCTAAAATTTTAATAGAGGAATCTGGATAAAATATTTTTTACATTTTGAAAGATGACTTAAAATTATTTTCAAGTAAAAAGCTATGATAAAATAGCATATTTATACAAGTACTAGAGGCAACAGAGGATTATGTTAAGCATAGTTTGCTGACATACATTCAAATTATGGCAGTTAGACAAAAATCTACAAAATGTTTGCTTAATTTACTAAGAATACCAACCAAGAGAAAGTAAGCTTGTTAAAGAAATAGTCTATATGTCTTCTCTTCCTGGTCCATCTGTTTCTAATGCCACAGGAAAAGTTTTAAGTATTTCAAAATGAATCAACTTGAAAAACAATTAAAAGGCTTTCATTTAAAAAAAAACAAAACATTACTGTATTTAATCAATTGTAACATGGTATTTATATAGTAAAGGAAGATTAAGTCAGAGATAAACCACAAAGATAGTTAATAAGATGATTAGTAATTCTAATGGATTCTATTTTCAACTAAGAGGTATGTAAGAACCCCACCCAACTAGTCTTGTAAGATGAGACTATAAATAATGCAAATAACTTAAAGCACAAATACACTACTACTATTTTCAAGGCATTGAATTTTTGACAATTATAGTCTTTCTCTGGAATGCGAGTTGTTAGACACTATTTACATGCTTCTCTTCTGTAACTGAGGTCTTTGGCCATTTGTTCCAGCCCCAGTCACTGGGCAACCAATGGTTCAGGAACTGGGTTCAGTTCCACAAGAATACAACCCAGTGTCTCTCAACTTTATGCCTTCTCTGCATACTTTCTGCTCTGTGGATATTGAACATGAGCGACTCAATACATACTCAATACCCATATATGTGGGACTCAAACCTGGAAAGAATTTGGATCACACTGGGTAAAACTTTAACTAATGGGAGACTGAGCCAGTCTGGACAGTTCTAGGAAGTAGTTATTATTATTATTATCATTATTTTAATTTTATTTTCTTGTAAAGATGCTGCACAGAGGGGTTACAGT
The DNA here is from genome assembly GCF_000151885.1 of Dipodomys ordii. NCBI lineage: Eukaryota > Metazoa > Chordata > Mammalia > Rodentia > Heteromyidae > Dipodomys > Dipodomys ordii. Next base: position 7,832,289 of record NW_012267267.1, read on the forward strand.
TACATCAGCAAGGTAAGATGGCCTCTTGGGGAAAGCAACGTAGGTAGCTCTAGGAATCATTAGTGTTTAATAACAAGAGATGACCAGCCGAGTAATACCTCTTCTTGCACCCTCATATTCCCATTTTGTCTTCTTTCACCATCACGCTTACTCCTTGGGGTTGCAATCTATAATCTTGTCCTCAGGTGCTGATTCTAGGAAACTTAGGTTCAGTGTTATTGCTTGGTTTCAATGACTTTTGAAAAGCATGGCAAAGTCAAAGGTATGTACTTGAGTTTGTATTATTATTTTGAGGCTTAGCACCCCCTAGTGGAATCCATTTTAGTCTTTTTAATCACAGAAAGCCCTCCTCACCCCTTGCCCGTGGAGTTTTGTGTACTACAAAGCATTTCCAGGTAGAAAAGGCTTGGCTAATATACATATGTATATACACAATACTTTTCTTGTCACGGTGACTAAAACATATAACAAAATAAAAGAGAAAGATTAGTTGGGTTCAAGTGGCTCATGTCTATAATTCTAGCTACTCAAGAGGCTGAGATAGGATGATCTCAGCCAGCCAAGGCAGAAAAGTTTGTGAAATTCTATCAACAAAAAGCTGGAAGTAGGGATGTGGATCTGGTAGTAGAACATCAATCTCAAGTAAAAAAGTCCAAGTTTAAGCCTCAGTACCAAACAAAGAAAGAAATGAAAACAAAAGCTGGGGGCCGTTGGCTCATACCTGTAATCCTAGCTATAAGGAGGCTGAGATCTGAGGATTGAAGTCCAAAGCCAGCCTAGGTAGGAAAGTCCGTGAGACTCCAATCCCCAATTAACCAGAAGCAGTGCTGTGGCTCAAAGTAGTAGAGTGCTAACCTTGAGCTAGGAGCTCAAGGGCCAGGGGCTAGGAAGTTGGCTCAGTGGTAGAGTGCTTGCCTCCCATGCATGAGGCCCTGGGTTTGAGTCCTCAGCACCCCATAAAAGAAAAAGCTGGAAGAGGTGCTGTGGCTCAGTGGTTGAGTTGAGGAGCTGAGGGACAGCACCCAGGCTCAGAGTTCAAGCCCCATGACTGTCAAAAAAACAAAGAACACCCCTCCTCCCCCAAAAAACCCCAAACAAAAAACAAAACAAACAAACAAAAAACCCTCAAGGAACAGTGCCCAAGCCTTGAAGTTCAAGTCCTATGACTGATAAAAAAAAAGGAAAGAAAGAATGTCTTTCAGCTCACTGTTTCACTGGAGTCAGGCAATCACGACAGAGAGAGCATCGTAAAGTAGAACAAATAGCTCACATCATTATAGATATAATAAGGTGGTGCATAAGAAGGGGCAAGGCAAGACACGGTCCCAAGGTCATGCCCACAGTGACTCCTTCCTACAAGGCCCCACTTCCTACGTTTCACCACCTCCCAAATAGAGGCAGCAGATTATGAATACATCAAAGAATTAATTAGAGGCTTCAGAATCCAATCATCCCCTGAAAGTCCATCATTTGGCAATCAAACTCCAATATATGAGTCTGTACTGGGAACATTTTATATTCAAACCCTAAGAAGGAGAAAAAGAGAGTTAGCTACACATATATTTCTGTGTACCGTAGGTAACAAGTTTTTCCATATTTTATTAATACCCAGAGAAGCCTAATTAAAAATAGAACTGAAGCTAATGCAACCTATATCTGATAAACAGAGAGATAAATAGAATTGTTTTGTAGCAATCCATCTGATAGCTTTTCAAAGAATCTTCACTTCCTTCCCAAAAGCCACCCAAAACAAAACAGATTTTTGGATGTGTCTTATGATGGTTTTGCCCATATGATAATTTTGTGTGGAACTAATTGTTATTAACAGTCTATAAACTAGATATCTGCTAATGTCAGATTTGGTTTTAAGTATCTCATCTTTATCAGTGATCCTCTGGTTTTCCAAGTTTCTACCACTTCCTGTCTGGTTTTTTTTTTTTTTTGTTCCAGTCATGGGGCCTGAACTCTGGGCCTGGGCGCTGTCCCTCAGCTCTTCAGCTCAAGGCTAGCGCTCTACCACTTGAGCTACAGCGCCACTTCCGGTTTTCTGGTGGTTTATTGGAGATAGGAGTCTCACGGTCTCTCCCGCTGGCTTTGAACCTCGATCCTCAGATCTCAGCCTCCTGAGTAGCTAGGATTACAGGCGTGAGCCACCAGCGCCCGGCACTCTAAACTTTTTTTTTAAGGAATGAATAGAAATTTCTTTGCTTTTCTTTTCCCTCCCTTCTTTCTTTCTTTCTTTCTTTCTTTCTTTCTTTCTTTCTTTCTTTCTTTCGTTTTTGCTTGTTTCTTTTTTTTTTTTGCTGCAGGTCCTATGGCTTGAACCCAGGGCCTGGGCACTATTCCTGGGCTTTTGTGCTCAGGCTAGCACTGTAGTACTTGAGCCACAGCTCTGTTTTCAGCTTTTTGGTGATTAATTGGAGAGAAGGGTCTCATGGACTTTCCTGCCTGACCTGGCTTCAAACCATAGCCTCAGATCTCATCCTCCTAAGTATCTAGGATTACAGGCATGAATCACCAGTGCCTAGCTGGAAATTTATTTTCAACTGTAGTTAAGTTACTTGAAACAAATTCTTTTGACTAGTCTTTGGCTTTTGTTAGGCAGGTTAGAAACCGCTTTTAGTGTAGGACCAATATAGTCCCTCATTAAGCAGTACCTTTCGAGTGCTCTACTGTATAGCCCATATAGCAGGAAGTCTTTTACTCTGTAAGGACAAAATATCCCTTATTCTGGATCAGTTTTGGAGATTGCTGTTTCGTGATTATCCTTTCCTGGATAATGTCCTTACATATGTGCTGCTTGCTATTCAGCTAAAGGCAGGAGGGAATCACTGTGCCTCTCTTTATAGCTTTTGGTGTGCAATGTTTTACTCTGTCTGGAAATTTGGGCTGTTTTGGTCTCATAGAACATTCCAGAACTCAGGCATTGTGTCCTTAAGCCGCTGGGCTCTGTTAGTTATAGCTTGGCTAATCCCAAAACAAGAGAGCTAGAACACTGTAGGGGGTCACTGTGTCATGCTTGGCCTGTTGTTCAATGTCTGGAAACCAATGTTTCAATGTTTTTGTTCATTTTTTTCAGTCAGTTCTGGTAGGATGGTATCCAGTCCCTGCTACTCTACTATGACTGGATACAGAAGTCCACAGCCCTGTTATGAACCACAGCTACTCCTCACCAACTGAGTAGACCTAAACAAGTTACATAGCTTTAGGGGGCTCAGCTCGGTCTGCTGTAAAGTGCCAAATTATAAGTAATGCCTATTAAATGTGAGGTTGTGGGGATTAAGTTAAATAATTCCCATTTATGTACTTTGTCAATTGGCTGCCTCATAATAACTAGTGATAAAACTTTCTCAGTGATACTGATGTTCACACACACTCACACACACACACACACACACACACACACACACATTTATTTATTTATTTTTTGTCAGTCATGGGGCCTGAATTCTGGGCCTGGGTGCTGTACCTCAGCCCTTCAGCTCAAGGCTAGCACCTACCACTTGAGCCACAGCACCACTTCCAGCTTTTTCTGGTGCTGAGGAATCGAACCCAGGACCTTATGCATGCAAGGCAAACACTCTACCACTGAGCCACCTTCCCAGCCCCTGACATATATTTTTACTGCATTCAAATCCCACAAATTTCTCAGTACCATAAGTTTCATGTTTATGACATGTCCTAGCACAGGGGTTTGAACTCAGGGCCTCATTTCAGCTTACTTGCTTAGCTAGCGCTTTTCAACTAAGCCATGCTTCCAGCCAGGAGTTTTGTTGTTTATTTTGAAGATAATATCTTTGGTCTTTAATGCTCAGGGTCCTCCCCAACTCAACTCTGATTCTATGGATCTCATTCTCCTTAGTAGTTAGAATTTACAGGCAAGAGCTCTGTACATTTAGTTCTAAGATCTGTTTTTTCTGCAGTATCTGATGGCGTTCTGTTCTATGCTCTTAAGTTGTTGGCTAATTGGCCCTTCTGTTTTTGTAATAATGTTTTTAGTGAAACATGCTTATGTCCATTTGTTTTCTGTTGTCTATAGCTGCTTTTGTGCTACAATCCCAGGCCCAAGTAGTCATAATAGATATCCTGTGAATCACAGAAACCCAAATGTTTACGATTTGACTTTCTTTTCTTCTCCTTCCTCCTCCTCCTCCTCCTCC
>NW_012267267.1:7837741-7859430 GCF_000151885.1 Dipodomys ordii
CTGGGCGCTGTCCCTCAGCTCTTCAGCTCAAGGCTAGCGCTCTACCACTTGAGCCACAGCGCCACTTCCGGCTTTTTTCTTTTTGCTTATGTGGTGTTGAGGAATCGAACCCAGGGCCTCAGGCATGCAAGGCAAGCGCTCTACCACTGAGCCACCTTTCCAGCCCCTCCTGTCTGTTGTTAATCTCAGAAATCACCTCCTCCTTTAAAAGATGGTTATATTTTGTTTATGTTTATCATTACCCATATTTTTGTCTGTTAGTTTCTTTTTTTTTTTGTCAGTTTTAGGGTTTGAACTCAGGGTCTGAACTATCCTTGAGCTTTTTTTTTGCTCAAGGCTACTGCTCTACCACTTTGAGCCACAGAACCACTTCCAGTTTTTGAATGGTTAATTGGAGATGAGTCTCATGGGGACTTTCCTGCTTTGAACTGAGATCCTTAGATCTCAGCCTCCTGAGTAGTTAGAATTACAGAGTGAGCCATCAGTGCCTGGCCCCTTATCTTTCTTGTGGCCATGATTTCTGTTATTTGGGGAAGATTTGTCCCTTCCTCCATTTTCAGCGATGAACTTCTTGAATGTGGACTTTAGACTCTAGGGTCCAGTTCATACTTCATCCCCAAGTGATTGCTTTAGGGTTGGGCATTTGCTCAAATTGAGACTATAAATTGGGAATGTTTGTCAGATCTTTTGGGAAAAGCATGTCCTCTTTTACTGAACTTGATGTTGCAATGTTAGCCTGAAGCTGTCAGAGTCCATTTTGCAAGTCAGAATGGTGGCAGTGCAGAACAAGTAGCATTGAGGGATGGGTTTTAGAGACAACATTCAAGCCACCCAATTGGACTTTCAACCTTTAACACTGAGAGTTAAACACACTTCTTTTCTTCCTCAGTACCCAGCCTTACATGCTTAGCAACAGAGAATGGACTAAGTGGAAAAATACACTGTGTGTCTGGCACAAGTCTTTTTTCACTCCTCTTTTGTTCTCTCTCTCCTTTTGCCCTCTGTCCCCCTGCCTGCCTCCCCTTTCTCCTTCCTTTCCTCCTCCTCCCTTTCTTTCTTCCTTTTTGCTTTTCTTTTTTTCATTAGACAAGGTCTTGCTATCCAGACCAGTCTGGATATATATACTTGAGATCCTTCAGCCTCAGGCTGCTGACTACCTGGCTTCTTACCCATTTGTTGATTTCCTTCCTTCTTGCAATGTGTGTTAGAATGATAGGGGCATGTATATGACCAGTATCCCCAGGAACTGGGCCTTGCTATCTTCAGACTGGCTTTGTCATTATCCATTGTCCTTCCAAATTTTCTTTCATCAAGTTCTGGTAGCAAACCCCAAGGCTCAGCAGAGTATAAATTGGCAACTTTATTGTATAAAATCTGGTATACTTCTTGATTCTCCCAGTCAAGTGGCATTTATAAAGCATCTATTTTGTGGGGCTGGCAAAGTGGCTCAGTGGTAGAGTGCTTGCCTTTCATGCATGAGGCCCTGGGTTCTATTCCTGAGCACCACATAAGCAGGAAAATCCAGAAGTGGCACTGTGGCTCAAGAGGTAGAGTGCTAGCCTTGAGCAGAACTGCTGAGGGACAGCACCTAAGCCCAGAGTTCAAGCCCCACGACTGACAAAAAAAAGCCTATCTATTTTGTACAAAATAATGAAAATAATCATCATTTATAGTATATAAGTAACCTTTAGTCTGTTATGATCTGGGTCATCAAGTGTGTGTGTGGCTCAGTATGAACTGAGCCAAGAAGGTTTGCAATTTCCAAGACTTACACTGTCCCTGTGTTTATGAATTACAGTACATTTCCCCTAAATTATCAACATAGTGTTTTAAAATGAGTGATCATTAAAACATTAGTTCAGAACAGTTCCTTTTTCTTATGTCCTACTAGTATTTGTACTAGACAAGTAATCGTCTGTAGCAGCAATTAGCAAACTATGTCCTGCCACCTATTTTCCTAAGTGTTATTGGATATTCTCATGCCCATTTGTTTCTGCATGGTTAGTAGCTGCAAGCACTGGGTGGATTAACAATTGCAATATAAAAGAGCTATCTGTTCTTTTACAAAAGCTTGGTCACTGCTACTTATGTTTTCCTGTGAGATTATACCTGCACATACATGTGTACAATCATGACACACAGAGAGAGCTGGTTAGACATTTCTCTCAGGATAGAGCTTTGGTCACTTCTAATGTGGAGAGAAAAGCCTATTTTCTGGAGTATTCGGGGAGGGGGGAGGCTACATTATCAGGAAGAATGAGCAGCAATCAGTGCTGCTGGCAGAGGACTTAGCATCCCCTGTCCAGGCCTGATTACTTGTTCCTCAAAAGGAATGGCCTTTAGGACCCAGAGCCTACTGTCTTTCGGTATTATATTAAAATGTTACTATCAATTTGAATGGGATGAAGAGAAGGGTGCTCAGGCTTTCCCTTTCATCTGTATTTTGCCTGAAGTCCTGAAGCCTTTCCTCTCAGCCTTGGGACTCAGCAATTTTCCATGCTCTTTTAATATTAATAGTCTGCACAGCAGGGGGTGGCCTTTTGAAGTCTACCTGAAGTTTGCAGTTGATATAGTTCATGTTTCTTTCAACTTTTCTCTTTTAGCAAATTGAGAATGGCAGACTTTGTCTTCCTCATGTATTTTAACCTCTGCCTACTTTATACCTTCCCTTTGTCTGTCTAGACACTGTCCTATGAACTTTGAATCATTATTTTCCAGTTCACTAAATCTCTCCACTGCTGAGTCTAATTTGCTGTTCTGTAATTCTGATATTTTTCTATTTATAGAATGTCAGGTGGCTCAGTTTTATATCTGGCCGATCAGTTCTCTTGTTTGTGTGTTTGTTTATTTGTTTTAGGTGATACTGGAGTTTGAAACCTACCTGGTCAATTCTAATATCCTTTGTGCTTTTGCCATATTGCTTTATTGTTTAATACTTTTATTTTTGGAAACATGTATTTTTTCAATTTGAGTGATTATTCACACATTTCATCTCCTCAGTCTTACTTAGCTGTTGTTTTCTTTCTTTAAGTTTTGATTGTGATCTTACTTTAGTACTTTACCTCTGAGAATTCTTTGAGCCTCTGAGTGTAGTGAATTTCTCTAGAGCAGATTTGATTTCTCTTCCAGGTTCCTGAGAATTCTACCAATCAGTGACCATTCAAGTTACTTTTGACGAGGTTTTCAAATATATGGGCAATGTGGATCTTGGCCTTCAAACTGTGAAAATATAGGTTTGTGTAATGGATTCATGACATTTGTTTTTCTTCTTTCTTCTTTTTCTTCACTATGTTTTCTTATATACATAAAGCAAAGTTGAGAGAAGTGTTGTCTTGGCTCCTTCCATAAGGAGATGCTTTTTCCAGTCTCCTATTGAGGATATGCTCTTTGGTGCTTCTAACTATAGAAAAGGTCTTTGATTCAATGCACATTCTGGTTGGGCTTTTGGCTCCACCATCTCTTCACTGACAATGGCCTATTGCCACTCAGATTTTAGGCCACCAAGATTCAGGGAGCACCTCCCAGAAAAGGCTGGCTCTGGTACTGACATATTTTTGTGTTGCATTTCTTCAAGTCAATCCATCCATTTTGATCAGTTCAGTTATTCTTTGGTGGTGGTTATTGTGTGCAAGGGACATTGCTAAGGCAGAGAGCTTGCCTAACATGCACTCAAGTTGACTCTGTCACCCTTCTTTCTCCAAAACATCCCTGTATTTGTCATTTCCCCAATCTCAGCTCAATCCAAATCTTCTACTCTTATACTTAAATTTGCAAGGGCTTGCAAGGTGATAACCCTTCAGGTTTTTCCAATTTACTCTGCACATGACAGCCAGACATAGCTTCTTGGAAATCCACTTGAATGAATGAAATTTAGAACAGCTTATTTTTATAAATATCCTATAAAAGACCTAAAAAAAGATCATCAGCATTGTTGAGATGGGTGATTTTGTTGGAGAATGAGTGCAAATAAATATGTGCACGCACACACACACACACACACACACACACACACACATCAGTAAGTATTGCTTCAGCAGGTTTGAGTTTAATAACTTTGAGATCAGACAGAAGGATGATGGGGTAAAAGAGAAGGATTCTTGATAGCTATACAGAGAAGATAGTTCCTCAATCAAGTGTCATGTAGCAGTTATCCAAGTGAAAATAGGTCAAGTAAAGGTATTCTGAGAGCAGAAAGAGCATGTGCAGACAACACATGGAAGATTTAGAGACAAGCAAGTACTGAAGTAAGGCTATAGCTTAATATTTAGAACACTCTAATAGTAGAAGAGAGAGTTGGATTTAGGCTTCCATTCTGGAGAAATACATTCATTCTACAGCTCTCTTCGATTCTTGGGTTGATACACAGGTAGTGAGGTCTAGAACATGCACCATTGCCTTATTAATCCTCCTGGCAAGCCATATCCGATTTTTAAGTTTTTAAATTACATCTTTCTTAACGGTTTGAGTATCTTCTGATGGTCTTATTAAGACCAGCTCCCAGCTGTGGTTATTTATTCCAATATTCTTACCTTTTATTTATTTAATTTATTTTTTTTGGTTGGTCATGGGGCCTGAACTCTGGGCCTGGGCACTGTCCCTCAGCTCGTCAGCTAAAGGCTAGTGCTCTACCACTTGAGACACAGTGCCACTTCCTACTTTTTCTGTTTATATGGTGCTGAGGAATTGAACCCAGGGCCTCATGCATGCAAGGTAAGCATTCTACCACTGCGCCACCTTCCCAGCCCTTATTCTTACCTTTTAATAAGGCACATTTATTAATTACTTAGGACTAATTATTCTAATTCATAGTCTTCTCACATTGCTATTTATACAGACTATGGCCAGAAGTGCTATGCTGAGCTTTAAGTAGAAATGCTGGCTAAGCAAGGACAAAACATTGACAATAGAGTCCAAATAATGGGGGTCCATACCAGATTAAAAAAAGAAGAAAGGACAAATTCAATACTTTAAACCCTGAAAGATAAGCATATCACAGAAACTGCTGAAACTAGTCTACCTTAGGCATTCTTCTGAGAGAAAAAATGTTGTAACTAGGCAAACATATGTGACCACTGCACATATTTTGGCATTGTTTATACTGTTTGAAGCAAGACAAAAATTAAAAGAAAGAGTATCTTAGATCAGAGTTATCGGTTTTACTAATCTCTACCTTGACTATCCTTTTCACCACTTTCTTAAGAACTATGATTTTATTCATTTATAAAATAGGATTGTTTTGAGAATTAAATGATAAGGATTACAAAGTCTTCGAAGTGGCCAGCTCATAGGAAGCATGAGCTAAGGTTGATATCACTTGGTGATCCAGCTCCATTACATCACTTCTTTCCAATGCAGTGTAAGATCATAGTCGTCTCCATAACTTTGACTTCTTAGTTTGGGTTTCTGCTCAAGGCTAGTAGTGCTCTACCATTTTGTTTTTTAATATATATTTTTATTGTAAAGATACTGTATAGAAGGGTTACAATTACATGAGTGAGGTAATGAGTACATTTCCTATCGAGCATTGTTACCCCCTCCATTGTTTTTCACCTACCATCCCTTCCTTCCCCACCTCCCCAATTTCTCCCTCCTCCCTCTGCCCCCCACCCCGCACCTGAAGTTGTAAAGTTCATTTCAACATAGTGTCTTGTACATCTCATTGTTACAATGGGTCAACCTGTATCCCTATTTAAGCATTTTGTTATTTCCCTTCCCCTCCCCAAATTAGAAAAATGTATATACAAGAGGCAAGGCACTGGAATCAAATACAGTGAAAACAGGGGTTATGTCATGGGGGAGGAACATACCAAAGAAACAAAAAAATCACATAGTACCTTGTAAATACATTAAAAACAATAGCAAGAAAGAAAAAAAACACTTGTGAATGGATCAAGAAAATGTGGTATATATATATATATATATATATATATATATAATGGAATTCTGTGCCTCCATCAGAAAGAATGATAATGCCCCATTTGCCCATTTGTTAGGAAATGGAAAGACTTGGAAAAAATTATATTAAGTGAAGTAAGCCAGGCCCAAAGAAACATAGATCCTATTGTTTTCCTTATTTGCAATAACTAGTATATGTGTAGGACAACCAGAAAAGACCAAAAGCTATGTACATATGACCATATAAGATTATGTTAAGCTAAATGCTGTACCATTTTGAACCACAGCGCCACTTCTGGTTTTGTGGTAGTTAATTGGAGAGTCTCATGGACTTTCTTACCTGGGCTGGCTTTGAACCGCAATCCTCTGATCTCAGCCTCCTGAGTAGCTAGGGTTACAGGTATGAGCAATCAGCACTTGGCAGAATGCTACCTTCTTATAACTTAACTTGTCTATCAAAAACCTTCTCTTCCCCTCTTAATTCATGGCCCTCCATATTTCCATTTGATTTCATATATCAGTCTGATGTATCATATTCCCCTCTTTCAACCCGAGGCATTGGTAGCCTCTCAGCTTTTCACACACCTTTCCAATTGTCCTTCCTATTCAAGTCCTTACTTCAATTTGGTTTATGCCTAACACAGCAGACAAATGTTTTTACAATGTATCACTTCTTTGTTGAAACTACTGAATAACTTTCACCCTATTCAGAGTAAGTGACAAAGGTCTCTTACCATAACCTATTAAACTATGAAGCTTTGTAAGATGTGAACTTCATATCATCTTCTTATGACTTCCCTATTAGCCTCTACTTATGGACCTCTTTGCTATTCCTTGAAGACATGGAACAGTTTGATCTTTGTACAAATTTATGCCTTTTACTTGCTTACCTAATCTCTTTCTTTAGATTTTTGTTCAAATGCCATCATCTATTTTTTCCCATACATTATGTCAGTATAAGTTCTCTGGTTCATTTTTATTTCTTTGCTCAAACTACTGACATTCTATTTTTATTATCTTTAAGTAGTTGTACAAAGGAGTTACCATTCAACAAGTTCGTTTAGAGGAATAATGCATCTCAACTGATGTTACCCTTTTCAGCATTCTTTCCCATCCTAGCAGTCTATTTAAAAAAATTATTATTATTATAAAGGTTATAGTTGCATAAGTCATTTAAAGAGAACATTTATTTTTGGACAGTGTCACCTCTTCCCTCGCTCTTTCCTAGTTTTTCCTTCTCATCTCTACCCACAAAAAATTTATATAGTTCATTTTCAACATAGTGTCTAGTGCTGCATAGTATCTAGTCACTGATGCATTTGTTCATTCGTTGTCCCTCCATTCCTGTGCCTCCTTACCCTCCCAAAGTCAGATAAATGACCAAACAAAAAGAAAAAAATCCCCCTTATTTCCTGGAATTCATTTAGATAAAAATTATTTTATATGATCAGATGCACATAGGCATTGCACCTTTGTGATCCTCTCAGAGGACCTTCCTTTGGTCTCTCTGTGTGTGAATGCCTAGAATCCTGTATAATTTATTATGTCCCATGTATTTTAGATCTAGTCTCCACATATGAGAGAAAACACATGCCATTTTTCTCTCTGAGCTTGGCTCATCACACTTAACTTCCTATTTTTAAAAATTAATTTATTTTTATTGTTATTGTAAAGGTGATGTACAAGGAGGTTACAATTATATATAATAGATAATGAGTACATTTCTGTTTAGACAGTGTCATCCCTCATATTTTAAATTAATAATTTTTTGCTGGTTCCAAGGTTTAAGCTTGGGGCCCTATAATCTTGATGAGTTTGATTGCTTGGCTGGTCCTCTACTACCTAACCCACACCTCCAGTCTAATTTTGTGCTAGTTAATTGGAGATGGAGTCTCTTGGACTATTCTTAGGCTGGATTTGAACTATTCCTTGAGGTTTCAGCCTCCTGAGGAGCTAGGATTGTTGATGTGAGCCACTGATGCCTGTTTTTTTTTTTTTTTGGCGGGTCGTGGGGCCTGAGCTCTGGGCCTGGGTGTGTCCCTCAGCTCTTCAGCTCAAGGCTAGTTGCTCTACCACTTGAGCCACAGTGCCACTTCTGGCTTTTTCTGCTTATGTGGTGCTGAGGAATCAAACCCAGGGCCTCATGCATGCAAGGCAAGCACTCTACCACTGAGTCACCTTCCCAGCCCCTGATGCCTGGTTTTACTAATAGTTTTTGTCTGTCTCTTCCAATATAATTTAAGTCCCAAGAAGGCATATTATCTCATTCTGTATGATTATTCATTGTCAGAGTTTGAATAACTTGCTTCAAAATAGGCTTCCACTAGTTATTTGTTGAATGAAGAGTTTCTGTGAGGAATACAAACTATTTCTGTTGTGCCCCTTTAGACTTCTGATGTGTCTACATAAACTGAATAGTATATTCCTGGTTTGGTTTAGAACAACATAGCATATAATGAGAACATTACCTTCTTTGTTATGGACGCAAGGCTCCTTTTATATACTTAGCAATTAAGACTAAGGATTTTAATTGACTTATTAATATTCTTGAAAGGCCTACTTTTTTCATATTAGTAGCTTTCCCCTATACCTTCCCTAATCTGTTATTTATGTTGTGACATGAATTTCTGAACCTAAATGCATGACTTTATGTAAATGCAAGTGTCATTGCTTAGATGCAGCTTTCTAAGATATCTTAAATTTTAGTGGACTCATCTGAATAATGATCATAAGAAGCAGAATGTCATATTTAAATTTAAGCTGTGTTCTCTACTCATGTAATTACTCATTTCTCAAACTTAGAAGGGGCAAATGAATTGTTCAAGGTCATACAACTTGTAAACATCAGATATGAACTGGAAGTTCTGGCTCAAGGTCCTTTCAATTATTTTAGTATTATTTTATATTTTATATTATCCCACACACGGTATTTTGCAAGTTTTCAATAAACATGTCTATTACTGATTAATATGTTTCTTAACCTTCCTGTAAAATTAGTCCTTCATTTAGACCTGGGACTCTCAGCAAAGACAGCTTGGCTTCTGAGAATTTTGTCAATGCCTAGGAACACTTCCGTTTCCCAAAACAGGAAGTGTTGGTGGCATCTAGTGGATAGAAATCAGGAACAAAGCTAAACATCTTACAATGCACAGAATACACTTCTTATAACAAGCAATTGCCCAGCCCTAAATGTATCAAAATTAAGCAATCCTGAGCTAGAATGTAGCTTGTTGATTTATAAGCAATTAAAGGAAGATCTAAAAGTGTTCCCAAGCAAGTTGATTACTTTTCCTCTTTGATTTCCCTGCTGATGGACGCAGCTTCTGTGTAAAATAATAGAATTGTGGGCTGCAAAATCAGATACACCAAAACCTTGTCAGGCCAGCCTTTTTTTTTTGTCCCTGAGGTCCTGAGAAGTAAGAGCCATACTCCTCAGTTCCAATAAAGAAAATTGTGTTGATTACATATTCATGCTTGCAATGGTATTCTTTATTTCAGATATTCAATGCACATCATTAATTGAAGCAATGAATTCCCCAGAAACAACACCAATTAAACCTCAAAATCCAAACAGCATATGAAAGCAAATCTCATTTTTTAACCTCTTTTGAGAGGAGAAAAAGCATAGTTCCCTAGGCCAAATAAGCAATGGTGGGTTTTATGAAAAAGGCAGACCAGCCATGCCCACTTAAGGCTTTCCATCTTTTTTTTTTCCCATTGACTCCAAAAGTGAGCCACAGCAGAGCTGCCAAGAAACACATAGTCCAGTGGCAGTGGCCTCATTTGATGTGTGTTTTATCTTCTATAGAAAATCAGAAGAAGTCAGAGATACACTGTTAATATGGACAACATTGGCATTTTCACTTGATACTTGGTGCCTGGCAGCCTCATACTTTTTCTCCTGGACTTGCTGATTACTTCTATGACTGCATTTTAATTCCAGGAATTATACTAAATGCTTTGAGTGCGTGATTGTTTTGCAAACTCTACAGCAACACTTTATTTATTTATTTATTTATTTATTTATTTATTTTTGATTCCAGTGGTGGGCCTGAACTCTGGGTCTGGGCGCTGTCCCTCAGCTCTTCAGCTTAAGGCTAGCGCTCTACCACTTGAGCCACAGCACCACTTCCGGCTTTTTTCCTTTTTGCTTATGTGGTGCTAGGGAATCAAACCCAGGGCCTCATGCATGCAAGGCAAGCGCTCTACCACTGAGCCATCTTCCCAGCCCTACAGCAACACTTTATGCTCTGATTCCCAATTTGTAAATTATAAAATTGCATGTGTGAAATATAAGAGCTGGGACTCAAACTTGTTTTATGGTTGTTTCAGGTTCTTACTGCTTATCAAATGTGGATTGCAGTTCAGCTTCTTTATTGGATTCTCCAGTGTTGCTTTTGTGCACACCATCCTCCACTCTGTAATCAGAACAAACTTAAAAATGTAAACAACTTGGCCTTACTAATTGAAGTATGGTCAATTGACTTCCTCTAGGTCTATGTCTCCACACACGTTGTTTCCTTAGTTAACACTTATCTTTAGAAGTTGAAGAGCTAGCCATGTTAAGTAGGAAGAAAGCCACATATTTCTTAATATTGATTGATTATTTATTTATTTATTGCTGGTCCTAGGGTTTGAATTCAGGATCTAGGCTAGCACTCTACTGCACAGCTCCACTTCCAGCTTTTTGGTGGTTAGTTGAAAATGAGAGGCTCATGGGACTTCCATCCTGGGCTGGCTTTGAACCTTGATCCTCAGATCTCAGCTTCCTGAGTAGCTAGCTATGAGCCACTAGCTCCCAACAAAAGATTATATTTTATTACTGACCTTCACGTTTGTTAAGAAAGAGAAAAAAGTAAACTTTTAAAATAACAAATGCTTACGGAATGCCTTTTCACCTATAATATTAGAATTTCTTAACTACTATTTGAATTAAATGAGTTTTAAAACCTAGCCATATTACCACTAGACGATGGTGAGATGATGGTGATGTTTTCCTCTTGTCTCTAATGACTCAATATATTTATTTTATTGTCCCAATGACACCACAAATTATATGTCATTCATCTCCTTTATTGGGAAAATTAACACATATTCAGAGTATATGCATTAATGGGAATACTAGTGGATACCTCTCTTTCAGTCTTCAAGGCTAGTGTTCTAGCACTTGAACCACAGCTTTACTTCCAACTTTTTAGTGATTAATTGGTGATAAGAGTCTCATGGACTTTTCTGCTTGGGCTGGCTTTGAACCGTGATCTTCAGAGCTCAGCTTCCTGAGTAGCTAGGATTACAGACATGAGCTACTGGTGCCAGCAATTATACAGTTTTTTTTTTCTTTTTATAGGATAGCAGCCAAAGTCCTCTTTGTAATTAAGATTTTTGTGATGTGAGTATGTTTAGAGATGAGGTAGCTTACCTCTCTACTTATACAGATAGGGAAACAGCAGACACCCAATGGATGACTGTATGGTCACCACATGGATTAATGACAGATTAAGCTGGGTCTTCTGACAAGGTCTGGATATCTGCTGGTGATCTATTTAAATGCCTCAGCGCAATGCAGTGCTTCTTGTGAAATATATACTAGGTAAGTGCGGAACAACAGAAAAAAGTGATTTAATGATTCAAATAAAGATAAGAGATCCTCTTTACCATGCAGCAGAGGGTCAGATGGATATTAAGCAAAGTTGGCTGGTGTATTTTCTTAGTTTGGTTTAGTTATGGTGTTTTGTCATGGTTACCTAGGAGTTGTGTATGGTATTTTAACATAATGAGACTTCAAATACATCGCGCCTCAAAGTTATCATCTTTTATAAAAATAACAACAGTGATACTGATGCCGCCATTAGTATTTGTATAACATGTGCCTCCTACTGAAAATTACATTTTCTTAATTTTCAAAATAACTCTGAAATACAAGTATAGGTTGAGTTTCCTTTATCTGAAATACTTGGGACCAGAAGTATTTTGCAGTTCTGATATTTCTGATATTTGCATTAGGGATGATTGGGTAATATACATTGGGAATAAGAACCAAGTTTGAATGCAAAATTCCTTTGATTCATATACTCTTTATACACAGATTAAGGTAGTCTTATATAATATTGTACATTGTTCATGAAACAAAATTTCATGACATGGAATTTTCCACTTGTGTTGTCCTATCAGTTCTCAAGTCTTGGAGAGTTTTCCTCAGATTTTGGAGTACTATGAATTTCAGAATTTTGACACATATTCAGATTTAGATATAGATACACAAACATACATATACACACATATATACATTATAGATATATGAATCTATGTATGCCTCTACCTAAATACATATCTACATACATATGTATATACACAGACATATCTACACATATCTACATGTGCAAATATATGTGTATATATATATCAGATTAAGATATGTATATATGTGTGCATGTATCTATCTCTATCTATCTATATGTCTGTCTGTCTATATCAGATTAAGAAGCTGAGTCTCAGAGCAATGGTATAACTTACTGTCACTCAGTGCACAGCAGGGTCCAACTTCAAACTTAAGCTCTCCTGTCTCCAAGAGCTGACACTTTTCTTCACCACCACAGGCAGCAGGAGGTACTGCCAAACTTATCCCATGTGCTGTTTATTCTTCTGCTCAAGAAGCTTTTCTGGCTCAGCCTGGAACAAGTGTTAGCAACCCCAAATTCATGAAAACTCTTGTTCAAGGAGATCGAGGTGGGCAAAGCAGAGAAGCAAAGCAAAAAGATAATGAAGTTTATGAAGTGTTTTCCCAGAGCGGGACCCAAAACCAAGCTGACTGATGGTCAAGGAATATTTCAGAACCAGCAACCCTTTCAGCTGTAAATTTGACTGGGAATAGATGTCAACTAGGGAAATGGCATGTGTAATAGAATGGAACATGATGAATTACAGGACCAGATGATCAGTTACTCTGGAGGAGGGAGGCTTTGCAGGGCATGTCCAAGGAAGTTGAAGAGACAATTTGCTTCCAGATTGTGCACAACTTTTGGAATCACACGGAGTAGCCTAGAATTTATCCAGGGTTGAATGGGAAGACATTGAGTTGGGGAATGTGAAGCCACCAGTGAGTTTTTATAAAGGAAAGGACACAGTCAGACATGGTTTAGGGAGTAGCATTGCACTTGGATGTGAAATGTGAAAGACAGAAAGGCAGCAGGAATCAGGTGGAGAGGTAGGGGCAGTTTCCAGAAGGGAAACTGCCATTATCCTGGTAAAAAGTGAAGAATCAAGAATCCCAGAAGGGAAAATGCAAAGAGATAAATGTTTTCAGTACCTGAAGCAGGTTTTCTTGCCTCTCATGTCATTTGCTCCATTGTCACTTGGCTCAAACCTTTGCTCAGGGGCTTTATAGCATAATTTATTGAAAAAGAAAAAGAAAAAAAAACCCAGCCCAAGTGTGAAGTCAATTACAGAGATCTATGACCCAGAAAGGGACTCAACCATGGGATCTGGGAGAAGGCAAGAAGGAATTGACATTCTCATCTTTTTTCTTTTCACCTTAAACCTGTGCCTTTTCTCTCCAACCTTTCCTTTTGCCTACAAGAATTTAGCAAGCAGTGTACCATGACTAATGGAAGGTGCAGAGCTAAACACTGACCAGTTATTTAGAATGCAATCATTAGTAAACTGAACAGAACAGCAAAATAACAGTTTCTAAACATATTCCATATCGGGGAGAAGTGGGCTCAAATTCAGCCTTTGCTTCCAAAATGTTTCTTGAAAGTCACAGAACTGATTTTGAGTCGTGAGTAGAAAAAAAGGGCCTGTTTCTTTTTTCCTTACTATTCTCTCACAATACAGAACAGTTTGTGTAGGTTTCCCTTACATACCAAAGTAGCAAACGATCGTGCATCAGACAGCTGATGGGTGATGCTAGCCAAATTTAGTTTTAACATTACCTAGAAGCAGTATCAGATGCCACAGCATTAATTCCACAAACAGCCTGATATTGGACATCAGTTCTAAGCGTGGGTCTCTAGATCTTCCCATCAATGGACTGCAAAATCAGGGCTCCCTTCACCTGGCCCTGATTCTGCTTTGCCAGCAGTTTACATTACATTTTACAAAGGATATTTTTTAATTTAAATTTTTATTGTCAAAGTGATGTGCAGAGAGGTTGCAGTCCATAAGCCAGGTATTAAGTACATTTTTTGAACAGTGTCACCCTCTCCCTCATTTTCTTCCATGTTTTTCCTTCCTTTTCTCCTTCCTCCCCTCAAGTCATGTGGTTCATTTCCAACATAGTGTCCAGTGAACATCACTGCTGAATTAGTTCACCCTTTGTCCCACTGTTTCTGTGCTTCCCCTTCTCTTCTCCAAACTGGATAAACCTAGGTACAGAAATGAAAAAAACAGCTACAAAAGGGAAGAAAACAGGAAAAAAAAAAGAATCGCAGAATAATAAAAAACCCTCTTGATTCCACTTCTTGTTCATTTCAATAAGCATTATTTTATATGATCATATGCACATAGGTTTCTCTCCATATCATATAAATCTTTCAGCTTTGCAAAGGAATAAACGGCCGGTTGGCTGCTAGGATCCCAGGTACGGGAGCTTCTGCCACTGATCTTGCACATGGATATGATTTTGTTTACCAGCTGGAAGTTCTCACTCCTTTTCAGGTTTTGTGGAGGCCCCATTATGTAGACAGCATTGATAGAACTATCAACTTATCCTTCAGCTGTCTCTTCTTCTTGGAGTTAGGGAATGGGGCTGGGAGTTCCAGCCCTCTGAGCACAGTTGTGGGTTTCCCTGGTAACTGGTCTCCCATTTTGCAAAACTCAAATCATTAATGTAAGTTTAGGTGAATTTTAAAGGAGTCTTGTAAACAACAGCAACAACAAACATTGTCTATGCTCTGGAGCTGTTCTGGAGCTATTTGTGATGTTGAGGACAAAAACTCAAATATTTTAATGAAGATAATCTTAGGCCTGGCTGAGATCTGAGGATTGTGGTTCAAAGCCAGCCCAGGCAGGAAAGTCCATGAGATTCTTATCTCCAATTAAACACCAGAAAACTGGAAGTGACATTGTGGCTCACAGTGGTAGAACCCTAGCCTTGAAAAATAAAGGCTGGGGGGGGGGAGGGGGAAGGAGATGGGAAGGGATGGGATGGAGGAGGAGGCAACAATGCTTGATAAGAAATGTACTCATTATTTTTCCCATGTAATTGTAATCCCTCTGTATGGTATTTTCACAATAAAAAAAAAAAGAAAAACAAAGGCTCAGGGACAACACCTAGGCCCTGAGTTCATGCTCTATGATTGACAAAAAAAGATACTCTTACTGTTCTAGTCAGAACATATGACAAGGATTATAGAGTTTAGATAGTAATGATATAGTAATCATAATTCTTTATGATAGTAAAAGGAGAACTGTTGTGGAAGACAACACTAATGTGTGTGTGTGAAAAATAGAATAATTCAACCAATTAAAAATTGATGAAGGGAAAGTGGGAAAGAAAGAGGGTTAAGAAAAAAGAGTAACATACACAATGGGTGGAATGGGCGGTAATAGACTTTATGGAGAGCACAAATTGGATAATTCCTTAAAAGACTAAGTCAAAGCTTAACAAAATCAGTGTCAGAAAATGGGTACTTGCAAGAGAGGAGTATGAGACTAAGGGGAAAGGAGTAGAAGACTGAAGGGGGAAAGAGGGGGAATGCAGGCAAGACTTCATACCACAAAATTGAGAAATTTAAGGGAAGGAATGGGCCAAAGGGGCCATAAACCGATTTGCTAAGTGGCAAAAAATTCAATACATAACCTAAAATTAAGATAAGGGAAGGGGCGGGGTTGGAGGGGTGGGTGAGAATGTTGTAAGGGGGGATAGTAATCAAGATACATTGTATTCATAAACTGCTTTGGTGAATGGTAACACCTTTGTACAACTAGGTAAGGATAATAAACATATTTTCTTTTTAAAAGAAAGAGTAATAGATGTGGTGAATTTGATCAAAGTACATTACATGCATATATGTTGATATAAAGATGAAGTTTCTTTGTACAACTAATTATTATGCTAATGAAAATTCTAGAAAAAGACAATGACAAAGGTTATAGGAGCCAGGTTCTGGGGACAAAAATAATCTATCACAAATACGATATATATTTTTCTTTAGCTATACCACTATTAGTTTGAACGTAGACATGACAAATTGCTATAATGCTAATCTTCTTTTGTTTATAATAGATCAAAAAAGAAAGTCTCAAATTATGCAACCCCTCAGTACCAAAAGCTTTTGGGGGAGTCTTTTGAGTAAAGTGAAGAAAAATGGCGAATAAGTTCACATTTTCCAATGTAAATTCCACTTATTAAAAGTGGAGTTTGTGGCAGGGTGATTATAATTTAAGTTAACGAGTCCTCAAACAATACTTGTTATTGTCAATTATTTTTAATATAAAATTTCTGGGTTCATAAATAACATTCCTTCTCTATTCAGGAAAAGCCACATTCAGCAATGTGTTATTCATGACTTAATTATTCTATAGATGCTTCATTCATATGCATGCAGATATATCTGGCTGCATTGCATTTTAATGAAGATGCTGAAAGGCGGCAGGCTGTAATTTCTAACAGAGAATTCTGTCAAGATTGAACAATAGGAGCTCCTGAAGAGGACTAGAAAATAGCCTAGCTCAGAAAGAAAATGAAAAACCTATTTAAATATTTTAACTATAATCATCATTAGGGGGATTTTGAAATCTTTTAGTACACCCAGGCTTTTGCAATTTAGGAGCTGATTATTTGCTAGAGGAAAATAATTTCTTGGAAAGGAAATACTTTCAAGGTGCCGTGGTATGAGGTACAGCCCCTCCTAGAGGAGAACAGGTCTCTGCTGCAGTTCTCTGCGCTGCCTTTGCTTGACTTTTAATTGAAAGAGTAATGGGGCTAAAATGGACATTTGACTCCATCTTGGAGGGGAGATGAGATGCGGTAAAGGAGATAATACTTTCAGGGTATTTTTTTTCTTTTTTACACTATCTATTGATCAATTAGTGAATCTATCTATCTATCTATCTATCTATCTATCTATCTATCTATCTATCTATCTATCTATCTATCTATGATTTGGAGTTTTAGCAACTGACTGGTTGTGCTTCAAACGCCAGTATTTGTTCCTCCAGAAAGCTCAGCAGGATTAGAAACAACTAAGACCTTCTGTTTGTTTGTTTGTTTACTATAGGGAGTTCCCATTTCATTATAGTTCTCCTCTCCCGAAAGACAGAGAGCCTGAGACAGACACAAAGATTCTGAGACAGCAAATAAGATTAAGACACAGACACAGAGATGTCAGAGAGAGAGAGAAAAAGAAAGAGATATCAGGAAAAAAATGATAGAATCATAAAGACCATGTGAAATCAGTTAAGAACAAAGTGGAACAGATCATAATTCTATTTGTTACAGAATAAGAAAAAAGTAGAAACCTACTGCCATGTTTTAAACATTCTAGAGAGAATGGTGGCAGAGTCTTAGGTCAGAGGCTCTGGGGGGCAGGGTCCCAACAAATTAAGGTTAAGTCATTTGCCCCAGAAATCACATGGCAAAGTAATGGGAGGAAGGCAGGAGATGAATTTAATCAGTATAACTGTACTGGGAAGGCAAAGGGTGTAGGATCTTTAGCTCTACGTTGGGAAAAACTGACATGAGCTTCCAGACCATATAAGGAAGGACAGAAGGGGCGGTAGGCAAGAAAGATTCAAAGTGAATCTTGGTCAATTTGTGATCTGGTTGATCATTTTTTTCAGGGTTAGTCAGGTAAGTCATTGTTCCCTGAAGGGGTTGATTCTACTCAAGACGTGTTTCTCTATCAGATCTAGTGTTCTTGGAAACCGAATTGACTTCAGAAAAGAATGACAGAGAGCAAAGGAGAGAGGTATAAAATGGATGCACTGATTTTTTAAAAAATTTAATTACCTTATTGTTGTTTTAGAGGTGCAGGGTTACCTTTACATACATCAGATAATAAGTACATTTTCTTCCTTTTACATAGTATCGTCTGTTTTCTCATTCTCTTCCATTTCTTCCCTCCCACCTCTGTCCATGAGTTGCATGGTTCACTATTATTAATACAGTGCAGCCAGTGGGCTCTGCTGCTGCACTTTTTCACCTGTTTTCCACTGATTCTGAAGGATGTACTGCTTTTACCCAGTGGACATTTTGCAGGTTCATGTAAAAAAAGCAGTGCTTTCAAATAAACCTTCTCCAAGTCCTTGTTATAGTAAGGACACGCAAGCAACAGGACATTTAATACTTGATAAAGTGTAAGTGACAGGAACATTTTAGAAAGTGAGGCATTTTCTGGAAAGGTGAGGACTAGCAGTTGTTCATGTACAAGGCTGGGCTTCATCCATCTCCCTTCACATGTTGCTTTGGTCACCAGTGTTTACTGTATCATCAAATCCAGTGCACATTCTACTGTGCTCCTCCTACTTCACCTTTCAGAGTCTTACAGATGGCAACTTCCTCTTCAAATATGCTTCTCTCCTGACTCTTCAAATACCAGACATGCCTGCTTTTTAGCTTGTCTCCCCAGCCTCCCCTTTTGAGTGTTGACCTTTGATTAGCAGAATTAAAAATTTTTGTGTGTAGTTGGATTTCCAATTCTTTTCTGTATTTTAAAATTTTAAGGGATTCTTCCTTACCTTAGGTTCACAGGGTTCTTCTAAAATGTCTTGCAAGACCTTCATGTTTCTAATTTCTGGCAACATTTTGAGCAGAGATTCAGCCTTTTAACTCCTCTGTATGTGTAGCCACATTTCATGGAATTATTCACTAAATAATCCCTCCATTTGCCAATGATATGCGAGACAAGTTCTGTCATATAGCATATAGTGATATAAATAGGTCTGCAATATTAGTTTTCTTTTGTTGCATAACAAATGACCACTAATTTACAAGTTTGAAACAATGCTCATTTGTTATCTTGTAGGTCCACTGATCACAAATCTAGGTAAGTTTATCTGGGTTCTCCTAAGTATTACACAAGGCTAAAATCAAAATGTTGTCCGGGCTAGGGTCTTATTTGGAGGCTCTGGGAAAATCTTCTTTTAAGTGGATGCAGAATTTAGTTAGTTGAAGCTGTGTGACTAAGAGCTGTGTTTCCTCATTGGCTGTGAACCTGTGGATCCTCTCAGCTACTCAAGATCACCTCCAATTTCTGGGAATGGGACTCCTTTATCTCCCAAACTACTAATGGTATGCCAAGTTCCTTTTACACTTAGGCTTTTTGACATCTTCTTCCACCAATCAGAAAAAAAAATGATCTGCTTGAAAACCTATTGATTGAATTAGGTTTTATCTTGGTAATCTCTGTATTATATTCCACTCTCATTCAAAAGAGGAAGGGATAATAAAAGGACCAGGATCATTAGAGATCATTCTTAGAATTTCCTACTACCCTCTATTCTAACCTGGACCATTGTCTTTTTCCTGTGACCATGACCACACTTTCTAATTAGGGTCTACCAAGAATTCACTGATTTTTCTCAGTCTTGCCTTGCACATCTACCCAGAAGGTTGAATGGGAAGATCATGAGTTCTAGGTCTCTGAATCACAGAGGAAACTCTCTCTCTCTCTCTCTCACACTCTCTTTCTCTTTCTCTCTCAAGAAGTATTTGCATTTGTGTATTCCTGGTGACTTAGGAGGTTTAATGTGTGTTCAAGGATGCATACACACCTAGAGAAATGTCAAAATGATCCTTGCTTACTTGTCCTTTATGAATCTGAAGGCTTCTGCATGTAGAAAGTATGAGCCAGAACAACTTACATACTGTCTGAACATTGATTACATTCCTTAACTCCACAGAGATTTATTAGCAAAAGGTAAAAATCTTACTGGCTCAAGCTGTTTATGTACAATCTCTGATCAATCTTTAGCTAACCTCCAAGCTAGGGAGCCCAGCTTAAAAACAAGCAAACAAACCTGAAGAGAGATGCTAGTGACTATATTACTAGGAAGGCAGACTGTACAGAATTATTCCAAGGAAATATTTATACAAACAAAGCAACATCAACAGCTCCTCTGGAAGGGAAAATCCAGAGTTAATGTCATATATTATCTCAACTATCCACTGAAAAAAATTAAATGCAAAAAATAAACCAGGGAAATATGTCAACATACAGGAACAAAGACATGGTAATTGATAGGAACTGTCTCTGAGGGACTAGATATTGGATCTAGCACTCTGAAGCAAATATAAATATATTTAAGTAAAGGGAGTGATACTTCAAAACCGAAGATGAGCATAACAGTTTCTCAAAAGTCCCATCTAACTACCATCAAAACTGGGCGCCAGTGGCTCACACATGTGATCCTAGCTATTCAGGAGGCTGAGATCTGAGGATCACAGTTGGAAGCCAGTCCAGGCAAGAAAGTCCATGAGACTCTTATCGTTTATTAACCACCAGAAAACCAGAAGTGGGTCAAAGTGGCAGAGCTCTAGCCTTGAGTGAAAAAGCTCAGGGACAATGTCTAGGATTTGAGTTCAAGCCCCACAACTGGAAAAAAAATTCTAAGGGCCATCACATGCACAGTTAGGACTCCAACAAATGAATTTGAAGATGAGAACAGAGTCTATAAAGACATGTTTTCCATTGTTAATAAGCAATTGAAGACTTAAAACCACACAAAAAAGAGTTCAAACAGCTTATACAAATGTATTAACTGAAATATGGTATATTCAATGGAGAAGTCAAATAGTGTAATTCCTTAGAAAGACAAAGTTGGCAAAATAAAATATCAGGAAGCAGGATTGGTGGGTTCATGGGGAAAGGGGTGGACAAATAAAGAGAAGAAGGATGGGAATGTATATCCTGCAATCCAATGTATATCTGACACAATTAAGAAGAATAAGGGATCCTCAAACAAACAACTGCCCAATAAATAAGTGGGCTAAAGACTTACAGAGAAACTTCTCTGAAGTTGAAAGAAGGATGGCCAATAGACACATGAAGAAATGCTCAACCTCCCTAGCCATAAAAGAAATGCAAATCAAAACAACATTGAGATACCACCTCATCCCAGATAGAATGGCTATAATCCAGAACTCTAAGAGCAACAGATGCTGGAGGGGATGTGGACAGAAGGGAACCTTACTGCATTGTTGGTGGGAGTGTAAACTTGTTCAACCACTTTGGAAAGTAGTATGGAGGTTCCTCAAGAGACTCCACATAGAGCTCCCCTATGACCCAGCAATCCCACTTTTGGGCCTTTACCTGGATGATCACAAACAAGACCATAAAGCTACCAGCACGACTATGTTTATTGCAGCATTATTTAACATAGCTAAGATATGAAACCAACCCAGATGCCCCTCAGTAGATGAATAGATCAAGAAAATGTGGTATATATACACAATGGAATTCTTTGCCTCAGTCAGAAAGAATGACATTGCCCCATTTGTTAGGAAATGTAAGGACTTGGAAAAAATTGTATGAAGTGAAGTAAGCCAGGCCCAAAGAAACATAGGTCCCATGGTTTCCCTTATTTGCAATAACTAGTATATGTCTGAGACCAGCAGAAACACTCAGATAAGTTGATGTTAGGCAAAATGAACCCAAGATAAGGACTCAAATGGTTTTTCTTTCTTGGTATTGTTTCTAAAATATTTATAAGATATTTCTTTGTTGCTTTGTAGTCCCTCCCCCACGATATATCCTTTGTTGTTCACTGTATTTGATGTTGGTATAATTTGTGGAGGGGAAGGGAAAAAACAAATTGTTTAAATAGGGATACAGGTGGACCCATTGCAACAATGA
>NW_012267267.1:7859710-7863804 GCF_000151885.1 Dipodomys ordii
AAAAAAAAGAAGGGAAGCATTAGGTAGGGAAGGATAAATGAGAATGTTGAAAGGGGTGACATGGATCAAGATGTACTGGATTCATAAACTGCTTTGTTAAATGGCAACTCCTTTGTACAACTACGTAAAGCTAGTGAAAAAATAGAGTACAAGAACAAATTAATATAATGAAGATAGTAAAAGAAGTATATGAACAATTGAATGGGGTATATAAATAAAAATAGCAAAATAGAAGAAAAATCCAAATGAAATTTAAACAAATAAATGTGAAGCAGTGAAAAGTATCTATTAGAATGGCCTAATCCTTGTTGGTGCTAGTGGCTCACACCTCTAATCCTAGCTATTCAAGGCAGCACGTAAAAGGCCAACATTTTTTTTTTCCTGTTGGTCTTTGGGCTTGAACTCTGGGAGCTCTCCCTGAGCTCTTCAGTTCAAAGTGAGTGCTCTATCACTTGAGCCCCAGAACCATTTCCAGTTTTCTGGTGGTTAATTGGAGAAAAGAATCTCATGGAGTTTCCTGTTCAGGCTGGCTTTGAACAATGATCCTCAGATCTCAGCGTCCTGAATAGCTAGGATTACAGGTGTGAGCCACCAGCACCTGGCTCAAAAGGCCAACTATTATTCCAAGAAAGTGTTACTGTCCTATTAAAATGGGGGTGGGCCAGGAGCTGGTTGCTCATGCCTGTAATCCTAGCTACGGAGGAACCTGAAATCTGAGGACTGAAGTTCAAAGCCAGCTTGTCTAATTAGCTACAATAAGAGGAAAGTGGAGCTGAGGTTCAAGTGGTACAACACTAGCCTTGACACAAAAGCTTAGGGACAATACCCAGGTCCAGAGCTTAAGCTCCAGGACTGGAAACAACAACAACAACAGCAAAGAACCCTATAAGAGTTCAAAACCAGTCCTTCAAAACAAAGAGTTCCAATCACTGATGAAACTTTGACAGGATCTCTTATCCATTGCAGGTGGGATATATAATGGTCCAGACACTTTGGAATATAGTTTAGCAGTTTCTCATAAAATGAAACATATTCTTACCGTATGATCCAACGATTATGCTCCTAGGTATTTGTCCTTCTGATTCAAAAGCATATTTACTCAGAAATCCATACCGGAATGTTTATAATAGCTTTATTTATGATTTGCCAAAGTGGAAGGAGCCGTGTCCTTCAACGGGTGGGGTAAACAAACTGTGGTACATTCATACAATTGAATGGAACTCATTGATAATAGCTAATGAACTATAAGCCTTAAAAAGGCAGGCTGTTTCTAATGCTTACTTTTAAATGAAATAAGCCAGTCAGAAAAGATGTCGGACTTCTGTCATCTTTATTATGTAACAACCTAGAAAAGGTGAAATTATAGAGATAGAGACAAGATACATACTTCCCAGGGTGAGCTGGAAATGGTGATGACGGAAGGCAAGGCTCACCAGAGAAGAGTGAGGAATGTTGTAGGGCGTCCAAATGATTCTGTGTGATGATAAACTGTGGATATGGGACACTTTTTGTCTAAACTTTGCAGCACAAAGAGTGAGCTTATTTATGGAAATGCAAGTACAACAGTTGGGGGGGGTTGAGGGAGTTCTAGAGCTGATCCCTAAGTGTGACATGATGATTAAACTCAGCCCAGCTCCTGGAGTCCTAGCTGCTCTGAGATCTGAGGATTGAGGTGTGAAGCCCAGCAAGAAAAGCCCATGAAACTCTTATCTCCAATGAGCAACCAGAAAGGTGGGAAGTGAGGCTATAGGTCAAGTGGTAGAGTGCTAGCCTTGAGCACGATAGCTCAGGGACAGTGTTTAATCTGAGTTTAATCTTCAAGAATGGCATATGAATAATATCTTTCTCTCTTTCTCCACCTCTCTCTCTCTCTCTTTCTCTGTCTTTCTCTCTCTCTCTCTCTCTCTCTCACACACACACACACACACTCCAAACTATGTTTTGCAGGAAATCTGAGGCAATCTCAATGGTTGAGTGGAGTAAGAGGTGCCATACTAATAACCTTGGCCTTTTGTTTTGTTTTTGTGTCAGTCCTAGGGGCCTGAACACTGTCCCCGTGCTGTTGTGCTCAAAACTAGTGCCCTACCAATTTGAGCCACAGCTTAATTTCCAGATTTTTAGTAGGCAGTTGGAGACAAAAATCATGGATTGTCTTGTCCAGGCTGGGTTTGAACCATAATCCTCAGCTCTCAGCCCCCTGAGTAGCTACAATTACAGGTGGGAGCTTTTGATGCTTGGCCAAAATAGTGTCTAAAAACAAATAAAAGCAAATTGTGCAGAAGTACTGTCTCTGGTTGGTAAAGTTATTTCCCATGGGGCTTACAGCTTAACAAATATGATTCCGCTAGGCACATAATTTGGAGATTGAATCAGTTGGTGTCAAGTGTGTGAATTAGGTTTTTCATAGTTGGAGTGGGAGTTTATAGAGCAGGAAAGATGGAGGCCTGGATGATTTATGTGTTGATGTATTAGCGTATGAATGCATGCTTAACGTTCATCGATAAGGATGTAGAACGTGCATAACCCTGGGTGAGTGCTCACATATGGATTTCCTTTCTCTATTAGCTGAGCAGGCTTCAGGCCATGACACTGCATTAGCAATGAGTATTTCTACATCTCAGACCTTGCTTTCTGATCCCATTCTCCAGCTTAAAAAATATCAAGACTCATGGAGAAATAGCTAATGTTAGGGTTAAGGTGGAAATTGCACAATTTTGGGACATATCATAGTAACAGAAAATAAAAAGCACTCAAACACAGAAATGAAATGAACAAGCTTCCCAGTCAATGCTCGAACAAGTTAAAATATAAGTGGATCATAACTCAACTTATAAAAAGATATCCTTGGGTCCACACTAATATAAACAAACAAGCAATTAAATATGAGAGAGTAAAGAGACATCCTTCCCATGCAGAAGGACTGCACATAATTTATGCAGATCCTCTAGCTCAAAAACATGGGCCTCACTCCCCATTCTAGTGTCGGGGGAGTGCAGGCAGAGTGATTTCCTTTTCAAAGAGTATTAGACTGACAATGGGGAATAAAAGTAGCTTCATAGCAGACAACCTGACTACCATTCCCAGAGGAAGCTGATCAAGGCCAAGAGCAACAGCTGTAAGTCATGAGGATGGTGTGTTTCCTGGGTAAGATGTGATGAGAACAATGTCTTACCTTTGTGGGTTTCCTCTCCAAAACCCACGGCCCCCATCTAATAATGAGGAAAGCACGAGACAAGTCCCAACAGAGAACATGATACCAAATACCTGACAAGATATTCCTCAAGTCAATTAGATTATCACAGTGAAGGCACATCTGAGAAAATGTCACTGCTGTGAGAAGTCCAATCCAATGTAATGAAGAAATGTCATGTGGTACTGTAGTAGGATCCTGCAATGGAAAATCAACAGTAAAAGAAAAATGATGGAATCAGATTCAAGTATTATATTTAATCATTTAAAATGAATACAATACTATATTACTCCACTAGTTAATGTAATGATGGTATATTAAATGTACCATACTCTATAACATGTCAACAATAACAGGAAACAGGGTAACATATAAAGAAACTATTGTACTATCTTTATATATATATGTAATATATATAAATATATAATATGTATTTTTTTTAAATCTAAAGGATTTGATTCAAAACTTTGGCAGAGGAGCAGGGTATAAAATTAACCCTCAAAAATCAATGGCTTTTCTGTATGCCAACAATGAGAAAAGTGTGGCTGAAATCAGAAAAGCAACTCCATTTGTAATAGCCCCACAAAAAAAATACCTAAGAATTAACCAAAGAAATGAAGGACCTCCATGATGAAAACTTTAACAACCTGAAAAAGAAAATCAAAACAGAACTTAGAAAGTGGAAAAACCTCCATGTTCTTGGATTGAAAGGATCAACATCATGAAAATGGCAATACTTCCCAAGGTTATCTACAAATTCAATACAATACCTATAATATTCCAACCTCATTTTTCAAGGAAATACAAGAGGCAATCCAAAAATTCATATGGAACAACAAAAGACCCCAAATAGCAAAAACGATCCTTAACAGAAAGAACAGGAGGAATATCAATACCAAATTTC